>NC_090907.1:5087851-5398989 GCF_040956055.1 Brachionichthys hirsutus
CATAACCATATGATGGATCTCCCATCAGCTTTTGGACCTAATTGGCTCCTCCACCCTGTCAGGGATGACTCTGGTCCCCAAAGCGTTGATGTATTTGAAATGCAGGGGGGGGAGTTAAAGCGCAGAAGAATGCATTGCAACACAGTGAAGGAGTCAAAGAGAGGAGATACAACAATTTGATTTGCTTGTGAAAACACAATATGGCAGCTGTGCCACATGTATAAGTGTTCCTGACAGCATACTCAACCTGGACACTTAGAGTGTAGAGGTGCATTTACACCACAAGGTATTCCAAAATGCTGAAAACTATGGGCAACCAGAGGTCAAACCCAAACAATCCCCACGATGGACACCAGCCACAGCATGGCTTTGTAGCAAAAAGTATTCGATTTGAAACGTGTTCACCTTGCCTGCTAGCTGAAAGCCATTTCGAGTGGTTGGTGGGCTATGCTTTAGTTTAGCCTCAGTTCAGAAGTTAACTGATTCAGAGGGAACCATGCATGTGCAAAGGTTGAAGTTGCGTGCATATTTATTTATTTATTTATTTTTCTTCTGGTGCAAACAACAGTCCCTCCATGCTTCATGTGTTTACAAGTTTACATAACAGATTTATTGAGGGAGACTTTTCTTCAAGCAGCAAAAATCACCATCAACTATGAGAACTGCACTTCGGAATGATTTCCTTTTGCCGTAACTAAAATCCCCCACAGCTGAAATATGTATCGTCACTTTGCCCAGTTTCCTTTTCTTTGAATTGTAGATTGTACTGGAAATAAGTCTTCATTTTTAAGCAAATTAGTGCTTTGTTTGATTTTTCAGAACACTTGCACCACCACAGCACAGCACAAATGAAAATTATCAGGAAAAAAACTAACTTTTGCATGTCTTATTTATAAAATGAGGCTGAGATTTCTTAGACCACAAAAAAATGGATCCCAGAATATCATTAACAGGCAACATTTGTTTAGGTCTGTAATTAGATTTATTAAGCGTAGGCTGTGACACACTGATCCATCCATGCCATCTCTCTTGGGAGCCGTGTGTTGAATCAAAATGGAGCTATTGACTGACCAGCTGCATCATGAGATTTTGCTTTAAGCTCCTTGATGTAAATATCTGCATTTAAGCAGTCACTCCCACAAAAGCAAATTGATAACGGAACTGCAAGTGACATGTTCCGATCAGTGTCCTTGTTAAGAGCTGCTAATTCAAATTATCCACTGAGCGGAATGGAAGAGGTTTTTCGAAGCATCCAATAAGCTTGTTTCAATGTAGCTGTCAGTTGTACCTGATGAACAACGCCTCAATCACAGTTGCTTCACTTGCACAATAGGTGAAAGACATGAAATTCTAGAATCTGTATTAATTGTGAAGATTTTCTCAACAGCCACCTGAAGCAGAAGAAATGGGCTCAGCATCGAATGGGATATCTTGATTTTTAACTTAAAATGCATACAAGAGCAGCTGTACACGTTCCTCTATTAAGACATGATTCTCATTAATTATGTCAATGTAAATATTTTTTTCTTGTCATACTATTCGTTAAAAAAAAAAAAAAAAGCAGTAATTTCCATAACCTCAAATGTCAGCACATTTTTTTAAATTATAGAAGCTTTGGTAACATTTTCCATGAGTTCATCACTTTTTTTTGCTTCTTTTCTTTTTTTTCTGTTTCTCTATTTATTCAGCAGAATTACAGAAATCATTCTCTGACACATGGTATTTGGAAAATGGTACAACTGCCTATAATCACTCCAAAGGAAATGGCACACAGATACAGTGCGTCTACAGTTGAGTTGAGAGACACTAAATAGAGCTCAATGAAAACAAAACAGTGCAGAACATATACAGCTATCTTTCTTTGATATATATAAAATAAAAATAAAAACAAGGTCACAATAAAATCTACCTGACAGTTTTCCCAGACGCGTTCACGGGGTTAAGAGGAAACTCAAAGCTCACTGATAGCGCCTTCTGATGTTCCCTTCTGAAAGCAGCTGAGCAAGCACTGCTAGGATGCAGGACGGGATCTGCGGCCAGAGCAGCCGTCACCTGCGCTGCGCGAGAGCCGTGCGTCGAGGACGGGCAGCCTCTGGAGAGCCGAGCGCTAATTACTAACTGGAAGGCGCGCACAGATCTGAATCCGACGCTCCATGGCGCTGGGAGGACAGCGCCAAACGGGCAGGCTGCCACATCCGAGGAATTCAATTACAACTCATTTAGGACCGTTATTCTCGGCTCGATTAAGCAGCGAATGTCTGATTTTAGTTGTTTGACTCCAAAAACTGTGTCACAGCTGTAACCATCACGTACAAACAAATCCTCGCAGCGCTCAGCGCGTTCCAATACAGATTTAACTTGAAAGTTAAAATTGAGAAATAAGAACGTATGATTCAGAACGATTTCTTTTTTTTAGACTGGTCTGTATAACCTGCTGGGGGGAAATGCCTTTAAATGAGCTGTTTCAGAATAATTATTTATGGATGTAGAATAAAGCGGTGCGTTTTCTCAGGCGCACCACAGAGAGAGGAGAAACAAATAAATAACTGTCTTACCTTCACGCCATAAGTTTGACTGAATCTTTGTTTTAAAGGCACCCACTGTTACATCCAAGAGCATTCACAGTTAGTTCCCACTGCATCCCTCATTTGCTGCGCACATTGTTTACTCTTGGATATTCATTGAAGCGGCTCGATTATTGGAAAAAAAAACACCCTAAAAGGTATTAAATTACTAACTGTTAACCGGTTGTTTGGCAGAGCCCTAATACTTATATTTATTTATCTAATACTCTGATACTTTTTTCTCCACTTTGGTCTTCAGCGAAGAAAAGCAGAAGCCGAAACTGTGTCTTATCAGCCTGGAGTCCAAAAGCGTTACGCACGGAGTTACCTTCGCTCCTGATAGAGACGAGGGACGCGGCGAATGGAAAGCGCTGCGGAACATCAAGGCGGAGTTTCATCTATTTAAAGGACGTATGTTTCCTTACTGTCATCGTCAAGGGTGACACATTATCCCACTTCATGTTGGCCGTCCATTAAACCCGAACATTTCTGTTCTCACATGGAATAATCAGCCAGTAACGGAACATGTGGATTTAAAGTGTTTTTATTTCCTTATGCTGTGTTGCACAAGCTTTGTAGGGAAATAATTCAGTCAGCATTAGTAGATCAAGATGAATAGAAAATGGTCACGTAGAGGGAAATTAAAGAAATTAAAGTGATGGATCCCATACGCACATTAACCAACATCTGTCTCTATTTCTCTCTCTCTCCCGTGGAAAATCTATTTTCTCCATTAATAAACCATGTCGTTAATAACTGAGGTGTCACTCCTCAGCTCTGTTGACTTTCAACCTTGCCGTCTAATCAGGAGCCAGTTTACACATTGGATGACTCATGAATGAAGTCTACAAGCTGGGAGGCAAGAAATCCAAGAATATACTTAGCCCAGAGGGCAAACATGGCGGTACGGTGGAGCATGAATTCTCACATCTCATCGCTGGGATTTATTTACTGGATCGGGAACCCACTTTTGCGCTTGTTGTCGCGAGTGCAAATATACCGGCTCTTAACTGCATCCCAGAGGTACGAAAGGATTGGATGTCTTACGACATAGAACTATATTTTGTGTAACACAGTGATGCTACGAAGGGGGGGGGGGGGGGGGGGGGTTGTGATCACAAAGTCCTGTGCGTTAATTGTAACCCTGCAGATTTGGTATCTTTAAAGGATCTTTCTGATGGTTATCTGACATAAAAACGTGCATGAGCTAATCGCCATGTGAGTTCACCTTGCTGCACTTCACACAGGCAGCGAAAGCACAGCCTGGGTAACACGTGGTACAACACAGTGTGATCAATGGAATACCTCGCTCTTGCTACAAAATCATACAAAATAGGCTGAGTATTGACCATAGTTCAAAGTTGTTCTCCTTTTTATGTCAGTGGCAGATATGCTGTGTTTATTCCAGTAAACTGTTCAAATGATATAACTGGCTCAAATGTGACAGATTGATACACAACCTTATATAATATAATGACATGATGTGGTTTTGTACTTTGTCGCTCCAACTTACAGCATTTATCCTGTTTTTCACATTTTTTGCGAGGTAAATGCTCACCTTCCCTCTCTTGCATCGTGCTCTGAAACAAGGACTGTACGTGTAATGGGATATTAACATTGTGACACTGTGGCTTTTGCTTCCGTGTAATCATTCAGTGAGATATCCATTGGAGCCAAAGAACAGCCTACGTATCCTTGCACTCTGGCCTCCACGTTAATTGCATTCTGAGTGTCTGTTTTTCACCACTGTCAGACACTCTGACACCTTTTCACTTTATAAATCTGCTATTCCCAGAGGAAGTAATGCAGGCTGAACTAACACACTGAAGATAAAACAAGGTAAATTAAAAGACCCCGAATCCTTGCAATGGATGACCCATCAAAGATTACTGGGTCTTTTCCTCGGTGGGAAAGATTCCCCACAAGGAATGGTGGACTTTCTCACATTCTTTCACATGCACTCTGATATGCATACGCCCATGCAGAACACACGCTAATAGGCACAGTCCCCAGGCTTGCTGTGGGAGGTTCTAATACTGTGCCGACTGCCATAAGGCACCATTGCAGTCTGGTGCTGTCTGATATGGCCCCTATTAACTTGAGTTGATGAGAGAATGTTGGCAGAACGCTAAATAAATCATAGCAATTTAGCTGAATGTGCTCTCTTTTCGCTTTACGCACTGACTTCACCCGTGTGCCAATCTAACGAAAAGTTCCACAATCCTCCGAAGATGTCCGGCAGCCAAGAGATCCATGATATTGTGTATAATCTTAATGTCAGGGGATAGGGGGTCGGGGGTAATAATGGTTATTACCCTCACATAAAGCACAGTGTGAAGAGACAGACAGCAGATTCTAGAAGCACCAGTAATAGTAACTCACTTGAACACGTACAGGATACAGAGCACGTCTACTGGAACACAAAACAATATGAAGAGCTTAAACGTATCATGCTTTGTTTGCACATCAGTGAAAAACAATTAATCAATTACTTAGTTGTTGATGCCAGATAGTTTTTTAGAGACATTCCTAAACAGTCAGAATTTTGGAACTATTTACTTATTTTTCTTTTTGCTCACAGAAGATTGATGAAGGTAGCAAATGTCCTTCCAGTACCTGCTGGTTTGTTAATTAAAAAGTTATTTCATGCAAATGTTACAATTCAAGTGAGAAGTCTAGAAATGTTAGTGTTTACTATTCCACAAAAAAAAAAAAAAAAAAAAAAAGCCTGTCTGACTGTCACAGTGACAGCGGTGCAAGATGCAACATGCAAATCTGTGGGAGTTGTTGTTAATGGGAGGAAATCGGAACAGGGCCATGCTAGCTGTTTTCTGTTTATGTATTAAGCTGTTACTTTAATATGCAAATGCATGATGCTTTTGAATGGTAATACCCTGCTAATCATGACTATTACCATTAAAAGGACAAGTTAAATTGCGTATCATTTCACCATTAGAAAAGGTTTAAAGACAACAAATGCACAAGCTTTTCCACACTGACCTCATTGATGATCACTGTGGGTTGATTTTTTAGTTTTTGCTTCTGCTGCTATCCACACACATACACACACAGGGAACCACATTCACACAGCCTTCAGTCTGAGATGTTGTATTAGAACGCAGGCAGTCATCCATTGATACGACGGCAACCAACACTGCATTCAACTCACTCTGTTCTTATCTCGGTCTTTAATGACACACACCAGTCCGACGTGACAGGAGAAGGCGTAAGAACAGCTGGGGAGATGAGGACATTATTTAAATTTCACATTTGTCTTTTTCTCTGAGATTCATTACATGAATTACATGGCTCCAAAAGCAAGTGAAGCTAGGTGGAGTTTTCAAGGAAGACATTTGCATCACTTTCCATATCCCAAATGCACCAAGTCTGTCACTAGCGCCTCTTGAAGGATGATGCCAGCGGGAAAGCCGTTTAGTTTTCAGGGAGTATCATCCTGAATGCAGTTGTCAGTGTTTTTATAACATTCTGCTTCAGTGAGCTTTGATAAAAGTGCACACATACGCCATTTCTCCCAAAATATTTAATCTCGATGTTAATGCGCTGTGCTGCTTGAAGCTTCCCCCTATCTCTATGCTAATGCCCAGCAAGACTTATTATAACCTTTACCTTATAGACTCTAGTTGTCTCTTAGAGCTGCAACGGCTGAATGAAATATGCTGAAATGCGTTCTCTGATGAATTTATACATGCAGTCCTGAGATTAAGCTACAAATAGCCGTGCTTCAGATGAGCCACCTTTCTCGTCTTAACATTCCAGTAAATCCTGTTCCACTTAATAAGCCATCATCCTGCCACATTTACCTGTCACAGCTGCTAATGGTCTTAATGTGTTGTGATTTTTAATGGTGATGTCATTATTCTTTTTCTCTGCCCAAGTTTCTTTTTAAAACCTGTCTTACTGCGCATTTGATTGTTTTTCCAGTAATGATGTGGCTGCTGCTTTGCTGATCATTGAAGCGGTGGAAAGCAAAGCAAATGAACAGACAAGCAGAGCAGCTCAAGTAATGAAGGTAGCAGGAGATGAATGAAGTGTCCTCAGCAGCAGGAGGATACAGATCTTTATTGTAAATAAGTCATTCCTTTGATATAATTGGGCGGGGGGGGCAGTGAGTACCGTGAAGTGGGTCTATGATATGTTCATTAGTCCAGGTTTTGAGGTTTTCTTGTGAGTCAGAGAGGGGGAGGAAGTGAAAGGACAGCAAACAGAGGTGTGGAGTTATGTGAGCCTGTGGGGAAAAGATTTTATAGTCCATGTTAAAGGTGCCAAAGTGCACAATCACAAGTGTCTGAATGCAGCGATGCAGGAAGACAGACGGTAATGGTGAGACTTGCCGAAGAATAATCCCATCCAGGATGGACACCAACCCTCCATTCATCTTTGTCACATAGAGCTGAGGGGAGCATCTGGTGCTCCCTCGCCGGACTATCTGGCAGCATAAGAAATGGGGCCATTGGTGCTGCGTTGCTATACCTGGCTACAGTTTGTTGAATGCAGTGGCAGTGTTAGAGAGTGCATATCAAAGAGACGTATCGCTGTGCGTCAAATTATTTTGTTGGGTTTTAACACGACAATGATGAAGCCAAAAATCACATTAAATTTCTCAGCCCTATTTATGACGTTTATTATGGTTTCTTTTCTTGAATTTTAAAAATTTGGATCTAGATGCAGTCAGATACATTCACAACGCATGGCAGGTTGCCCTCAAGTACCGACAGCACGGCATTGAGCTTGGTATATGGAGAAAGATGGGGCAGGCAATTTCAACATTAAGGCCTCTTTTCCTTCTGTTACTGCTGCTCTAATGACTTATATGTCCAGCTTTGGGCTCTAACATTATCATATATGAAGTAGAAAGCACTCAGAGAGTGCAGACCTCCACCAAGCAGCTCATTCGCCTCGTAATTGGATTTACACTGTCCACATGGTGATCTGGATAATCACCAAAAGGTTCTAGATTGTTCTTGGTATCTTTTTACACCAACCATGAAAAGTTGTGTCATCAGAGTTGATGTGTATTTTTAACTGATTTTTAAAATGGGGTTTTCATTGTGTAAATGTAATATTTTTTCCTGACCTCATTCTGAATCAGATCCAGAAGACATTTTGCATGATAGTTCTTATCGGAGCTCTCTATGACTGTGAAATTTGATGAGTGAATTGAATGCATATTTACAAGATATGATTTTTTTTAAAGCCTCCATTATAAGTAAATGGGAAAATCCAGATTGGTGTTATTTATTTTGTATCCAGACAGGTATCAGGATCACTTTAAAAAATGTAAGGGATCTAAATGAGACCAACACCCATCTTCAGATTTCTTTTCATCAAGAGCCATCCAGCAGTTTTTCCGTAATTCTGTTAACAATCTGACACACACCGTCAAAAACATAACCTTCTTGGTGTAGAGAAAGACGTGACATGAAATTCCTGTAAAAATTGACAGGATTATAACAATTTGCTGTCTGTGTTAAATCAAGAGTGTGCTGCTGAGGTCAGTGTGGAGAGGACAACGACACCCTGCTCAGCCAAAATATAACAATCCCCTTGCTTTTCTTAGGGTGTGTGAAACTTTCAGCTAGGCTAACCTGAAGTCAAAGTAAATCAAGGTTGATTGCTCATTGTTGATTGCTCATTCAGCCATCCAATTGCAGCATATTTTTTTGGCTTGTCTGTGCAAATTCAGTATTTTCTTTGCAAAATCAGATTGGTGGATAAAGTTGAGAAAGTCTGAGCTGCTTCAAGTAAAGTGTCAGTTTGTCTCAACGGGAAACCCGCACAGACTATAAAAGTTCAAAACCTCATCACCATTCAGTGTCATCTCATGTCTGTGCAACCATGCTGAAAACATAATTTAAGCTTCATTCCATTCAATTCACAGCCATCAACATTGAAGGCTGGGCAGAGCCATAGACATCTTTCCGCAGTGCCCTTCTCTAAATGGTGAATCCATGGCTCCGGCTAAATATTTTATTTGATAGTAAAGGTCACTTCAGAGCTACACGTTGGATGTTAATTGAGAAAATGTTTTATTTTATGCATGCAATTATCAAAGGCATGGACTGTGACCAAAACAGAGTTTGTTCAGCATTACTCATGGAAAAATAATGACATGAAAGGCCTGGTAGTGGCAGTTCTGCTAATGTCTCAGCAACATTAAAGGAGTGATAGATTGAGAAATGAGCCATGTCTGAAACACAGTCCCTCACTGACAGGTCACCCAGTACATTCCTGCAACATTGCCTGTAGTGTAATTGAAGCATGCACAAGAGTTAAAGGCCATGCATTGATTTTCATGACAGTGTAATAGTTGCACACACTGGCTTAGATTTAGCTGCTTGCATTACAACATCACTCTTTTTGGGTAAAATTACAAAACTGTTCTCATCGCCCTTTGCTAGAAGATAATTTATTGTGCTGCTAAATCACATAGATGTGTTTTTTGCGGGTTTATTCATTCTCCAACATTTTTTTTAGAAGCCATGGCCTGTATCTATATAAGGAATCTAGATCAGGCAAGAGGTCTCCTTGCCCAGGGTTTGTTGGCATTGCAGAGTGCTGTCTACTCCAACCCCACGAATCCTCAGGCAACAAATGTACTTCTTGTATTCTTCCTGTCAACCTCAAGACTGTCATGCCAGTCTTTCTCAATCTCCTTCTCTTCCTTTAGTTTTTTTGATACCACCATCCCTCTCATTTTTCACATTTTTAAATTTTCCTTGTTTCCCTCTTGCTCTGTGCCTTATCTGAATTACATTTTTTTTAAAATATATCATAAGTATATTATATATTCCCAGATATCCTGTTTTTGTCAGAAGCTTAGTGCTCTACTCAAGATGTTGCATCCTTAGGTTGAAATTATAGTACCAACATATCATGAAATGTTTTCCTTGTCATTTGTTTGAGTCAGATGAGTATTAACTCAAACATGGGTGCATGTGTATGTGTGTTTTTGTACAAAACGTCTGCATTGTTGTCCTTTTAAAGTGAAAGATAGATGCATTCAATAGTCACAGCGCTGCTGCCATATGAAAGCTGTGAGCCAGAAAAGGATGCTAAGAGGGTCCTCGAAGAAGATTCAAGAGAGAGGGAGATAAGATCATGAGAAGGGCAGGGGACCAAGCGAGGAATGAAAATAAGAGCTCATATAGAGCCTGGAGGGGTCATGAATATTAAGAAATGACATCAAATAGGGAAGATCTGAAGAACCCTCTCAGACCAACAGAGGACATAGTTTAAAATACTTTTTGGATAAAAAAAAAATGCACATTTTAAATCAGGATTAAATTCCAATCAAGTACTTTGAACCCCACGGGGATCTCATACCAGAGGATTTACAGCTCCAAACACTTTACTTATGTGTGCAAACAACTGAGTTTTGTATTTTCACTGCTGGCTTAATGACTAGATAAAAGCAACAAGTTTCATAAAAATATTTAGACAAGATCAAATAGAAAGAAAATCTTTATTATTATCATTGTTAAATGAATGTTGGACACTAGAAACACAAGAATGAACTTACATTTACACCCTAGTACAAGGGGCCCCTTGAAACAATCACACACATGCATATATTTTCTGCAGGGGGCACAGGGTGAATGCGCTGCCATGATCGCGAGAGGCGGGGTACACCCCGGATCAGACGCCAGCTCATTGCAGGGCCAAGATTGTTTTTAAGGACGACATAAATCAATAGTTGCAGTCACTCACACCGTGTATTCTGATGACTGATCAGCATACTGTGGAAATAATAGAAGCCTGGAGATGTAGGAACATTTAAATACTCATGAGGAAACAACTGCTGTGCTGTTTTGACTAAACCGAGCAGCCATTGGTATTTTATATAAAGGACATATGTTAGACAGAAGATCTATTATAATGATTTGAGAATAAAAATGAATAGGACAATTTAAGAGTTATGAATCAACAGGACTCAAACCTTCTTTCCTAATGGCTAAAAGCTAAGTACGGCTTAGCTCTCACACTGAATGAGTTTTAGATGCGCTTCAGATGTAATTCTGGTGGTGTTTATTTTTCTTAATCATTCATAATGTTGGCATACACACACAGGCCTCGCTTTCCTGTCATCCTGAGTATTGAGCAAAAGTGTTACATTCATGTTTGTGATTATGAAAAGGTTAATTGGTTCAGGACAGCTGCAGAGAACAGATTTTCCAACAGCAATTAGAAAAGCGTTGCCAGTCAAGGTTTCTTCAAGCATTGGAGCCTTTTTCTCCAAAGTTTCACATGATCTAATTCAACCAAGATCAAATTCACTTAAATGATTTACATGGTGCTGCGTCACTCAGTCAGTAAGGGAAATCTATTTAGTCTAAGCCGCAGAGCAAAAAGGTGATGTCGGTGGCGTTCTTAATAGAACAGCTAGAACTGAGCCTGTGCTTTTTCCCCATTTTCCCTCATTATTTTCTCCTTGTCCTTTTTATAGAATAATAATTGCTGGTCTCATGTTTTTCTGAGTGCTCTTGCTTTCAAGTCCTGAAGGTTTTGAGACGTCCTGTCCTCTCAAAACGTGCTATTATTTGTGACTCTGAACGTGGCAATAGCAGATTGGTCGGTCTGCTTGGAATAGAAGGAGCTTCTTGGCCGTGGGCTGTCTCCCCAATTTGAAGCCACTTTTGGTTCTGTTTCTTCTTCTTTGGGTCAGCTGCTGATTGTTGCTAGCAGCTACAAGCAGGTCCTAACGGACCCTGATCCCATCACTCACTGGCGTTTACATGGATGCCAGATTTGGCTCTTGGGGCTAAATAAATGCTCACCAGTGCCTCCTTGAGCCGGTTGGGGCTGTTGTGGGAGCATCATGCATGCACGGACATTTTGAAGAGTCACTTACGTTTGTCAGCTCAGCTGCTGTGCGGTTTAGCTATTGAGCCAAGGTTTCCAATAGATGCTAAAGAGGCTTACTAATTAAGCCGCTAAAGATTGGTCACAATTGTCTCTGTCAGATAACATGAATGCACCAATGATTAGAGGCCAAGCTGTTGTGTCCTAGCAACAGGCCGAACCCCAGGATACGGAGATGGCGGCAAGAAGCTGATTTAAGTCTTTTAATAGTGCTCAATACAAAACTCTCAGTGAAAAGGTATGGGCGGGGCCGGGGGGCTGGAAATGTTCCCAAAAGCCCAAACACAAAACTAACTCAGCCAAATACACAAACAGACCAAAAGAGCTAATACGTCCAAATAAGCCAACCAAAAATAAAGAGTTGGGTGAAAACAGACTGGAAAAAACCCAATAATTCAGGGAAGACCAAAAACACACTGCTGCGAGAAATAGTACAAAACACAGACCACTAGTCTGCAGGGGACGGACGGGCATAACAGAGCAGACACAAGAATCGTAATACAGGGCTGGCACGAGGAACAAGACAACAGTCCACTGACTAGTGAGCCGGGGAGCCGTGATTTAAAGCAGACATGTGGTGATGAGATGATGGGTCACAGGTGTGTCTGCTCTGTACAGCCGATCCGTCCTCTGCCACGCCCACTGCCGAGAGAGAGAGAGAGAGAGCAAATGCAGGGCAAGGAACACAAATGATCAAAAGTAACTATCAAAACTCAAACTTTAGATAAGATTGCATCATGCAAGTAATGATAGTTTCAAAATATGGCTAAATGTCCTGTCATTTGAACCACATGTGAATCGAGGCCAGATTATTTGTGGTAACCAGTGAACATTTATGAAGAATTGGAATTCCAAAGCTAATATTTGGATGATATTTAAGCAGCATATCTTGAGTGTCTTTGCTGGCAGGGATTTATTGTTGAAATAAGGCAGAGAACAGCCGCTGCCGTTGCCCCCACGCCCCTCAGTAACTTTATCCCACACAGATTAAACATGCTGGTGTGAGAGGAAACTGAAAATTTTAATTAATTGGATTTTGATCCATGCCAATAGAGTCTCTGGCTGTGAGACGCAACTTATTGGTTTTCCAATGATTGCTTGTGAATGTTGCAAGTAATCAAGCGCTGCAGGTTGAAGCAAGCGTGCTCATTTGTAAATGTGGGGGCAAAGCGAAAAGTATGAAATGTGGACTTTTTCCAATTACTCTTGTAAAGACGAATATCAGCCAACCGCTGCCTTCCACTGTGAGACTGCACAATGGTAATTTAATGAACCTTTTCTTGACACTTTAAATCGTTTTCCCCCATATCAACTTTTGGCCACACATAATTAAAAATCTTTTAAAATCCACATGCCTACATTTCCTGGCTACCAATTTGGTTTAATCAGGATCAGTGAGGGCAATGTTAGTACTTCCTCCCCACCTCGAAACAATGTTGTGGTTAATACAGCAACACAGTAGATTTCCATACAATTGACCAAACACTTTTTGATTGATTAGGTTATAAAAGGCACATCTCTGGTGCAGCTGAATACCCTGCGCTGTGACGTTCCCTTTCTGTTTGTCACTTTATGTAGAAAGACTCAGGTGTTGCTAAACCCACAGCGGTGATTTAGCACGTACTTGTCTGGCAGCCAGGTGTTCATTTCACTGACAATAGGGCGACAGCGTCATTGTGCCACAGCCGGCGCCATCCTCTCATCACAAATTAGAGCGCAGGGCTCAGCCACTGCATCGCTGCAGAGTCTGACTTGTAAATGGTCTTTTTATTTAAAGCATCTCTTTGTTTCGCTAATCAAAGATGCCTCTTGTTTGAAATGTTGACGAGTGAAAATGAGGATGGAATGATGGATAGATGGGAGAGTGGAAAGGCTAAGGCATTCATCAAAAGGGTTCCTGTTTAATTCATGGCTTCCGTTTTGATTATGCATTTTTAAAGAGCTAGATTTCTGCATGGTTTATCCTTTGTTTTTGTTAAATCCCTCAATGACAATCTTATAACAGAAGAGTACATATAAAGGCAAAAGCATGATCATAATTTATGTATAAGGAAACCACACTTTGGGTAAAGAAACAACGTCATCCAAGCTCCAATACTCTTCCAATACTCTTGATTTCTTATCTATAGCTACAGATCTATTGTCACTGTGGCTGCAGCGGAGATCGTCAAAGATTTAAAGTCAATTCAAATAGAACAAATACGTTTTGTGGCCAATAGATTTAAAGGCACACTTGATAAGAAAAAAGGTGCAATAGTGCAAACACATCAGTGTTGAATGCCAGAAAGTCTTAAGTAAGATACATTTACAACAAAGCCTAGCAGAGACCCGAGGGGAGGAACATTTAAATACCATGTCTGCTGGGAGGGCGCTTTGAAGGATTACATGGCAACGCATTATTTCCCTGAGAAGACGGATGCTGGAGCTCTGTATTGGTGGAACACCTCCAACCATTTTCCTCTGCTTCATGCCAGTTGTACCTCAGGGACACGGTAACAGCTCTATAGCAGCAAAGTTGATAGGATTGTACTCTCAGTGTAACCGGTAGGTTCGGTCTACCCTGTGACTTGCGGTGCAGCAGCCACTTTGAGCTTCCTCATTGGAGTCAGAGCACGTGTGCAGGTAGCAGCAAGCCAAAGGTACTGTATGTAGCCACTAACACGGTACCTTAAATCTCTGTCCCTTTGTTTGTATGTTGTTCACTCCACCAAGGAGGTTAAGAGGTTATGTTTTTGACAGCGCTTTTTTTTTCTGTCTGTCTGTCTGTTAGCAGGATTACCAAAAAACTGCTGGATGGATCTTGATAAAAAATAATACAAATATGAAGACGGGTCTAGGACAATTTAGATCCCATTTAGTTTTGAGAACGATCCGTATACCTGTCTGGATACAAAAAAATAAAATAAAAAATTGTCCAATCACAGCTGTCCCATCGCCAGCCGTGATTGGACTCCACGATGATTGGAAGAGTCAGAATGGCTGCGAGGTATCGTAATGATGTGGCCCACTCGGTCCTTGTGACAGTAACCAGGGTTCCTAAATGAAAACAGGAATAAGATGAGCAATGCCAGATATAGAAGCAGCAAGATAAATTACAGCGATGCGGATGCTTTCGCTAGCAGGCAGAATCAGATTTCCAGATTTAATGACTTAATTAAAGTTGCACATTTAAACATCTGCCAACACCTGCATGGCTGTTTCTGGAGCACTGAGTCACTTTGAAGAATGAGTCACAGGTGAAAGGTGGAATACTGAATAAAAGTGCACTACAGCCAATTACAGTCACATCCAATTACAGTCAGAGTCATAACATAGCAGAAGTTTGACGTGTTTGTTGTTTGTGAAGTACAAATATGAGGACTCTGTTTGATATTTTCTATTTTGGCTTGCTTTTTTGACAGCCCCACTTAGCAGGTAATACAATCTGTCTTCCAGCACTTCTAAAGTTCATGAATTAATACATTCAAGTCTAGTTTATGGCACATAGATTTGGTACCTTTAAACAGCCTGACTAGTGGTTTCTAACTATTTCTAGCCCTTTATAATGATGTTGAAACAGGCTGCAGGTTTTAAATGTGATTTTGTTGGTGTGACATAAAAATAAAAATTCCCCCACTCGTATTATATCGTTAGTTTAATGGTCAGTGTGGTGTGTATGCAGAGACATTTATCCTCACTGTGTCCCTGGCTTTTAAAGTGGCTTGCCAAAGCCATATTGATCTCTGTATAGCTGCATGAACCATTCACAAACGAGTAAAAATGTTATGACTTTATGATCAAGCAATCTGGCTTGAACGGTTAGAGGATATTATTTCTAATTGAATTCATGTATTATTTAAAGAGGGTGCTTAGAATGGAAGCCTATTTCTCATTGCGCCCATGGATGGATGACTGTATTGAAGCTGGAACTTTCACATTCCAGAAATTAATAGGGTTAATAAGTTATGGTTGGCTCTGCACAGCAAATTTAACACCCCTACCTTGACTTCAAGTATACAGCAAAAAAAAGTGTGATGAGATGTATAACTGAGTGGGCAGCTCATGGTTGTTTCATAAAAGTCTCCATGGAAGAAATGATCCAATTTCCGCGCTTCCTTTTCCTTCATCTTTTCCATTTTCAGCTGAAGATGAGGGTAGAGAGTTACACAATATCCACAAGAACGACTCTTGACATTTAATCAGTGCCTCACAGGAGGTTTGTTCTGGTTTTAGAGGCTGACCTGGAGCCTTTCTGTGTTGAGCTTCAATGTTCTTAGTTTTTGCGTGGGTTCTTCCTCAGTGCTTCCTCTCGGTCATAATTCATGCAATATAACGCTGAGCTAACCATGAATATGTTGTTTGCCTGTTTATGTGTAAATGCCTATGATGAACTGGTGACCTGTCTAAGGTGCATCGTGCCTCCTGCCCAATGTCGGCTGGGGCAGTAATAGAAAATAGATGTTTCAATGCATCGAAACTCTTAAAACAGTTCGAGTTCGAATGATGTGATAATTGATAAAAAAAAAAAAAAAAAAGAAGCCATCAATGACTTGTGTTCCTGACTGAATGCAATGTGTGTCATCATCAAAGCTCAGGCCATATCTAAGCATTTCTAATCAGCAACACATACAAAACGTCGCTGCCATCAGCAACATGTTTTTTAAGTTACTTGTCTATTTGATGACATTTGGTGCTTCACACCAGGGGGAGACAAAGACCCTTAATAGCTGGACAATCCCAGTGCACAACATTTGACAAATGATTTGCAGCTTATGTAGCAAGAATGAAATATCGGTGCAATTACAAAAGTCGTTCTTTCAGCAGTGGCTGCCTTTTTCTTACTTCAGCTACAGACCCATGCAGGCTCTGTAGAGCTGTATGAACAAAGTGCCTTGTCAGAGCGTTAAATCAGTTTCTGTCATTAGTGACACTTGGCGATTAGCTATTGACATTTACAAGCATTGGTGTGCTTATAGTTGGGGCTGATCCTGGTTCGAGGTGTGATGTCTAGTGGAGCGTTGAGGCAGTGGGGGCCTGGCGGTTTAATGGAAATGCGTTTGTGTAGAATGTGGAGCATATTACTGGGCAGTATCCTCAGGGAGGTCATTCGTAACGATAAAGAAGGAGGCAGGAAAGACACAGAGGCAGAAAGACAAGGGGAAGGCGGGGGGAGGGACACTGGCTTACACTTGCAGACCAGATCCCAGTGCCATTATGTTATATTGTCGGAGAGCTGATGTAGGATGTGTCGCATAATCAATAACCAATTTTTAGAACCTGATGGAAACATAAAGTGTATTTTTGGTTATTAAACCCATTTTCTATCGGCACTAATAAATATTTATATATGTATATATGCAGACACCTGACCTTGTTAGGGCTGCAAAGATCAAACCCATTCCACTCTTTATAGTCGAGGCCATTACACGTCGGTTCTTGTGCTCTGTACAAATTAAGTAATAAACCACTTTGTGTTTTTTATGACTGAGCATAAATGAATGTGTCTCAACAATTGCTGTGCTGCAGACACGCCCGGGTTGTTATAACAACAGCTGCTACTAGATCTGTCAGGGCTAGCTAAACAAGCACTATACATCACACATACAGCGCTAACTCTTGTCTGTGTGTCAGTCTCTCCTCCGCTGCCCTCACTATGTGATGCTTTTTTTTTAATTGTGGTTCTTTCAGCCATATCTGGAGTAGCTCTACGGTGAAGAAATGCATCTCAGCTATGCAGGACTGATTATCAGAATAATGAGTTTATTTTAATCTTGAAAGTTCTTTCTGAGCTCCTTTTGCAGTGTTAATGAGAGCTTCAAAGAGCAGAGGTGCTCACTGAAGAGGACTCGGAGCTTATTTTCCAGTCTTTCAACATCTCCTCAATCAGGTAATTTGAAGAGTGTAAGGCAAAAGCTGAAAAGAGTCAATGCGGCATTTTCCCTTAAAATTTCCCCGTAATTTTGTTATTATATCGTGCAAATTCAACAAAAACTTTCACTGAACAAAGAATTTTCAAGAATTCATGTGTGGAATATATCATATTTAATACATCAAAAACAGCTCACTCACACAGGATATATCTGTAATAGAAGAACCACATCAGTGATTGAGTCACGCAATAAGCACATTTCTACTGTATAGAAATAGGCACACATTCAGGTGTTACTGTGGAACACAAGCAACTGTCCAGTTTAAGACTTAATGTACTGTGGCATCACTACTGAGGATGGATTACAGGCAGATTAATTCAGATCAAATTAAAAATGGACCTGCTATTGTATTTTTACATTTACATCGTCCATTCATTGATGCACACAGCAGAACACAGAGAACACAATATAAAAGCGTTGCAGTCAATTCCCCCTAAAAAATATACAATACAAATAGAACTCTGACTGAAAATCACAGTGAATTCTATAAAATTTGTAATAAAACAAAACGAATCTAGCAAGTATATAGTTATATATAACAGCATTGATGGCAGTAGAGCAGTTTATAGGTTACAAATCGCACAAGCCCACATCCTGCTGATATTTTTAGTAACTCTACACACTGGTAGGTCCAAATAAAGCATGGCTAGGACAATAACATGATGATCAATCTGTATTTGACTATAGATCAATGGCACAAAGGATGGAAACTGAGTGAAAAAGAATTGATTTGCACAGAATGCAGTAAACGCAGAGAGGAGATTGATTGGTAGGTTTTCCACAGCTGTCTGGGATACATGTGACACTGAGGTGATGGGCTAGTACCTTGAAAAAGCAGAGAACATGTTCATTATTCAACATAGAATGATGTATATATACACTAAATAACCAGTGTCATATTTTAAACAACATTCAAAGTCAACTTCTAATTGACATGAAAAACTGCATCCTTCAGGATTACCACTGTACTTTCAGCTTGTCCCGAGAAGGTTCGTAACAGCAAATCAAAGTTCTCCACTTCACACTGTCCTTTGCATTGTCCTCCCCACTCTACCG
Organism: Brachionichthys hirsutus; assembly: GCF_040956055.1. Taxonomy (NCBI): domain Eukaryota; kingdom Metazoa; phylum Chordata; class Actinopteri; order Lophiiformes; family Brachionichthyidae; genus Brachionichthys; species Brachionichthys hirsutus. The sequence continues at coordinate 5,106,261 of NC_090907.1, forward strand.
ATATAGTCCCTGTCCCCCCTCTGGACATGTCCAAACCATCAAAGTCTGTCCTCTCTGACCTTGTCTCCAAAACGTCTAACCTTCGCTGTCCCTGTTATTCTCTCATTTCTAATCATAGCCAATGCATTTATTTGAAATAGCAGTATTTATCTAAAAACATAAACCTTGAAAATAATTACCACATAAATGAATTAATGGAAAATCCTTATCAAGAAAGACATTGAAGACTTAATGAATGGTCAGTGCAAAATGAAGGACGTATGAGCCATTCCAGGATTGAAAGTCTTTGTGATGGCCGGTGACACTCGCAGGCACTGAGGCGAGAAGAGTCCACGACACAACTATGAGTACCGTAATAAAGGTGCATGAGTTCATGAGTTTGGAAGCAATGAGCGGTGATGTCACTGATATGGATCAATCTGTCACATTTATAATACAGTGCCATTGACAACCTTGTTTATTGAGTGAAAGGGGCAGCTGGACAGGCTTTCTGCTCAGAGGGGATGGCTAGGTAGTTCGTCCTGCAAGAACATTGGTAGAAAAAAACAAAGTTGTTTTGTGGGCCGCAAGTGTTTGGACTTTCATATCCACCGTTGAATTCATGATCTCATCAATGTAATGTGAGAAGATGGGGGCTACTGTGCAGGCTGCACATCGGTGGGGGGGGGGCACACCTTCATACAACATTCATGTTTCTAAAAGTTACAATACCTTTACTCAACAAGCATCTTAACTGCATAGAGATCGCGAAAAACATACTTTCTCATAGATACCGGTAGTTGCTTTTGCTGCTGCGCTCAGTCTTGTCCTTCAGTAACCCAACCCATGTAGACACTGATGGCCTGGTAAACATCCATTAAGCCCTGGCCGTGACCACAAAATGGCCTCTCTGAATGTCTGTCGCTTCTCACTGTAGAATGTTATTTCAGGCAGGTCAGCAATGACTGTGAGGAGTGCACAAGCCATAAAGTCATTCAGCTGAAGGCACTGATGACGTTTACAGAGTTCCACACATTAGGACGTTCATATTAAGGTGAACAAACTCCTGATCACTTTAGGAATCAATGCAGCTGGAATGTTGAGGTGGAGTAGAATGTGAATGTGTCAGCCCCCACGCGGCTTAAATGTGACTGTAAATGCTGCCTCTAATGGTATTTTACCTTCCTTTGCCATTATTGATTGATTTAAAAATGTTTCATGAATATTTAACATTTGTACTTAATATTTCTGAGGCCAAATGCAAGCTGTTTTGATTCATAATTTGATTGTTGTTGTTACATTTTGTGCTTGTCATTTTATTTGGTAATGATTTATTTTCACTTCCCTACCCCCCCCCCCCCCCCCACCCCCCCAAACAATATCCTGGAAAACTCTTAGATGGCAAAAACAGAGAAAATAACTTTAATTGTGTTCATGAGTTAATGATAGACTTGAATTAATATGAAATTGTTGTAATTCATTGCATGAATCTTACATTAGGATATTCCATGCCTGTAAAAAGGGTTACGTTTTGCTTCGCCTGGAAAAACAAGAACAGAAAACACTTTACTATTTCTGCATATTTGAAGTGATTCTGAGCAACATGTATTATGTATATTTTATTGTTTAGTGCCTTGTGCATCCTCAGAGGAGTCAGAAATCAAGTGAGGCAAATTATCTGCAAAACCACAATGGCTGGATCAGCGTATATACCTGTTTTTTGTTTTTTTGTTCCGGAAATAAATTATGAAGCCGAAGGTTTTTACCCTCAATCAGCTGGCCTTGTCAACAGTATGCATTAAAGTTTGCGTCAGTGCTGACAAGGTGACTCCAAAAGTCAGTTTCTGGTGGAACTTTAAAATCCACTGAGGATGTAAAATGTTTAAGAAACAGTCATCCGCTGGGCTTGGCATTATTCACAGCTGTCAGGCAGTCAAAGTGAAAAGATGGATTACTTTTGCAGTAGAGCGCAACCCAGTTCTAATTTGTTATGGCCGTGACAGCGAGTCATAGAAAAGAAGAAAAACGGCACAATATGTACTGGATGTTCTCAATAGATTTGAGTTACGGATTTAGTTGATTTCAAACACAGTGATCTCTGTCCGACTGAGCATTCGTGTGAGACTCACGCAGTGTCCTGTGTTTGCTCGTCAGACCTTGAGATCTTCCGGTAGCAGTAGACCATCTCTACCAGCAGCCAGAATGTTAAGAACACCAGCAACACATACATCATGATCTCAGAGTAGACTGCGGTGGGGTCTCTATTAGCTGTGGGGCACAAAAAACAGCAAGCAATGTTTTATTCATTGTGCATCCCACCTCTGAATGCACTCACATGCACACACATAGTGAAAGGAGCAGAGCACTGTTAACTCGCATGTAAAGGTTGTGCCTATGCTTGTTCATGTATGCACAATACTGCTGACCCAGAATGCCACAAACGGTATTTTACTTTCATTTCACAAACTGGATTGCTCCAGACAATATATGCTGTAGTTGACACTCTGCAGCTGAGCTTTGATTAGCGTTAGGCAGGTGTTGCATACGGAACAGGGTGGCCATACCTGCAGTGGAGTGAATGTTAGGTTCCCCGTGAAAAGATTTGCATTGCTATTTTTCACTTCTAAATATTTGTAAATCATGCATTTATTACATCAGCGTTTGCTTGCAAGCAGTCTTCTTAACCACAGTCCCCGTGGCTTTGCTTCAGCTAGTGTACCTGTGAAATGGTGTTCATGCGTTGGCACACAGAACCGGATTTGTACCAAAAGGCGCGGTGCTAGAGGGTTCCAGTAAATGCCATAGAAGTGGTTCTCAGGGCATTTCATAGATGTCAGGATTCAAGATGTGAATACCTCATTTTGTGGATTAGGTTTGGCTTTTATGGATACCAATGCCAGATTAATGAACATCAATTTTACATTTTAGCAAAGTGCTCACTTTTCCTTTCCAAGTCTGCCATAAAATCCTCATATGCCTTTATCAACACTGAAACAGTCAGTGCCAGAATACAAGTATCTACAAGTAGCTAAACGTCTTCACATCAATTGGGTAGCCTCCAAACTTACATTGTTTTACATTTTCATAGTTCCTCACTGAGCTGTCATTTCGTGTTTTGCAAGCACAGACGACTGTGGAGCTGATCTAACATATTAACAGGAGGAACGATTACAGTAAATAAAGCAGGTTTCAATGCACATACAGGCACAGCTTTTTACACACAGCCTTGAAGAACACATTACCCTAAACTTAAATTATTTATTTTTTTATGCGGCGGTCTGAATTTAACCGCTGTGAACCACTCTGGAGTGAATGTGCACCAAATTCCAGACATTTGACAACATTAACTGGTGAGTCTGTAACTTCTGCCAAAAGAAGCTTGTTAGTACAATGAATACGATCCCTAAAGCGTGAAAGCACAGACACGTCTGTGACCTGATCCGTTCCACTGCTATGCACATTATTATCATAACATGACTCCCAATATATAATTTACAATACACTAACCGGCTTTATGAAATTTGATAACCCCTTTGTACGAGATGTGACTGGGAGGCTTTCTAATGTGCATAGATCCAACTTGAGTATATTGAGCAATGTGGCACGTCCAGAAACAATCCAAATCCAATTAACCTTCTGTGATATAATCTTCTTCTCTGATAATAAGGCATATAAAGATGCTACTTGCAAGCAAATTTCAATAATGTTTAACAGGAAAAAAGGGAGCATTATTAATCCCAAATATACATGTTGTCCCGTATATTCGATCGAGGTGGAAAATGACACGTTGAGCAAGGCAAGCACTCGGGAAGCAGAATACATTACCCCTTACATTAGAGAGCAAAGTGGCTGGTTTGAATTAACCCCTTCACTGACAACTGAGGAAAGCTTCGATGATCAATGAAAGTAGACAGACCATAGAACATACAGTTACTCCTCTTCATTACAATCGCAACAAAGGAAGAGAAGGGAAGAACGTTAGTGGCAGACCGCCCTCGCACTGATGCGCCATTTAGTGTAAACAAGAAGGAAATGTAAGATTCTCTTAAAGTGGCCTGATAAACACACTGATGGAGGGTTGTGTGCGGCACAAAAGGAACGCTCAGTACACAGTGTCTGCACAAAGAAGCTTTATATTTCCATTAGGAGGGATTCTAAATGAACACGCCTGAGCTGAACGTCTCAAGCATTGCACATCTACAGCTAAAATAATCTGGTCATTCGGCCACTGTCAAAACGTGCGGCACAGCAGTGAAAACAATGGCTGCGTCTGCAGAGCAAAACAATGTGCAACAATAATATGTCGGAAGAAATCTGACACTGCTGCACCCTTTAGAAGGGCTTATATTTATGTCAGTGCCACATATGTATTTAACATTTGGTAAAGCATTTCTGGTCTTTTCAATTTTATAATGATTGCTATACATTTTTTTTAGATGTTGCATATCAGATAAAGTGGGGGGGGGGGGGGCGGGGAGCATTCAGGATATCTTGAGTATTCGTTTTGTGCCTTTTTTTTTATATCTCAGAGACATAAAGGGTCTGCCTGACTTATGTATATGAGGAATAACCCAGAAAGAGTGAACTGACTCCGCCCACCACAGGTTTGGAGTTAAAACAGAATGGTCCTGATGAGTATTTAGTCAAGGACAGTGCAGGATAACATGAGAGAAAGTGGAACATGTTTAGCCTCACCTTTCTCCTTAACCGACAAATGGATGTTCTTGGTCATGGAGACCGAGGGAGTAAAGAAGTCCAACTCAAATTCTCGCATTACATGACACTCGTAGACGCCGCTGTCATTGTAGGTGACGTTGATGATTTGAATAGAGACATCTTGCAAGTCTTGGCTTCCATTCCAGGCCAGTCTACCTTTAAACGGTCCGTCCAATGCAGCTGGACTCTGGTCCTCATACTTGTATATCTATAGGAGACAGGAGGAAAGCAGAAATGCATGCACAGCCTGCACTACAATGAGCACTGCGTGACACTCGGATACAATAAAAGTCTCTGCAACTTACATGAGTTTTGGTAGGTGGGACGTCTTTTTCTTTTTTTGGCATGTAGTACCAGTCAACGCGTGTCCTTGCTTTAATCTCCTCCCTCCTCAAACAGGCAATGCAAGTCAACTTCATGGGTTTCCCCAGGACTGCCTCTGTCCCTGAAGGAACGTCGACACACACCGGCCGGCCTGGGTGGACTGAAGGAACACAGTGCAGTGGCCACACAAACACACACACACACACACACACACACACACCCTTAACCTTTCAGTGAAGTAAGACACAAAACTACTGGTATAGTCATTGTTTGTGTGTTTTTCAGTGAAACACATGATTCCATCTACAATTAATCTCTTTTGATCTCTTCACATCCCAGCTCATCCGGGCCAGGGAAGCGCTAATGATGGCCCCCCCGGCACATTAGGATCAGCTGGAAGGAGGAACACATGGGAGGGGGGGGCGCTGGATGAAGGACATGTTGTGTTTTATGTTTGTGTGTAGCAGGAAGGTGGAGTATTGGGGGGGGGGGTTCACAACGGGGACACCAAAGTGTATTTTATTTAATCCCCTCTTAAGGGAAAGAATAATATCAGGATGTCTGGAAGCGTTAAATAGCATGAAGGGAAACAAATGAGACAAAGACAGAGCTTCTCACTGTGACGGTTGCTGTGTTTGGGCCAGTGTTCTTATATAACCCCCCCCCCCCCCCGCTGGCAGATAGTGACAACATCAACTTCATCTCATCTTTTCCTTTTTTTTTTATGAGGGCCATGGAAACATGGAAAGGGAGGGGGGGGGGAGGCGGTGAGACGGAGAGGGAGACAAACAGGAAGGGGAAAAAAGGCGTAATAACCGGCCATCCTCGTTGATGGGTCAATAAATACAGCCTTGATTTCCAGACAGTGTCTCTGGATTTAAAGTTCAAATAAGTCTTCAAACATCTGCAACCAAACAGGATAAGTGAACATCTCAACATTTGTACTCACCGGCCTGCAAAAACAAAAGCGCCAAAGTTTGCAGGCGAAGCTGAGGAAGCATGGCGGAGCCGAAGACTTGGCTGGATGACTTTCAGCACCGCGGACAGCGCCTTCCTCAGCCGTCTGAAGCCGAACGCTTAAAGAGTCTTTACGGTAAGTATTCCAACCAGACCCTCGGGACACGTCACTGCATCGTCAGGGATTTCATGTGAAGATGCAACTTCGCCATTCCGTCCACTCGGCGTGAAGAACAAAGCCGCGACGGGGGGGACAAAAGAGTCCCGGACTCCAGCCCGCTGGTCTTGTTTAGTCCTTGTCCGAAAAAGGAACCTGTAGCGTCTCAGAAGAGGACTCCCGTCGTGACGTGTGACGTTTGTTCCGGCTGAACAGCGACTACAGTCGTCTCATTCCACCCGTCAAACAATAACATGTCTGCGTCCTCCATTAACAAAAAGGACTGATAACATTTCCACCGCCGCCTGCTAACTGCCTTCATTTTCCAGCAGTCGCTTGGGCGCCGGCAGCGCAGACGGCTTGTTGCGCATGCGCGAGCCTCCCACACGGACAAACGAGCATGACCCACGTGACGTAGGCAATTTGGGAAGGGCGGCGAACCCACCCGTAAACACGCAGCGTGTGTTTGTACAGGCTGATGTGATGGCTGCTGCTGCAGGAGCTGGACAAACGCAGACGTGTGTCTCATGGAAATGAGTTTAATTAAGAGCAGGGAGCAGCTGGAGGGGAACTTAGAGAGGTGGTGGTCTGCTTTAGGAAAGAGAGGAATGAAACAGAGTACGTGTGTGTAAATGAGAAGGCGCTACGTGATGGGAGAGTGTCAGCCAGGATGAACCATCTTTGATGTTTAGATTATTGTGTTCTTCTTCCACCCAACGTGAAATCTGGATGCCAATGATTGATGCTGCTAACTGCCAATAAGTAAAGACATAAATAAATAAAAAGAAAGAAAGAAAGAATGGGTGGAGATAAGTCATTGACATCTTTGGGCCTGAAAGCACCGCACTCAGTCACAGAGGATTTCCTTGGAGGAGACATAGCAGGCTTTCATAATTGTTTTTTTATTTCTCAAATAAGACACAGAAAAAGGGAAAATAATCCTGTTTTGATTTATATTGTTTACAGCAAAATGAATGATCGTGTGAGGACACGCCGTGCTTGCTTGGATGCTGGTAAAAACCTGAATCCCACTGAAGTGAATTCAGGAGTTGATGGTACAGATGTTCATGTAAAAAGCTGAATGATCTCTTATGCTGCTGTCAGTGGGCTGCCACTCTAATGAAGGAGACTAAATATGGCTTGCCTGGTTCAACCACATCCTGCAGATAAGGAAACCATAGCAACAGTAGCATAGTGCCATGGCGACTGTACAAGAGGCCTGCTTAATGAAAGCATGCTTACTGAGGAAGACGACAGGACGCTTTAAATCAAGCGCAGATCTTTACAGGCACCCGGTGTGTTTGTGTTTCTTTTTTTACAAAAAAAGTCAAGGTGAATAAATGAAAAGTTAATAATTTAACTGATAGTGTGTGGCTTGTGTGTGCGTGTGTGTGTGAGTGTTTGCACAGGGCTCCTCGAGAACGCACTGGAAAGAGCAGATTTCTATGGATTTGGAGGGATTTCAAGATTACAACATGCTTACAGCAGACAGCTGTGGATGAAACATGCTGTAAAATGAAATGTAGAGCACAGCTTTCAGCACCCAGATGAACTCTAGTGATCACTCTCAACATCTATCTCGTCTAATCAGTCATGATCCGTCCGTATCTGTGACTCTTGAACTCTACTCAGCATGTGTGACATATTTGACTATCTTTAGGTTATGTTTCAAACCATCTATGCACACAATAGTCACACAGAGATTGTCTCCCTAAAAATAAACTCCTGTGTTGGCGTAAACAGCCAGAGCAAAGCAGACATGTGGCTCACGAGTGGCTCAGCATGGAGTTAAATGTCAGTGTTTCTGCCACAGTGAGGCTGACACGTAAGCAATAAGAGTGGAACATACCCAGATATCAAATAGATAAGTCAAATGAACTCGGGGGGGAGGGGGGGGGGGGGCATGCCCTGTATAAACACAAACATACACACTCCTATAGGGGGGGATGCGACATCCAACTGAGTAGACTTGGCACAGAGCTCTAAGCTAACACTGATAGTAAATAATGACCTCGTCCATCTGACCTTCTAGCTTGGCTCACAACCTCCTAAAGCAATAATCGCTTTCTATTATGAGCCCGAGATCCTGTATGTCAAATACAACATCAAACCAGATGAGGGGATGCAGCAGAGACTGTCTCTGCAGCAGATGTAGCAGGATTTCAAGCTTAGTCGACAATTAACCTGCTGGTATAATAGAGATACCGAAAAGAGAGAAAGATTCTAGCACGTGCAGCATGGTGTGTGTGTGTGTGTGTGAGAGAGAGAGAGATACAGAGACAACTATTGTAGTTCAGTAGTGAGTAATCACGGGTAGGTCATCACCTCTACACAATGGAAAGAATGTTACGAGCAGAAACCAACCAGTGCAAATATCACTGTGCATGAAAGAGACTATTAGGCTGTACATGCAGGAGAACCACAAAGATGAGGAAAAAATGCAAACAAGACAAAAAAATGGAAAGAATCTGTTAAAATCACAAAGTCTATCAGTGTTATCTACATTCAGATCCGGTTTCTGGTCACTAACCTGTCACATGGCATCATTGTCAACATGTCGGTGATGTTTTCTGCTCTTATCTGACTGTTTTGCTCCTGATTTTCCTGGGACGTGTCAGTGTGGTGGTTCCGGACTGGGTTACTCATCTGCTACTCGGAAATATGACTCTCTAGTTCATAGTTAACAAGAATTGTGCTCTCTGTGTTTCTGTATTTCCGGCTGTGACTCGCTGCGATACTGTCCCGCTGCCAGCCGACTATGCTGGATAACACTTCATCTTCTCTGAGTGGTGCTGTCGTCCGTTTGAGTGGGGCCTCTTGTTCCATCTTTTGACTCGCTGTCATGCTTCTGGCACTGTTTGATGTCACCTAACATGACCTGGAGCTCATTGAGTCGTTGGGATAAAAGACGTCTCTTCAGCTCCAGCAGAATTGTTCCATTACGACTCAGGCTAGGCATGTCTGTTGGCGCCGCCCTCTGTGAAATAAATGAACACAAAGAATGCACTGTAGATGACATGGGGTAAAAATATATGAATTATTTAATTCCCTAAATGAAACTAGAAAAGCACTCGGAGAGCACAGAGCTCCACCAAGCAGCTCATCCCCATCGTATTTGGATTTGCTCTGTCCACATGGTGATCTGGATCATCATCAAAAGGTTTTAAATTATCCTTGGTATCTTTATACACCAACTTTGAAAAGTGAAAGTGAACCTGAGATGTATTTTTTTTTACTTATTTTGGAATCCGTAAATGGGGTTTTCAATGTTAAAATGTTTTTCCTGACCTCATTCTGGATCAGATCCTGAAGACATTTTACATGATAGCGCAAAAGGACCATTTTATGACTGATTTTTGGTGAATGAATTGAATCCATATTTTACAAGAGATGATAAAATCCTCCATTATAAAATATGGATATTTGTGACTTGTTTTGTTTTGTATTCAGATAGGTATCCAAAGCACTCCCAAAATTTAATGGGATCTAAGTCCCAGACCAAGACCAAGACCCATATTCAGATTCTTTTTTTTTAGCAAAATGCATCCAGCAGTTTTTCCATAATGCTGCTAACAAACATAGAAACAGACAGACTGACACAAGTCGTCAAAAACACAACCTCCTTGGTGAAAATAATATCAGTATATGTTAACATTTCTAGATAAATATGATAGATAAAAAATAAAGTAGAATTTGCAATGATTTTTATGATTTATAATTACCACAGAACAATTGCCAGCACTGTTCTCTCTCTCCTGTAGCAGTTTGCTGATTTGAGCTCTATTTTGCATTTGCACACTCATCTGCAGGAAAGACTCGCTCATGCGGTCAATCTCTTCCTCCACACAGGCCATCTAGAATAGAGGGAACGGTGACTTAGCATGTAGCGCTCTAAAAGAATTTAAGTTATACTGTACTTAAAGTAATACCTGCATTGGTGTTCCATTTAGTGGCAGACCTGCGAAAACAAGATTTTAGATTCTTCAGAATTTAAAATAAAAAAGAAAACTGAAGAGTGCCAAAAGTGTTGTGTATCTGGGAGAAGTGCATCAGCACAGTGTCGTTAAAGAGGTTTGTGTGTGTGCGCATGTGTGTGGATACACTCTACTGGGACAAAGGGGCTTTTTGTAATGTACAATTATCTCCCACGGTATTTCATATAGGTTAAATTCTTATGATTGCAGAAAAAGGAAAAAATATATTTTATATTTTGTATCACAATTAGCTGTGATGTAATTGATGAAAGCTTGGAAGAGAAAGTGTACAGGACTCCTGGTAGATTTTAGCTCCTGAGCTTCTTCCATTCTGGGTGTGATGTTTACTATTACTTTGCAGGATGGATGCGTCGGGTTTAATATCTAATGAACAGCCAGAAGAATTACTGCAACTGAGGAGATCATTCATTCATTCATCTTCCGAACCGCTTTGTCCGTCACCGGGTCGCAGGTCATGCTGGAGCCTATCCCAACAGTCAACGGGCGAGAGGTGGGGCATACCCTGGACAAGCCGCCAGTTCATAGCAGGGCCACACACATGCAGACAAGCATTCACACACACAGACCTATGGCCAATTTAGTGCAGTGGGAGGAAACCGGAGAACACGGAGAGAACCCACGCAGACACGGGGAGAACATGCAAACTCCTCACAGAAAGGCCGCAAGTTGAACCTTCTTGCCACCCGTGCTACCCAACCAATGAGTAGATTTTGTATATTTTATCATATGTCTTTGACAAATCTTCTTACCTGAGTCCTCTCTTGACCTCAAACCCTGTTTGAGGTTTGTGAGGAGCTGCTCTAATTTGAAAAACTCGTATTTCTCAAGTCTGCAATTGGAAGATAAGGAGAAAATGTTTTTATTTAACTGAGGGACAATATTCTCTGCTGCTGTTTTATCTTTCTTACAACCTGCTTGCTAAGAGGTGCTCAGTGAAGTGCGCTTCAGTTGGAACTCTAGTGCTGAGAAATTCCTCCACCAGTGTGCCACACTGTCCCCCCGAAGCTTTCAATTTGGACTGAAAGAAGAAAGCGTAAAACTTTATCTGCCTCTAGTCATGTAGTGTGATGAGTCACACTTTAATAGCAATTACAAACCTCTGCTTCATTCCATTGGAAGTAAAAGTTGAACAACTGAAGGCCTAAAGCCGAGATTGCCTCGTAGAGAGTCTGCATAAAGCTCTGAGCTTTAGATCCTGGGGGAAAAGTGGAAACTGTATTATATCCTTTCCAAAGAATAATGCGTTTGTGCTTTTAAAATTAATTGCTAGAGTAAACACATACAGTATATGTAGAGGCCAATAATATTGATTATTCTATGACAGCACTTGTACTGATAATAGTACATTTTATGACCCCCCCCCGCCAATTGAATTTGTTTGAATAATATGAGCAGGAACTGCAACGTGTTCATCCTAAGCGGGTGAGGAGGCAGAGTGTTTTCGAGCACGGTGAGCACACTGCATTTGTTATTACGCTCAGGAATTGCTTGGTGACTCAAATATGGTTCACGATTGCGTCTCAGGGCTCTCTCTTATATCATCTGTCTGGTTACCTGATGCTACGTGGGCCATGGACAGCAGAAGAGTAGAGGTGAAATGTCCGACGTGCTGAAGCTTTGTCTCTGACAGGTAGAGGATTTGATTAGCGGCGTCAAAATAAAAGTCCCTTGAGAAATGTGCCAGCAGAGGCTTGTTAGAGGAGGATGAAGGCGCAGGGATTGACTTGGCCAGCAGCAGAAGAACTGAGGGGAATACTGGGTGGTTTGCAAGCAACTGCATCACCTGGCAACCAAACAGGTAAACAGCAAAGTATTGAGGTGACAGCTTGTCCACTGCGGTTGGAATAAGTCGACCATCGTTGTCCTCCTGGACAGAATGTTCTGTGGAATCTAAAACAGATGGAAAAACATGGGTCTTATGCTTAGCATTTGACAGACTTTGTTGTTGTCACAATCCTCAACTTGTCTTTCAGTGCTCTTGGACTGCAGTTTTTTTTGTGTGTGTGTGTGTTTCTGTACCATTGTGGAGATGCTGATAGGTTTCAGCTGTGGTCAGGTTGTGTAAAGACTGCTGGATATGCTGTAGGGTCTTGAATAAAGGAGATATGCTGACTATCTTTGACAGGTCCTGGTCGCTGACACAAGGAGCCGTGCTCTGCAGATGCACTGGGAAAGACAGACTCATTTCACCGAGGTGACATAACATCCCTTGCTTTGAGAAACACAGCTAACCTTTAGATTTGTTCCATACCTGGCTTGCGGCTAAGAGGTTCTGCTTTTGTCAGATTCATTGGTGAAAACTGTGGGTGACACTGAAAATGAGAAATATCCTCGACCTAATTATTCCTAAAAATTATATAGTAATGAACAAACACAGCTACGGTACCTGTGTGTAACACGTGTTCAGGTTGGTGCATCCAGTTGGCTGCTCACATTCTCTGGCCTCAGATGGGCCGGTGTGGCAGTACAAGGAAATGGGCAGATCCTGGTTCTGCCAAGCTCCTCCTGTCAGCTTGCATAATAGAGCTTCCACTGACCTGAGAACAGCTCCCAGTAAAGCTACAGAAGCCTCCGCTGGCGTGATGAGAGCGAGAAAAGGGTTAAAGAGAGTGACATACTTTCAGTCTCTGGCAAGACTGCAAGAAGCGATTTAAATAAGACACCTTTGTGTTGGCCTACATTCTGTTAACAAAATTCTGTTAACAATTGAAGTCATACTATTAAAGGAATAGTTTAAAATATTGGATAAGAACTTTGATTATTGGATTGACTGGTTAATTCTGATTTATGCCTAACACTGGTAAGCACAGAGTTTTAACAGACAGAAGCCTCTAGTCTGGCTCTGTGTGAGGACATTAGTCTACAAGCATCTCTAATACATTTTCACACTTTGGCACTTTATGCTGAGCTAAGCCACTGCTACTAGATATATTTTCATATTTGTTTCACAGCTATGCATAGGGGGGATGCATGACCAAGTTTATTTAACATGGCCTTCTTTTTTCACCTTGAGGATGCATCTTTGTTTTGTTTTTTCTTCCCATAGCCATGGCTGGGTAAGATCATTTTCAAGGAAATCACACATCATCATTTACCTTGCGTGTCTCTCTCTCCTGCACTGTTGGCTATGGGTTCATCCGTCAGTGAATTATGGATCAGCAGCTCTTTAAAAAGGCTTTTGTTGTCCATGTTCTCCAAGACATTCTGAAAGAAAATATTCAGCAATAAGTTTGCTACACTTTTTAAATATTACAGATCAAATTGATTTTTTTCTTGAATTAATTGAGCAATGTCTGATAGTTACACTCACCATGAGCGTTTCAGCTTGTTGACAGATATTTCTATAGAACTCCTGCGTGTCTTTGCGGTGTCGGGCCAGCTGTGAGGCTACGTGAAGGTTCTGATCCTCCAGTTTGTCATATAAAGTCTTAACATCAAAGTCCTCCAAATCACACAGCACTGATACGCTTCCTAAATGAAAGTAAATGGCAATAAAATTCAACTCAGATATGTGTGAAATTCCAGAGCAATAAAAGTCTCAGTGTGACAGCCTAATAAATTCAGCACATTCTCTCCTAGTGACATTGACACATGATTTCTTAACTGGGATCAAGAAGAATTAAGCAGTCTGCAGCGGTGCTGATCAAGGTGGAATGAGCAATACATGATAAGTACTTAGAATTAACTAACTAAGGTGTCAGAGGGAGAACAGCACAAGCCTAATGAATATTAGCCCTTCTTATCTTAACCATCACTGATGAGATGGGGAGTCGGCTGCTAACAGGTCATGCGTGATGGTTTCAAATGACGAGAAAATGAATATTTAAATACTCTGTCAAACAGAATCATGAATTACTCATGCATTAATGATTAAATAAGAACGTTGACTGTAAAACAAAACAAGGGCAACTTTATTGACAAGTCAATTAAAAAAAAAGAGGAATGCATATGGAAATATTTTTGTTGAGTGAACACCAAGGTAAACATTCCAGGCTGTTTTCCATCCAATTATGAAAGTAGAACAAAATGATTGTAGCATTTTTCAGAATCCGTATCATGGAATAATCTTTCAAATGCAGCTCCCAACAAGAACATGATTTTTTTTGGCTCATCGCTCACAACAACTTTGATCATATTACAAAAATCTAGCTTACTTCCTTTTGAAATTGTCGTTTCATCAGCTTCTGCACCCTCGCCAACTCCCCTACTGCCGAAGAAGTCTCCAATGTTTGGTAAAACCAAGCTGAAATGAAAATCACAGATGTAGAGCAGCGGACCGCAGAGCAGTTATGACACTAATTTTCCTTTAAAGCAGCAGTCAATAGTAAAGTAATTTACAAACTGCACTTAACACACACTCTGAGGATGTCCCCATGATGAGGTGGCTTTATGCTGACCTGCATCAATGCAAATGAAGTAATGCCACCTGATGCATGAAACCTGGAAGCCTGCTCCTTGTGTTTTAAACCCCGTATTTTTCATCATTGTTTGTGACAATATTAATGTAATTTTCCTTGTTGCCAGATCTTCAGACTCAACCAACTCTTCCTTGGCCCAAGATTAAACAAGAAAAATGCTTGATCACATGACCTTATCTAACTTCCACCAGTAGTAAAAGATTTCACATATTTTATTGATGCACCTCTAGGGAGACTAATCCTCAGGATCTAAGTGTTGGGAGCCAGGCTGCTCTGTGGGGCAAGTGATGTCATCTTGTCAAAAGGTATCAGCTTTATTTAATAAGCATTGTTCCAGCAAATAATTAATATACCAAACACAAGTGACCTTACGTTTTGTGCTTATTTGAGATAACACACACCATCAGTTGTGATTTAAAGCAAACACACCTTTCTCCATTACATGCACAGTCCACTTGACAGAAGGGCTCCCCAAAGCAGCGCCACTTTGGCTTGGCCCTCCAGTGGGAGATGAGTTTTGCTTTGCCGGGTCGTAGGACTAGCACTGTAGTGGTCACAGCCACAACCACAACCAGCAGCAGACTCAGGATCCCTACACAGTCGTGATATTATCTCATTGAAGCCCTGCATCTGCAAGGCAAAATGTTGAGTCATCAGCAAAGATACAAACCTGCTATGACTCTCATGTCAGGCAGAAGGTTGAGTTTGTGCTGCTTGACAATCCCGTGCTTGACCAGCTGTAAAGGTGTCATGGGATGGAAGACAGAGGCCCGGGGGTCACACTCCGTACTTTCCTCGCTGACCACCACCACCATACTCCACTGTGGGACAGCGGCGTCGGCAAACACATACTTCCCTGTCTCTGAAAACACGTGAGCAAACCTGAGAAAAGGAGAGGAACAAGGGTGAAGTCACAGGCTGAGAATCAACGCTTGTGAATCGACGCGCAGCACTGATTTAGTACTTTGTAGCGTTGAAGTTTGTCTGCTTCATGAGCATCTGCAGATGTCTGAAAGCGCCAAAGTCCCAGCCAGGGTTACTGTTAAACAAGTGGTCTTTCTGATACACTGGGAAGTGACTGAGACGGTGGTCTGAGGGACATAAAGTTAAATTAGGGCAAGAGTGTTTACCACGAAAATAAATCTGTTGCAATAAAAGTAAAGTGAACAAAAGCAGTGATACCAGTGTGGTTGATGGAGAGACGGAAGAAGAGCATGTCACCAGCGGAAAGACAGATGATCGGGTTGGGGATACGAGGGAGGGCAGCCAGTTTGGCAGCATTCACGTAATCTTCTGTATCTCTCCTCTGTCTGAGTCTGGTGCTTCCAAAGTCCACTGGGTTGAAATGAGAAGAGTTAAATGAAATTATTTTAATCATTTGGCTGTATAAAAAAATGTATCAATGAGAAAAATTAAGAGTCACCTGACAAAAACTGATTGATGAGCGCTCTCTCTGTTGGAATCCAACCGAAAACTCCTTCAGAACCAAACTGGACTAGGTGGATTTTACCAATATCCCCTGCATGGATATCTGGTCCTAAAACATCCATCACTTCCTTTGGAAATAAAAAGAACAAGATACGGGCACTGCACTCGTTTATTCTGATGTGACTTTAACTTGAGACAGCACCTGCACAGAGTTATGCAGAAGTACACATCGTTTCCATCCCAACAGGAGGTTCATGGTGAGCCACTGTTACTGAACACAGGTTGCTATCACCTCGAAATAACCGCTTTTAACATTGTTGTTGCGGTCAGTGGTTCAAAAATACAAGCCTTCACTCTTGCTCACAATCTGAATGGTCTATTTTCTTGTGTAATGATTTTTGGTCATGCCACAATGACGATGGCAATAATGGCAAAAATCTACTACCTTCAAAAGTAATTGTGATGATTCTAACAGTAACATGCAAAAATGACACAGGGGTTGGCATACACACACACACTAGGGAGAGAATATTTAAGTGTTGCCCCTTATTGCGACAGTTTTCTTTGGCTGTACATTCTAACATCCACACAAGCTCAAACTGATTCTTTCAAACATTCAGTCTTTTTCTTAAACTTTCTCACAAACACTTGTGATTGATCAGGTGTCACGGGATATGTGAATACAATAATGGACATTTGTGATGGTTTGTGTTTTAGCTGGTTCACTTGAATGATACAGACTCAGATTCAACCAACAAGCAGGTATTGTGTATTCGCACAATATAATTCCTATTGTAATGACCAGGTTATAAATTATATTTGCTACTTCTGGAGCTAGATTTCATAAGTAACTATTTGGGCATGTTGTGAAGACACTGGGATTGTAGGAGAAGAAAGGCATTCATATTCCAATAGACATACAGAACAGAGGATCCAGTGCAGCTCATGAATAACTACTCTACTCCCCTTGGACCCGATGGCATGGATGTGTTTTCATCCTGTAAATGTTATAAATGAAACCTTAGTATGCTCCACACTGACTGAGATTTACTATATGTCTAGAGACCCGGCATGACAATTACTTCTTGTGATATATTTTCCCAGAGAAAGAGTGTGACAAATTGTATTGTCACTTTAAAAACAACCACATTTTATTAACTGTTAATATAAATAGTCGACTGTAAAAATGAAAAACCAACTCTATGAAAGAACACTGGGCTCAAGGGAAATGGTGATGGGAGGCATTTCATTGCCAGTCATTAAAAATTGCACAAAAGCTTTATTTTGAGAGGAACACAATTCATTGTGTTTAATGAAGACATAAATAGGATTTGTCCTTGTTTGTAAACAAAACATTCAAAAGACGCCCTCACCTAAAGGAGTTTTTTCCTTCTCCATGCTGTACTAAGTATCATTAACTGTACATGTGTTACATCATTTGAAAAAACTGCATCTTGTGTTTTATGTTCTCTGAATATGAAAATCAAGAATTATTTGCTAAGGATTTTAGACATGTACAGTTTGTTTGAACAAAGAGAGAGAAGCCAGCAAATAAGTGTATAATATAAAAATACACTACAGTAAAAGTAAATTGATGTTTTCTAAAAGTATGTACTTGTGAATTTTCTTAACACGGAAGTGTGTATGGATTTCAGATACATGCTTTTTCCCTCAGTGTAAAATCTGTCCCATTTGAGTTACAGAAATCCTTGATTTGAAACCAGTCAGCTTTTTCCACATTTTGAGATAGACCTGCCCAACATTTCTTTACTTTGATTTCTTTTTCAACCACCATTTGTTTTAAATGATTATACATTTAGCATTTAAATGCCTGTCAAGAATTTCTGACAGCAACTCGTCGAATTGGATAGACACGGCAGCCCGTGAAATCTTTCATCTGCAACAGTACAAAGAGTATATTTGTGTGTAATTTTATCTGGAAGAAAATCCCTCCTCACACACACACGTTAAGTCTATTGTGTAGAGAAGATTCGTCTAATAAGGCATCTTGTACTGTACATCCAACCATTAGTTTGCTTCTGTCTCTTACCCTAGCCCAGATTGTGCTGCCTCTTTCTTGAAGGCTAAGCAGCAGATGTCCATCTGGAGAAATGTCTGCAGAGAGCTGAGGTAGGCTGGAAAGGCAGGATGTATTGCAAAGCTCTTCAGCAGACACGTACTGCTCACACTGGCAGCTGGGGCATCCAAGTCAAACAGGGACACGCAACATGTCACGCCAAGAACTGAAAAACTAAATTAGTTCTTGCTCTTCTTCATTTTTCTTTGTCAATAGAAATGTAATTAAAAGTTGAGACTCACATCCCCATCTCCACATCCAGAGTTCCTCCATTTGGTGTGCAAGTGAGATTACAAGAGTGTAGGGCTGGTGAGACACACTCTCTGGATGCTGCCAGACGTATCTGTCCTGTGGAACACCGTTTGTTCACCTGAAATACACATAACACACACACACAAAATAACTTCATACAGAATATGTTAGTTATTACATGATCATTCATGACTGAAAGCCAGTGGAAAAACATTTCCCTCCTTTCTTGGTGTTATTTGATGTTCAAATCTCCTGAAAAAAAACAGTAAAGGAATTGCAAATCCGCCACATGAAGGCAGGGCAGCTACTGACCTCAGGCTGACAGTCCATTTCACTGTCAAAGCTAGCGCTAGTGAAATCCAGTTCATTGTAGAATATAAAGCCAGTTTTGCACAAACACGAACCGTCTGAGTGCTGAAACGCTCGGTTCTTTCCAATACAAGTACAAGAAGATGAGCCTGAGGAAGAAGGACCGTGTGGAGACATTAAGATTCTCCACTTCTTCTTAACTTGAAGATGATAAAATGCTATTATTTGTTTGGATAAAAGCTAGATAACTAAAAAGAGTGACCTAACCTGCTTGTGAGGAGGAGGAGCCGCCACAGGGAAAGCAGGCCTTCTGAGCCGGCAAGTGGTTGAAGGTGCCAGCTGGACATGGGCGACAGTCACTTATTGTCCTAGCATGAGCGAGGTTGCCAAAAGACCCAGGGGCGCAGGGAATGGGTTCAGTGGATCCCATGGGACAGGCATGCCCAAGAGGGCACGGGTTCTTCTTGTACTGATCTGTACCTGTTTCACGAATATTGAAATGTCCATTTTAGTTTGAGGTATGAATCAAATAATAAAAATTGTTCACATCAATTTAGATGAGGACTGATTTTGTGTTGACTGGGGGAAAGGACCTGGGGGGCAAAAGTATCCTGGAGTACATGGAAGGCACTGTGTAGTGCTGGAGAGGTATAGACGATAGGTGCCCCCCTCACACACGCTGCAGCAGGTGCTTTTGGATCCTCTGAGCCCACTGGTGTTCGCAGGCATGGAACCCCCTTCGCAGGACTTCATGGCGGAGCTATTGGCTGGGCAGTAATAGGGAAATGGACAACTGTGGAGCATAGTGGACAGGATTATTTATAAAGTACGAACAAATATTCTTGAGAAATATTTAAATCGGTCAAGCCTCTCATTTTCAAGTCGGTCTTGGAAATATGTGTTTTCATGCCAGGTTCAGGTTCTGGACATCATATGCACTCACAGCTGCTTGGGGATGAGGTAGGAAGGGGATCCCTCTGGACAAAAATAACCTTCCGGACAGACCTCAGGCTCAGCAGTCTGAGGTCCACAATATGAGCCAGCTCTGCACAGCTTCTCTGAAACTGCACCTGGATTGTGAGCACAAACTGACTGCTATAGAACCACATGACTGTATCTTTGATTAAAACTAGACAAAAACCTCGACCTCTGCTGAGTCCAGCGTCTCCATTATGTCATTGCACCTAAAACCAGTCATCCCACAATAGTTTGACCCTCATAATAAAACTGCTTAACCACGGAAATTACTGAATTTTGACTCACGTTCATGTTCAGAATCTAGATCTGTAACTATCAAAGACAAACTTGACACCAATAAGCAGTTTAAAAGGTAAATAATCATAAAATAAAAGATCCATTCGTGACTTTTTGAGTAAGACAGACAAAGAGACAGACAGACAGACAGACAGAGTAATATATAATACGATTCTAAGTCTTCTCTCAGAATGTAGTATGCTGTGCTAACATAAAATACTATGCTAACCTACCTGAGGGACATTGATAAGAAGCCCTGCAAGGAATCCCCTCCACATTTGGCTTTCCAGTGGCCTGTGGACTTGGGCAGAAGGTTCCCCCTTCACAGGGTTCACACTGGCTGGGTGCAGCAGCTCCAGGAAGAGCTCTCTTAGTGCCTGCGGGGCAAAAGATGGGGGGGCCAATACCACTGCACCAGAAACCAGGTGGACAGGGGCTGTTGGAGACGTCTGTAAGACCTGTACAATAAGGGTTTCATGAACGGATTTGCTGAGGTTTTCGAAACTCACTTGTGTGAGCTAAGGAGTTAACGGATTTATTTTCAAGTAGGTATTTTGCGTTTACCACAGACACTATTGCAGAATGGAAACATAAGGGAAATCATTTTCCTGATTTACATATTTTTGTATGACGAGATTTATGCATTTATGCGTGAGATGTTTCAGACCTGTGCTGTTACAGTATGAACCTGGAGGGCAGTGCAGGCAATCTCCCTTGCTGCCTGCACCAGGGGAAGATCTATAGGTGAACAGAGGACATGGTCTGGGTCCTGTCCCTCCACTGAAGTCACTACCAGGCAGACCATCACAGTAATGACCAGCAGGACACAGTTGGAGGACTGGATCTCCTGCACACAAGCAGACTATAACAATAAGGGGCGGTAATGTTTCATTTATCTTCCTGATAAAAAGTTTTTGGTAAAAACACAACGATTTTATTCATCACTTTGGCCTCGTTACGATATTCTCACGGTATAAAGGTCTCCTGATTCTGGTTTGCTTGTCATTACTTATAAAAAAAGCAGTTTGTATAAACAGGATCCTACAAAAACCTGACTATATTCAGTTATCAGTTCATACCAGGTTTACACCAGTGCTGCGGTGGACAAGGTAAGCAGTCCTGTAGACTAGTACCTCCGGAGGAGTTTCTGAAAGTGTTTTGGGGACACAGTTTTGCTTCATCTGTTCCCTCAGGACAGTAGAAACCTAGAATAAAGAAAAAATAGCATTATTTATTAGTGCAATTTATGTTTTTTAAATGTTATAAAATTAATGCTTTGTACCTGGTGGACATGGTCCAGAACATTGCATGCCCCACTGGCACTGGGTTGAGCTAGACAAGGACCCTTGAGGTGTAAAATCTGTACTCCCAAAAACGCAAAGGTAGCCTGCAGCACACACGCCCTGGATCCTACCAGCCCTGAAGAGAATATACTCAGTGGTAGTTCATCCACTAAACAATACAACTCACTGCAAAAACGCAGACACATATGCACACAAGGCCTGAAATGTCTTCTTCATCAGATAAATAGAATATAATTTACACAATTAAACATCTTCTCAACCTGCATTCATATCTGCATCCATTATATTCATGTATATTAAGGAGTTTATTTGGCTGTTCAGTGAATCGAGACTCCTGAATGGAAAACATTCTGTTTGTAGCATAATTACTCAGAGATGAGAGCCTTTGAGCATAAGTTTGCATGTGTATGTATATTTAAGCATGAATTACTGAAAACACGTGCGTCTGAGAGATGTAGGTGATGAACAAGACAGACAGACAGGCAAGTATTTTATCAATCCCAAGGGAAATTCTGTGTATAATTGTGTATATATAGTTCTGCATAAAGTTATATATACTGTATATAAATGTGTACAGTATAGTTGTGCATGGAAGAGAATGTAGTAGTGTCAATGGGAAAGTATACAGCCTCAGATCAGAGTTTGTGCGTGCACACGCCAGGGCGGTTCAACCCGTCTACCTGCAGAACTTCCCTGGAGGGCAGGGCAAACACTCCCTCTCCTCTTGCAGACCTCCACGCTTTGACTGGGTGTATGTCCCATTAGGGCAGGGCTGAGGCACCCTCGTGCCTGTAAACAAAAAATGCATTACAATGGTAAATGAATGGTTGATTCCGTATAGTCATCACTGCAAAGGAATACGTTTTTGCAAGTGAAATGGAATTTCTAGGTTTTTTTACGTACGTTTTTGTTGATTAAAAAGTGTTCTTTTAGAGTACCGTACCTGCAGGGCAGAAGGAGTGTGGTGGGCAGGGTAATGGCTCGCCGACTACTGCCTCTTCACAGTAGTAACCAGGCCGGCATGGAATGCAGCTATCTGAGCCTGGGTTCGGCTGGTACGCTCCTGTGGGACACGGAAGTGCCAGGGCAGAGCCTTCTGGACAGTAGTGGCCCTAAATAAAATGGCACAAGCTGTTCTTTGAGTGATTCTGAGTTAAATATGAGCAGTAAAAAAAAAAAACTAAAGGAAAATAATTAAATGACAGCATATGTAATAAGATAAAACTCAAATAAAAATGGCCCTTGCCTTTGGACAGAGGACGGCATATGGCGTGGTTGAGGAGAAGTCAAAAGGGCAGTAGAAACCGGAAGCGCAGGGGCCACTGGACTCAGCCAGACCCTCAGTGGAGCAGTAATGACCGGCAGGACAGGCAGAGCAGCTCTCTAAGGATGTGCCTCCTTTACAGTGATGCATATGAAACACACATACCACAAAGGAGATATTTAGAACCTCTTTAAAATGTAAATGAAAGCATGCAACTAACAAAATCATGTGACAGAACATTTCAGTTCATGAAGAGTGTGAAGATAAGATGTACCAGTGGTGTTGCGAATGCTGCCAAGAGGGCATGGGATCGGGGAAAGGCACCCAACTGGACAGAAGTGACCCACGGGGCAAGGACCATTTCTGGGGAATTCCCTGGAACCCTGTGGTGTTGACTCTGTGGCTCCACCCTGGCAGAAATGGCCCTGCAAACAAGGACCTAAACAAAAAATCCAAAGAGACCCTGATTTGGTTTCTGATTTACTGGTTATAATTTACTAGGTGGTGTTTCAATTTGTGATAAGATGTGCATCATACCTTGTGGTGTTGACGCTCCATGTGAGCTGCAATACACTCCAGATGGACAGGGTGTGCAGATCGAAAGAGAGTGGGCTCCTGTTTGGTTACTGAAAGTCCCCAAAGGACAAGGCTGAGGCAGGGCTGTCCCAGCAGGACAAAAATGGCCTTAGAAGAAAACGATCACAACAATATTACCACTAAAAGTGAAGTAGTAAATGGTCCAATAGGCTATAGTTAGTTTACACTCTCACCGGCAGGGCAAACAGATGGCTCTTGAGTGGCTAAGGAGGAACACATGGTCCCTTTGGGGCATGCTAGACACTGGGCTGCTCCTGGCACAGAACTGTAAGTGCCAGGCTCGCAGGGCACCTCCCTCAGTGAGCCGACAAGACAGCTATGGCCAGCGGGGCAGATGTAGCCATGGGAACCATCGGCGGGAGTGGGGCTGGCGCTGCCGCCCAAGCACACATACCTGCAAGCAGGAAAAGTGAAAACAAGCTTCATATCAGAAATAATTCCACAGGTCACCATTAAAAAGGATGTAGAATTTCAGTGTATAAGCATATACTTTCAAATTTTAGTGACCTTTCATTTTATATATAAAAGAAAAGGGTTGCAGTGGACATGTTGACAATACACGGCAGTTTACCTCGAATTTGAAATGACGATTATTACAATGTCGTGGATTTTTACTCTGAGTTGAATTTTAAACGGGAGACAGTCTTGCATTTAGATTTTGTTTGACAGTAATGAACGATTCAATAGATAATAATTGCTTGTAACTTTAATTAAAGGCAAAAAAATGTTATATTTAAGCTCAATTATGAGTTACCTAGAAGAAAATAATCCTGAGATTGTGGATACCGAATATTTGCTAGACTACAAGGTATTTGGTGGTAATACCATTAGACCAAGAGTTATTTGCAGCGCTTTAAGTGGCTAAAAAAAGGTGCCGGGACGCTCTTTCACATGAGGCAATCAAAAAGAAAAAAAAGGCAAGTTCCACATGCATGTGTAGCTCAATCCATTAGGACCGAGCCTATGAGTTCCAGGGCAGCTGGATGTCGTCAGACAGAGCCCGCGCAGAGCACAAGCTCAAACCTTCCTCTCCCTGTGCAGCATGATCCCCAAGACCCAAAAGGAAAGGGACTAACTTGGCTCAAATCCTGACTCATGGTCTAATTGAGCAGGTTTTTATGGATACAGAATTTAAATAGCACAGGGCACTATGGGTAATGAAGTCTCGTATGTATGGTATGTTTCCAGGAAAGAAATGTTTCAGTAACTGGGACTGATTCATGTTGAACATAATTAAGATAATGATTAATTGCTAAAATGTAATTGGCAGGCACACATAACTACCTCAGGTGCTTCAAGATATATATATATATATATTCTCTGAGTATTTAATTAGTCATGTGTTTTTACGTGAGGATCCTTTCCTGCCGAAGACACCTGCTCCCCCTTCACCTCAACAGACTCTAATTTCCTGTCTTCAATTATCCATCTCATTTTGTAATTTATGCGTACGCTGGATAGAAATTGATCTTTTGAACATCTGCTACCTTGCCAGTTTACAGTTTAGAAATCCAATGTCAGTAAAGAATATCCAATGAATATATGCAGCAAATATTCAAGAAGCTGAATAGACTTTGCATTAAACATTGTTGATAAGCTGAAAGAGGGAGAAAGAAAAACTATGTGACATGTTTTAGCTTTGATTTTAAATAAAATCTATTTTAATGCAAAACAGAATAAAACATGTGATATTTGAAACGGACAAAGCAATAAAATCTTTTTAAAAAGCAGCGTGTATACCCAGCATGACACAGGAGAGCATTGGATAGCTCTGCTATTGCAGGCCTGTCACAAAACCAGCCGGGGGGGCAGGGGGCGCATTCCTCAGCTCCTTTCAGTCCTTGGGAGCTGGACAGAGAGCCTTTGGGGCAGGGGAGTGGATAACCAGTGCCGGAGGGGCAGTAGTGACCAGAAGGACAAAGATGGCTTCTGGTAGAATTTTCCTGGAAAGTATTACAAAAATAAAAGCAGAATATTTTTTCTAATGCGTACTGTATTATGTAATTTGTTTGCATTGTTGACATTTCAGAGTGGTTTTAAATGAAAGATAATAGGGTGTAAAACATGGAAAGCAATGAATGACTGCTCAATCAATAAAATGTATTGATGACATAGATAAATGTTTCTGTATCTCATGAGATGAAAGATCAGAAGCGTCCATCCATCCTCTTAAAGACAACAGAACCTCAATTGTCTCATCTGCAGCCACTTTTTTCACCTTGCGGGTCATGGGTCTGCCTGAGCCTATCACAGCTGGTTACAGACAAGAGGCGGGGTACACCCTGGACGTGTCACCAGCAACAGGCAGATTGGAAGCAATACAGTGCAGTACCTGATCATCAGCAGCATTAGCGGTGGTTGATCCAGCAGGGCAGTAGTATCCAGCCTCACAGAGCCCTGACGGGTGGGACAAACCAGGCTGAGAGCAGAACATCCCTACAGGATGCACCAACACAATACAGTGATCATCATAAAGACTTTAAACACCAAGACCATGTACAAGAATGTTTGTATTTTATTTTATTTTATTTATTTTTTGGCGTTAAAGTTATGACGTTGAACAAAATGCTAATCTTTTCCGTACCAGCAGGGCAAGGCAGGCATGCAACAGGACTGGAGGCTCCGAGCAGGCTCTGCACAGTGCCAGCTGGGCAAGGGAATTCCCATCCAAGGGTCCGTCCTGGAGGACAGTAGTATCCAGCAGGGCACGGTGCAGGTTGCACAGTACCTTCAACTGGGGCATACCAAATGAAATGAATAAACAAAGGAGAATAATACGAGCAATGAAATCAACTTTTTGATATAGAAGAGCTGCTCAATAAAACGAATGGATACTACTAAATCACTTAGTGATTTACATTGTTCCTAAGAGATAATGCAGTATAATCCGGTATATTCCACTGGTATAAAGATATTGTCATTTGTGGCGTTGATTACGAAATGTGACATTTGGACTTGGAAGGTAGCCAGTGTGTTTTTTCTTCTTTTCAATATGGCTGTGATCAAAGGCGTAAAAAGACTAATTAAAAACATGTTCTGTTGCAGGAATATAACTACTGCCTTTCTGACTACCAAGTAATATATACCTTCACAGTAATACCCAGGGGTACAAGTGGTGCAATTGTTGTGATGTGTGTTGCCTGTATTAGAGCCAAATGTTCCCGCAGGACATGGCACGGGAGCCGGTGTTCCACTGGGGCAAAAGCATCCAACTGGACACAGAGTCTCATCGGCTCTGCTGGATCCCCAGTTGCAGTAAAACCCGGCCAAACAATCACCTACAGTGCAAACGGGAAGCATTCATTTGGAGGACAATGATTTGGGAAGGAATCTGATCCACAGAAATGACAATTTAAAAGAAGAATGAATGAATCATCCACAGACTTGGTGTATTGTTTGCCATATACCTGTTCTTAAACCCTGTTGGCAGAAAATTCCAGGTGGGCATTGTGATCCAGTTCTGTTGTCATTTGGATTTGGGACTGTGGCCCCCGTCAGACAAAGAAATCCAGGAGCACAAGCACCTGAAGGCTCCACCAACCCTTCTGACCCACAAAACCGACCCACTGGGCACACTAGGCACTCACCTGCAAACACATATTGACAACTTTGCCTTCAGTCAAAACTGCAAAGCAAGCTACATGCCAGGTGAGATCAATTGCTGCACGTTGCTTTTAGTGTCAGTAGCTTGAAGAAAACTAACTTTCCAAATATTTGTTGTCTAGGCTTGAGGGGGACAGACTTATATCCATCTGTCACTCTTCCACCGCTTATCCGGGGCCAGGTGGCGGAGGCAACAGTCTCAGCAGGGAAGCGTCCAGGAGGGTTCCGAAAGAGGTGCCCCAACCACCTTAACTGACTCCTTAAGAGCAGAAGCTATACTGCGTGTTCCTTCCTGCCCTCTCTCTAAGGGTGCACCTAGCCACCCTGCGGAATAAACAAATTTCAAACGCTTGTATCCGGGATCTTGTCCTCTCGGTCATGACCCACAGCTCATGAATATACAGTAGGTGGGAATATGAACATAGATTGACTGGTAAATCGAGAGCTTTGCCTTTCGGCTCAGGTCCTTCTTCACCACGACCAGACCAATATAACGACTGCATCACTGCAGCTGCTGCACCGATCCGTCTGTCAATCTCACGCTCCGTCCTTCCCTCACTCATGAACAAGACCCCAGGATACCCACTGACCTGGTCAGACTTCTTCTTCTTATACTAATCTCTTAAAACTATTTTTACAAACTAAAAAGAAAATATTGGCATTCTATTTGTTACCTGTCTTCACAAAGGTTCAATGTTCTTACCTGTGGTGGTGAGACCCCGACTTGGGCTGTAGGTGCCTTTGGGGCAGGGAAGAGGCTGGCTTTCTGTACTGTCCTTAGGACAGATGTAGCCAGCAGGGCAGGGCAGAGGGCTGGCAGGAGTGGGACCAAGGGGCTGACAGTGGAACCCAGGAGGACAGGGATTACACTCTTTCTGGCCTGATGATTCCTGGAACCAGCCTGGAAAAAGCATTTAGATGGTGATGACATTCTCACAGATGAACTGGAAATGCATACAGTGTATATCAGTTTATACAGCATTGATTCGAGTTTACCAATGGGGCATGGTTTGCAGTCATCTTTACTTTTTCCTGCAGTCTCCTTTTGGTAAGATCCAGCTGGACAGGGTAAAGGCACACTAGTGCCCTCTGCACAGTAGTGACCAACTGGACAAACGCCTCCAGATGCACTTGACACCGGAGCAGCAGTCTGGGATCCATCCAGACAGTAGAAACCTGTCAGTCATGAAAACGTTTCTTTATATCATGTGGGATAATGCACTAAAATAGCCGTTAATTCAATTATTCAGCTGACCAGGCAAGCAGGGTCCAGAGACTGCAGAGAGACCAGGCTCTGAGCAGTAGAATCCAGGGCTGCAGCTACAACACTGAGATTCCTCCTCAAGCCCAATAAGATCACTGAGAACAGATGTAAACACTTCAACAACTTTAAAAAGTAATCTGGCTAATGGCTTCATGGTAGCCCTACATCAAGGACACAACTCCATACAACTACTGTGAGAAAAAGACAAGCATTCAAAACATTTGAGTCCTATTTTGTCTTATTTATATAACGGTTCTTGTAATTACAGTAGAGCAAGAATTTCAAAATACTTTTCATAAAGCAAAGATTTTGCAGATTATTTACCTGAATGTTCCTTTAGGGCATGGTTTTGGGACAGAGGTCCCTATGGGACAGAAGTAGCCAGGAGGGCATGGGAATCCACCCCCGCCGTCTAGTGGAAAGGCTTCAGATGCTCCTTTAACACAAACAAACCCTGCAGCACATGGCCCACTGGGGAAAGTCCTCCCTTCAAACAAATTTGAGAATTAATGCAAGGCTTAAACCACCCTCACACATAATCCACTTCAACATGTGCCTGGAAACAAAATTAAAATCTATGAGAAATACATGCAACTCATCAAATCAGATAGGTGTATGGTTTTTGTTTGCATGGTTTGTTGTTGTTTTTTTTACTAATGCATCTTACCTGATCCTTCACAGTACATCCCACGGTCACACGGCGAGCACTGCCATTGCTCAACCAGTCCTGATGCATTTCCATAAGTGCCTGTTGGACAGGGTTGTGGATTTGCTGATCCGCTCGGACAATAAAATCCTCTCTCACATGAAATTGGAAATGCCATTCCTGATGTACAGATACAGCATATAATACATTTACTTTTCACCCACAGGTGAAACATCTGTCATCCAAAAATTTGTCGACCCCTCAGCTTCACCTTGCTCTCGGCAGTAGGAACCAGCAGGGCATGTCTCACAAGCACCCTGGCCGCTTTTTGGCTGGTAGCTGCCTGGCGGACAGGCCGTTTGTCTGGCACTGCCCTGGAGCAAGCATTAAATAGATTATATTACACTTTAAATAAAATAAAATGTACCATAATGGATGATAATGATGTATCAATAACAGTGGCTATTGAGAAAGATGAAGCGAGAAGAGGGCATCAATCAGCTGGTATGCAGCAATGCATTTCATCATTGTGTGACAAACACGGCTGCAGAGGAAGACTCATCACGGGAAAAGCTGAGCCAAAACGAATACTGGATTATTGACCTTCTCGCAATAATGTCCCACTGAGCAGAGATGTTGTTGTGGTCTCTCAGAGCTCTGCCCCTCAGGACAGTAGTAGCCTTTTGCACACTGGCCACTTGGCTTGGATAATCCTCTCTGGTGGCAGTAGTGACCCGGAGGACACAGCTGGCAAGCCGTCACTGTAAATTCACCTCGGGAACCTATAAGATGCACAAAAAGCAAACACAAATTATGCAAAATAGAATATTTATATACACTGTGATTGTGTGATGTTAGCCTACCTGCCAGTCATGACAACAACGACAAAAACTATGTACACACAAACATCTGTCTTCTGGGGGGGCTGAAGCCCCCAAAAGTCTGACCCTAGAACCGCCCCTGGTTACCAATATGTTAATCCGATGCAAATCGTATTACTCATTCCCCTGTCAATGTCTAATTCCTAAACATACAAGGAGCTCGAGCACATTTTAATAGGATTCTAGTTGTCCACCGCAAGTCAAACGCTTAATTATACAGTTAAACCTCTTTGTGACTGAAATTATTCATCGGCGCCCGAGAGAAAGAAAGGCTTCAGTGGAGGCTTTATCTGCATCACTGAACTGCAAAGAGAGAAACCAGTTCATGTAAGGACTAAAGCAGGAGGAACTGTCGGTGCGCTGCAGGTATTGTGTCTCATTACTCGTTCTTCATGACTTGAACAACGACTCTCCTGCTACTCATAGAAACACGTAGCAAATATAGGTTTATTCAGCTAGCGAAAGAGAAAACTATATATGGCAATTGCAAGATGTATCTAACAATAACAGCAATGTAGCACTCACTTTTTAAAGTTCCAAGAGGACAGGGAAGAGGGAGAGGAGTTCCAAGGGGGCAATAGTGTCCGCTGGGGCAAGGGGAAGCGTGGGCGTCTGCAGATCCTATCGGACAGTAATATCCTGCAGCACAGTGCCCTACTGGGGCATCCAGACCAGTCTGATTACAAAAAGAGCCAGCCTCACAAGGCTGAGGGTAAGAAGACCCTAAGGGGCAATAGAAACCTAAAAAAAGCCACAAAAAATTATCACTGAATTAAAATCAACACCAGAGAGGCCAATAGTACAATCAGAAGGACGACTGTGCTTGTGCACACAGGCTCGCTTCGGCATAAAGGATGCTCTCTTTTCAATCCCATCCTCTTATTTTTAGCTTCTATTTACAGTTATCTCACCAGACCTCATGTTCCATCAGGCAGTAATAACTTTGTTGCAGGAAAATTGAGCTCTTCTTGATGGTTTGATCGTCTGTTACTTCAGCGTCGCTGTTTTAAGTCCATTAACGCTCAGTTTTCTTCAGCTCCTTGGCAGGAAAGCTGAATCCTATTTGCATAACCATCAGCAATGATCTTGAGCTGCCGTCACCACCTTACTGTACGATAATGATCATTTAATTGTGATGCCTCTCTTGTCTTGGAGGCAGACTGTTCAGCTGGATAAGTTCACTTGGGCCCTAAAACGTCTACTCTCTGTCCCTTCATGTAGAGGATATAGGTGTGTTGACTTTAATAATAATAAATTAGGATAATGATGGATAATGACGTCATGATGGGATGTCATTGAAAAAGCCTATCCTGTTTTGACTGTTTTGGATTTACACTGTCCACGTGGTGATCTGGATCATTATCAAAAGGTTCTAAATGGTTCTGAGTATCTTTACACACTAACCATTAAATGTAAAAGTGAATCAGATTTGATATTTTTTTTTTACTGATTTTTGAATCCGTAAAAGGAGTTTTCAATGTTAAAGTGTAATATTTTTTCCTGACTCCATTCTGAATGGAATCCAGATGAAATTGGTGAGATAGAGCCCCCCCCCCCCCCCCCCCCCTACATGACTGTGTCAAATTCCATTAAATATCGGTCAATAATCAACCGAGATATTGAGAAACAAGGTTTGAAGCTCCATTGACTGCAATGTTACCGAAAATGTCAAACTGATCCATAATCGAGAATCTCTTTTTGATCATCACCAAAATGAAATAATCTCTTCCTGGTAACATTCCCAAAGTTTCCTGAAAATGTCATTGAGAATCATACAGAACCTTTTGAGTTATCTTGCTAACAGACGGATGGACAAACAAACGCCTGCGATTACATAACCGCCGTCTTGGCGGAGGTAATGAGACAAACAGAAAACAAATAATCATGTGTATTTTTGGATTTTGAGACAAGCTGTAATATTACTGCCAGCATCGCAGCACACAGTGGGCAGTATAGTTGAAACAAGGCAGATACAGTCAGTGCACAGAGAGAAAGTAGAACGCTTGCCTTAAGGAATAATCAAAGAATCATTTTGAGAGTACAGGTTCACTGTCAGGATCTACCCACCCGTAGGGCATGCATCTCCTCTGTAGGTGGAACATGCATAATGGGGACGTTTGAGACACAGCAGCGAACGCATCACAATATGGTTTGAATCTATCCGTGGCGTCTCAACTGCCTCAATCCAGCTATGGTCTCTTCCTGTAATGGAACATGGCAGATAAAGCAGAAAAGCTGTCTAAGTCACCCTTTTTGTCTCAGACAGAAAGCCATAGGGGAGGCAGTTTTCCTCTCGCCGCATTCTGATTTAACGCTTTTCACTGCAGACAGAATGTTCTTTTTTACAGCACGCACTGCAAGGTAATGATTTATTACCTCCAACTTTAGATGAAGGTCAAACTAAAACGCTTCTGCATTGCACAACATTTATCACGCCACGTAAGCCTTGCCCTCTGGTTCAATGTTTTCAGGAAGCTGCGCTGCCCTTTCATAGTAAGCATTTATTATATTCGTACAAAGACTCTCATATTTTACCTGAAATACTCGACTCATTGAAGTGGGACAGATTGTATTTCCGGAGGAGGCCGCTTGTGTTTATGGTATACTTTTCCAGTATATCACAAATACAGCTGAATAAAGAGGAGTTGGCTCGCGGTGTGGGACTGTCAGCAGCTCCAGAACAGAAG
Organism: Brachionichthys hirsutus; assembly: GCF_040956055.1. Classification (NCBI taxonomy): domain Eukaryota; kingdom Metazoa; phylum Chordata; class Actinopteri; order Lophiiformes; family Brachionichthyidae; genus Brachionichthys; species Brachionichthys hirsutus. The sequence goes on from NC_090907.1 coordinate 5,138,373, forward strand.
TAACCTGCAAAACACACACCTAAGACAGGGAGGAATTAGAAAAGGCTAGTGATGCATGCTTAATTTGAGTGCTCAGCTGAAACATGGTATTTGTGGGTTTTACACAATATATGCTCATTAAGGCAGTCCTTGACAAATGCTAAACCTGGTGAAATCCCCCACCTGTGGGCTGTGAAGCTCCAGGATTGGCACAGTATTTGCCTGGGGGGCAAATCTGACACTGAGAGGGAGCGGAAGCTCCGGATTCTGGAAGAAAGGTGCCAACAGGGCACGGCCTGGGAGAGCCACTACCACGAGGACAGAAATATCCCATGGGACAAACATCTCCATGATGCCTGGAGACAGGAGAGGGTTCTGCAGACCCCAGGGAACAGAAAAAGCCTGTGACAGATAATTCAGTTAGACATCTCACTGGAAACGCTGTAGTATTATGTTGGATAAATTAAATGGGTTATTCAGCTGAATACAAATACAGATAACAGGAAAATATACTGGAACAGCTTGACTCTCCATCATTGTTTCCCTACTTTGATTCTGGACTATCAGACCTGGACTGCAGGGTCCGGTTGGCTCTGTCAGAGCGCTGCTGTTACAGAAAGAGCCAGGTGGGCATGGAGAGCAGTCATTCAGGGTGGTCCCGCCAGCTGTTGGACTGATAGTGCCCATGGGACAAGGAGACGGCACAGATGAACCCTCCATACAGTAGCGACCTGGGTACAATGACGATGCCGTGTTATATCCTTTAATATGTTACAGCTCACCCTCGTGTATTTGCGTACAGTTCATAGTGTTCACTGTGAGGACACAGGTATTTTTAAATTACCTGGTGGGCAGGTGTCACAAGTGGACTGTCCAGGTGAAGACTGAAAAGTACCAGGGCTACAGGCGGTGGGCTCAGCAGTACCGTGTGGGCACGCATGGCCGGGGGGACACTGACATCCTGTGAAACAGAGTTTGTCCCAGTCTGTCAAGATTAATAATGATAATTATCCTTGTATTGAGACCAAGCAAGGCAAAAGCCTGTGGCTGAAGAACAGTGTTCGCCCATATGACAACCCTGTGGGATGCAGGGAGAATGGAAAGCAGATTCTGGGCCCTTTCCCACTCAAATTAGAAAAACAGTTTGCCCAATTAAATGTAAAAAAAAGGAATGAAGATGTCTTTCACAGTGTCTAAATAACGTGAGAAGGGGAGGAGAAGCTCATCGAGCACAAAATCACCTCCACTGAGCGTCGAGCAGAAGGACCCAGGCCCCCGAGTGACGACAGTTGTGATGAAAAACCACAATAAAGCACAACTAATAATGAAACCGACCGAGGAGACATTTACATCATGAATTACAGTTACATTTATGTCTCCAAATTTGGATAGTGTATTATGCCAATGAAAATCACATACAACATAAATGTTTATTTTCTTCAGTTAAATTTAAAGATGAGGTCTCCCTGAGGAAACGTCCTGAATGGAATAACCAATTTGATCATTAGAAATGCTACGTGCGTCACACAAAAGAAAACAGCAATGTTTTCAGCTCCTACACAGTTGGTTCTTTTGATATTGTTTTGAACTGAATTTGTTTTTTTTATAAAACCATAAAAACAAGAATAGCAAGAACGAAAACGGTCTTCACAGAACAACACCTGTCACGCTGATCACTTTGACAGTTTGCTGATTGCCATGCCACTTATGTGTTTGTAGTTTGCATCTCTTTTTTTAAAAAAACAATAACTTTGGAAATAAGAAATGTGGAGAAAAAAAACATTCCTGTACATTTGAATTTCATCATCACCTTCTACAGTGACTGAATTAAATAAAGCTTGGACTTCTGAACCACCCTCACTATACAGTGTTGTGTACAATGGTGTACTGTGGTTAAGCTTGAGGTGACCCCTGATGATGTGTCTTCTGTACCTGGCTGATGTCCAGACACTGATCCTGGTGGACAGAACCACCCAGGGGGACAGAGGAGGTTGACAGAAGTCTGAGCCCAAGACGGGCAGTAAAAACCCGAGTAACACGCTTCACAGTCAGCCTCAAACTCGGCTGCAGACCTCGCCAAGAAAGTACCTACATGGAGGAGAAAAATTATCATGTGCCTAAAAATAACCACTCGACTCTTGTATCCTTCCTGCGTCTCTGATAAAGCACAGACAGAAAAAGTATGGCTGAGCAGTGTCGCGCACAGATAGCATGGACGTCTCCATTTATTCACTCCATTAAGCAGCTAGCTGACCATTCCGACAGTTTTATTGGACTCCCATCAGGTTTTACAGCCTCCTGTAAAGTTCTGGATATATTAAGTCGTATAATTGTACCTCTGAAACCTTTTTAGCACATTGTAATGCTTTTGGAGGCAGTGGACTAAAAGGGTCAGGTAAAAGGTCCGTCAGGGAAATGAAAACGAAATATCTTTGTTTAGCAGCGTGTTTGTGGTGCACAAAAGATAGAGATGATTTATTCTGAGCTCTGTCTTAACATATTGGTGTTCTATACCTGGAGGGCATGGGCTTGGCATTGCACTTCCTTTAGGACAATAGTGACCTGCAGGACACACATCACCATGGAACTGACTCTGGGCTGAATCGCCAGGAAGAGAGGGGGGAGATGTTGTACTTCCTGTAACTGAGAAAATAGAAATGTCATCCTTCATCATGACTATTTTGGGGGAAACGGGGGGGGGGGAACTGACAATGGAGAGCTCACAATAAAAACTAGAAAAGCACTCAGAGCACAAACCTCCGCCAAGCAGCTCATTCCCATCGTAATTGGATTTACACCGTCCACATGGTGAACTGGATTACACAGGTTCTAAATTGTTCCTGGAATCTTTATACACCATGAAAAGTCAAAGTGAATCGGAGTTGATTTTTGAATTCATAAATGGGGTAATATTTTTTCCTGACCTCATTCTGGATCTGATCCAGATGAAATTCGGTGGTAAGATAGAGGCCCCCACCCTACATGACCGTTTCAAATTCCATAAACATCCATAATCAACCGAGATATTGAGGAACAAATTCTGAAAATCCATTGACTGCAATCATGAAGAGCAAAAAACGAAGAATTAACTCGACTTGTTCGTTTGGTTGAAGACGTTTCCCCTCTCATCCAAGAGGCTTCTTCAGTTCTAAATGACAGGTAGAGAGGCCAGATACTTACACTGCTGTCGGAGCAGAAAACAAAGAAAGGACCGAAACCACATAGACAATAACACTCCCCAGGAGCATTAGCATTCACCTTATGTCTGTGTAGCTTCTCAGTCATCCAGGTCATGGCAAATCACAGTAATTAACATAATGAATGATATGCTCCCCGGGAGTCATTCAAATCTGTCTAATTAATCCTCAGAGTTATTAGCATCCATAAGGTGAAGGGTCGTTGTCCCCCTCAGGTGAGCTGTTTTGTTGAGCTGCACCCAGGTTTGGCTCGGGGGTAGTGGATTTTGGGGACAGAGGTCAACACTGCATTGTATGTTAAACCTCCTCTGTTTAGGGACGGTTTCTCCAGTTTGACAAAAATGGCTTCTTTATAACTCCTCTCTCAAACCACCTCTCTTCCCTGGCTAAAACCTGGACATTACTGTCCTCAAGGGAGTGTCCTGTTTCTTTCAGGTGCAGGTTGACTAGCCACAATGTTACCGAAAATTTCAAAGTGATTCAGAATCCAGGATCTCTTCTGGATCATCGCCAAAATGTCATCAACTGTTCCTGGTAAGAACCCGGCCGTTACCTGTGGTGTTAGCCCAAGGTGTGGCCGTTCGGGATCCCTCTGTGCAGTAGAAACCGAAGCTACATAACCCAGATGTGGAGGAGAGGCCAGTCTCAGCACAGTAATGGCCAGGTAAACAGGGCTGACACACATCTGCGGACACTGCCCCTAGAAAACAAGATATATCTCGCATGTTGGGACAAAATGAGAAAATACGGCACGGAATAAAGTCAAATGAAATGATTGTTGTTAAAGTAAAGAGTTTGGTACAAATTGTTTGAATTTCTATTATTTAATACGAACAAAAATGTGTTATGTGTAAATATTTATTGCTGGGTTTCACCATTTGTGGAGCTGAAGGTGCCTGAAGGACAGGGAATCATATAGGCGGTGCCCTGGGGACAGTAGGTCCCTGCAGAGCAGGGGCCTCCTGTTGGGCCCGCCTCTGGCTGTGCAGAAGAAGATCCATGGATGCAAAGGTAACTAGAATTGGAGAGATGTTATGAGCAAAGGGATTTTTAATTACTGATAAACAAAATATTTGGTCAGGCAGTCTGTCTTTACCCTGGAGAGCAGACCCCAGTGGGGGCAGTCAGTCCAGCAGCACTGCAGTATTTCCCTGGAGGACAGAGCTCACAGCCCAACTCACTGGACAACCCCATTCGTCCGTTGAAGGCACCAGCTGGGCACGGGAATGCTACACCAGAGTGCATTCCTGTGGATGAAAATTATATAACATCTACAGATGGACGACTAAGCATCACGGAAGGATTTGTGAGGACAATCCCTGACTTAATTGTGGTTCATAATTTCAATTTGCATAATAATAATGCCAGGAGAACACACACACAATATGAACATTAACACTTTGCATGCGTTACATACATTAACATGATTAACATTAACACTTGTGTCCTGCATTTATCTATTTCTGAGAAAGTCATCTGACAGCAGTGCACATTTGTCCTGAATTAACTGTCACTCTATTATACCCTACCTGGTGGACAGTAGTGTCCCTCGGGACACAGCAAGGGAGTTTGAGTCCCAGACACACGTCTGGTGTCACCATCCACTGATCCAGCACAGTAAAAGCCTGATGGACATTCAACACACTTTGCCTGTGGGGGGTTCATTACATTAAAACTTACTTTTTAGTACGGTGCATGAAGTCATATAAAAAACAATGTAGCTGCTATAGTACCAGCATCTTGCTGTGTGCGATAATGGAAGACTAGTCATGCTCATTTTTCCACACCTGTCCAGGTAAGTCCTGGTAGGTCCCTGGTGAGCAGGCTATCTCCTTATCAGATCCAGGTGGGCAAAAGTTTCCAGGTAAGCAGGGTATAGAGGTCTGCTGGCTGCTGTTGGCTCTGCCAGGACAGTAAGAACCAGCTGGACAGACATGAGAAGGGAAAGAGAGCCCTCTGGCGACACACACAAACCCTGCAAAAACAAAAGGAACGAATGAGCTTGACAAGGGCTTGACCTCCGATAAATCAATTAAAAGGCAAAACTGCAAAATTAATGTCAATGTGTGCCACAGGTAAAGTAGATACCACCTGGAGGACAAGCCAGGCAGTCAGAGAGATGACTGTTTCCAGTCCGGTTACTATAATGTCCAATGGGACAGGGCTGTGGTGCCGAGGAGCCTTGGGGACAGTAGTGACCTTCGGGACATCTGTCACCTGTTGTCCCTCCATCCACTGGTGTGGGCGACCGGGCCCCAGAGAGGCAGTAGTACCCAGCACCACACTGGCCTGATACCATAGCCTTCCCAGGGGACGCACAGAACAAACCTGGTTTAAAAGCAAAATCGGATGTTAAGCTGAAACCCCGAGTCAACCAGTTAACGTGAAGGCGTCACACAATTATTAACAGTGAGCGGTGTGTGACCTGGAGGGCAGGGCAAGCAGTCCGGGAGTGATGCCATCCCATTGTAGGGATTTATGGATCCAGCTGGACATGGGTACTGGTGTTTGGACCAGGTCCCAGTCGGGCAGTAATGACCCGCTGGACACTCATAGCTACTCAGCAGAGTGCCGTTATGACTGCCAGGACAATAAAAACTATACAGACAAAAGCAGAAAGGGATCCTTTAGTTGCTGGCAGCAGCAATAAGGTGAGTGCACTTCTGTCTGTGCATCATTATACTGCATTTGTGTACAAACAGAGAGTAAATATCATCCATCTGTGTAAATAGCAACAAAAAAAACATTCCTGTTTTTTTCAGAAACCACCATAATTGCTGCATAAGTGAAAATATGTTTACAGTGCAGGTTGATAAGTGTGGCTGCTAACAGTTTACCCCTGGGGACAGGCACTGCAGCTGGCTTGGCCATCGTCTGTGCTGATGGTTCCCACGGGACACTGCTGAGGAGCCGCGGACCCCTCAGAACAGTAATAACCTGGTTGTGAGGAGGGACAAAAGAAACGTGCACTTAAACACGGGCGCATTCACAATCCACAGGGGAAGGAGTTCAATTTACAGCTTTAGTTGCTGCTTATGTTTAGTCCAGTTCAAGTGTTTTGCTTCTACTTGGTTTCTGTATAATTAATATCAAATGTGTGCTTAAAATTCCCATAATTCTCTGTATGATTCTGTATTTATTGCCATTTCTTGACTGCACAAGAACTGCCTGATTAAATTATCCATGTTTTTTCTACTCTGCCTGTTTTCATTATCACTGCTTTTGCTTGCATTTGCATATTTTTTTTGTTTTCTATAAAAGCAGATACAGGGGGATTTGACCACCTTTTGGACAGGGCCCCCCTCTGCTGTCTCTCGTAGGAGGGTCGGGACGTTCTGCCCCCTCCAGACAAAAGAAACCTCCCCAGCAATTTCCTGAAGGTGCAGAGAGGCCCATTGCATCACAGTAGTAACCAGGGAGGCATGGCTGGCAATCGTCCTGGGAGAGGACATAACGGCGAGATAGAAAGGGGGAGGAAGAGGGCAAGAGAAGTCAGAGAGAAAAAAAAGAGACTCACAGAGACATAGATTGTGGATTAGATATTGATTATTTGTCACAATAAATGATTTTTATTGTTAGATTTGGTATACTGTATACTGTTATGGATGATGTTTCAGGACAGTTAAATAAACCTTTTGAACTGTGGCCTATTTTTATATACAGTATGTCAATGCTTGGTCTGTAACAATGGATAATGAATGAATGATATAAGAAACTCTTATGAAAACTAACTAACTAACTAACCAATGCCGGCACTTCTGGGAATGAGTAACGTTATAGTACAATATATACTGTACATGTGTTCTAAAATAATGTTCAACAAAATAAAGAGACACTTATTTCAATAGACTCTTGGAAGATAAGACTTGGAAAAAAGGGATTGCTCATATTTCTGAATTGTTTTTAAGGAGATGCTTGAGTGTGATTTTGATTTAAAAGCTACCTGGGAGACTAATTTAGCGATGTTAGAGAATGTTCCTTGTGGACAGGGCAGAGGAGAGACTGTGGCCAAGGGGCAGTAATGACCGACGGGACATGGTCCTCCCTCTCCTGGTGAGATAGACAAACAGCAACCATTGGTCAACCACGTCACAGCAGAAACACTGATATCACTTCCACAGAAAATGAACGGCCTAACAATCAAAATTTCTCACATGGATGTGAGCGAGAGAGAAAGTGTGGTGTGATTAGATTACAGAGCGATGGTGTAGAAAGCACAAAGTCTGGTAATGGTGCCTACCAGCATCCTTTGACAGAGGTCGTGGAGTGGTGGCTCCCTGTGAGCAGTAAAATCCCTTCTGACACGGTCCGGTGACTGCGGTACCATTTGTGGAAGAGCAATAATGGCCACCGTCACACTGCCTACACTGGGAGACAGACCAGTAGCCGGGATCTGGTCCGTAAGTTCCCTCTGGACATCCTCTCAAGTCAAATCCAGTTCCTGCTGGGCAGTAAAAGCCTGAAGGCCACCAAACAAAGACAAATGAATAAATCAGTAAAGACAATTGCATCAATGTTTCACTGATCTTTTCTTTTTTTTTTTTCATCATCACAGAAATGAATAGCGTGATGCTAGAGTGGTTTTAAATGTAAAATAGGAAACCACAAACCTGAAGGACACAAGTACAATGAGCCCGACACACAGTGCCAGCCTGGCTCACAGGGATCGCACTGAGCAGCCTGTGTAACGGCGCTATATGTCCCTGCTTTACATGGCACAGGTTGGACAGTTCCCTCCAGGCAGTAGTAACCCTCAGGACAAGGTCCCCCTGTGATGCCATCAGTAGGGGTCGATGTAACAGCTCCCTCTGCACAGTAATACCTGCATGAGACATGAGCAAAACTCTATAAACCAAAATTTGATGGATAAGATAGCCTCAAAACAAATTATTTTGTATTAATTTACGAGGCTGTAGGTAACATTTATTCATTCTGTAGTTTGTAGTTTGGTGTACCCTGCCCTGCAATGTCCGCTGGGTGTATTGAGGCCAGCAGAATCGCAGTAAAATCCTCCCGCACAGGGTTTGCAGTCCTCTTGGATATGCAGACCTGAGCTGTTTGACCAGCTTCCTTCAGGACAGGCAACTGGAGCTGTGGCGCCTGACAAGACAACACAAGCAGCAGCTCACATTTCACATTAGCAGAATAATGCACTTATTGGGTTCTGCAATTCACTACACTGCATCGTAAGCAGAATAAGTGCAACAAAATAGGTGATGCAGGATTAAATAGCACCAACCACTGCATGTGGTACTGAGCATTTACCTCACGCCAGTATTTTTAAAGCAGGGGTCAGTGCAAGGGAATGAGTTCATAATTCAATTTGAGGAATATTGCATCAAAAGTTTCAAGATAAATGTCATCAGAAGTTCTTGTAGGCCACCGAAAGGTGATTAGTATGAATAAAACATTGTAGCCCTCAAACTCGGTATGTTGGCATTTTAATAACCTCAGGCTGTTAAATGAACCTAATAAACAACCTCTATCTGCACTGAATAATAAAAAACATAATCTTTTACAAAGTGGACCCGAATTGTATTAGAGTTCAGACATTAACTGTGCAGCAGTGCTGCAGCACTTATAGCAGCTGCCGCTGGCTGATATCTTAATAAGGGATGGGCAAGCCAGTAACCTGAGGGGCAGTATTGACCAGGTGGACACAGAGAGCCTGAGATTCCATCTAGTGGGCTGGGAGAAGAAGCTCCCTGCTTGCACCAGTAACCAGCACGGCATGGACCTATGGGAAGAAAAATATCACAACACATCATCATCTGCAGTAATTAAGATACACACACCCCACATGGTGCATGCTAGGTAATGCATTTTCTAATTTTAAATACTGCATCCCCAAATGAGTTTGAGAAAAAAAAATAGTAAAATGCAAATCTGAAACTGCCCTAGGATGGAGCTAAAAAAGATCTTTATTTGCAGTTTGACCGAATCACCGAATCACTTAATATTCAACATACTCAGGCGATAAAGAGATAAATCTCTGAAACAGCTTCTCTTAGCCCATAATGAAGGCCATAAAAACACTATGGTATGCACGATTGTTGGAATTACAGCAACAATTATCTAGTCGAACTTTAGACGCACTGGACACGTGAAAAAGGAAGGTTTTTCACCATTGCATGCATTAGTAGCTACTTCGGATGAAGGTTAAAAAGTAAGGGCGCACAAAGAACACAAATGAAGAGAACTCTCTCTTTGTACTCGTCGTACCTGCCGGCTGTGACAGTCCTACAGAAGGACAGTACTGTCCAGCAGTGCACGGCATGCAGCCAGCAGTGCTTTGTGCATATTGTCTGGCGTTGAAGGAGCCTATTGGGCAGGGGTGTTGGTTGGGCAGAGCAGTACCTGCAGGGCAGTAGTGTCCTTTTGGGCAGGGCTTGAGCAAAGAGACATTGCTGAGTCTCAGATTGCAGTAATAACCTTGAAATAAGAACATAAATGAAGTCATTAAATATATTTATAGTATATTCATTTTTTCGAAAATTTGCAGTGTAGCAATAAATGGAACATCCAATCAAGCCACCAACTTCGATAAATAAAGACTTGCTAGAAGTTTTATTTTGAGAGGAAATTACATCAAGCAAAATGGAAGTATATTTAAAATAAATGAGGAATTTGTTCTTCTGCTCAGAGAGCGCTCCCTACCGGCATCACAGACGGCGCAGGCAGCCTGGTTCTCTCTGTCCTGATAGGTTCCCGATGGGCAGGGCTCTGGAGCCGCACTTCCCTGTAAGCAGAAATAGCCTGGAGGACATGGCAGAGCCGTAGCCGAAGTCTGACCAGGAGGACACCAATAGCCTGTCAAGGCGATGAAAGACACAACACATTGGGACAGGACTGAAAGAAGATTGACGTGGCATCATTTATTAAACACAGAAATAATTAGGAATCTATGAAAGATGTTATTGTGCAGAATATAGCCTGACCATGCCTGCAAAGTCCAGACGGAGCCTGAAGGCCTGCTTCATTGCAGTAGAAACCAGCTGTGCATGACTGACAGTCACTCTTGCTGGTTAGACCTGGGACAGGGGAGAAAGCCCCAGCTGGACACAACTCCGGCTCTCCAGAGCCCTCAGCTGCAGACAGGAATATTTGGAGTAGCGATTCATTGGTAAATTCACAATATTAGAGTTTATTTAAATAAAATAATAATAATAATAATTACTAAAAAATAACAATAAAAAATTAAAAATAAATACGTAAAACAGCACTTACTACAGTATGCACCGGGTGGACAGATGTTGCCTGTGACTCCATCTGTTGGTCTAGCTTCAGTTGCTCCTCCTGCACAGTAATACCCAGCGGAGCAGGGACCCACGGGGAGAGCTAAACCTTTGGGGGCAAAATAAAGACATCTTAATGTTAGTAACTATACAGAATAATAATGCAGGAGTAAAACATTGAAACCTCAAACTAATGTTTCAGTCTTCACAATGCAACAGACATATATTTCCATCTACATTTTAAATTTTAATATTATGTTTATAGTTTGGCAGTTTTATAGGGAAATAAACACATCAAATATAACTACTGAGACGATATATGTTAAGATATGTGAAGAATGCCATGATGTGAAAGTGTCTGTGTATTTGATGCATATATTTGGTTGGGATTAAAACCAATAAACTATTGGGGAATCATCAACGTACTCCCTGACATAGTGACTGACCGGCAATGACGTAGGTAGTTACCGGTATTATATTTCCAGTATCAAATACCTGAAACATTACAGAAGGTTCCAGGTGTGCATGGCAGGGGCTCTTGGCTACCTAAAGGGCAGTAAAAGCCCTCCTGGCAGCGCCCCCCTGTGGAGGTAGCTGGACAGAGACAGTTGGCGTTGGTGTAATTGTCCAAGTCAAAAGGCTGTGAGTTCCATGCTGCTGACACGCAGAACCAACCTGAGAGGATTGAATGCAGTAAGAGGTTTAAAAAAAAAAGGGGCGATAATAAAATTGTCACAGTGATGAAGCTACACAGCAGAAGGTTAAAAAAGATGTTGAAGCAGGAAGGCAAAACCACAGAGGCGTCAGAGATGAGTTCTAAAAGCCGCTGTTCCTACCGTAAAAGTAAAAGAGTAAAGAGAGAAGAAGGGAATGACTGATGGAGCTCCGCCTGAGTTGAAAGGTTCCCTGCTTATTATGCTCGCTTTGTTCCTGACCACAGTGTCTTTCTGGACTGCTTTAGGGGCCGGCTTGCTTGGCCCCAAAAGACAAATGGAGTGGTACAAAGGACCAAAGCCTGACAATGACAAATTAGGCTACTTTTGCTATGATTGTATCTTAAAAAAACAAAGAAAAACAAAAAAAAAAAAAAAAGATACGGTCACTGCCTCACCGGCCTTGCATTTTCCGGACACTTTAGTCAGCCGCTCTTTCTCACAGTAGTGTCCTGGAGGACAAGGCAGGCAGCTGTCCAGGCTCTGAGTCATGGGCTCTGGGTTGTAGTAGCCACGGGGACAGGGAAACTGAGTAGCATGCCTTGTACCTATACGCACAGAAATAAAACACAATTTCAAACAAGCACTAAATCCAATAGTCGTGTGAAATACTTGAAGGCTTCAGATGACATGATTAATTTACCCTATGACACAGTTTTACTAAAGATTTGTGAAGAAATACAATCTGTCTACCATCAGGACAGTAGAATCCAGGCGGACAGGGAAACTGGGTGAAGTTGCCAGTCTTCTCTGCGCAGTAGTAGCCGGCAGGGCAGGGGGGACACGCCGACTGTCCGGTCAGATTGCTATAGGTCCCGGCTGGGCACGGCAGTGGGATCGCAGTAGCCTCAGGGCAGTGATGAGCTGGTGGACAAAGACCTCCCTCTGTGCCTGGAGGGCAGAACAACAGAAGGTAAATGACTGAATTTATGACTGTTGAGCCTATAATGTGGTAAATCCTGTGATAATCCTCATTAATCCAATAAAACACGTCACACATTTAGATTTGCTGCATGTATCAACTTATTTAAATAATTGTTCTCTCCACGCATAATTAGCTCCAATCTTTACCCTTTCATTTACCGTATGAACTTATTCATTACATATTCACCTTGACTAAATTACTGTCTAATCATTGTGTTTGATACTGGAGCATTATTAAATTAGGTTTATCCTGTAGAGGGGGTGGGGGGGGGGGGGGGTAATTACAATATTTTGTTTCATCATCCCAATATCACAAATGAAATAAGTTATTATGACAAGTATATATTTATATATTTTTTTTTTAATTATTTTACCTGTGGCAGTAGTGTCACCCCCTGGACAATAAAATCCTTCCTGACACAACCCAGATGGACGAGTGAGACCTGCAGTGCCACAGAACCGACCCGCTGGACAGGGGCTACAGCCAGAGGCGTCTGTTAGATGAACACTGGAACGATTCACATGTTAGATAAAAGACAGTAGCCTGTTGCTGCATAGTAGAATGAATGGCTGAACTGGACGTGTGCACGTTTAATATTGGGTTTCTTCAACCTGTTAGAGAAGGTTCCTGGTGGACAGGACAGCGGCAGGCTGGTGCCCTCAGGACAGTACGTTCCCCTCGGACACGCTCCGCTCACTCCTGTGCTGAAGTTGCCATCTGGGTTCCGAAAGTTTACGCCTTGAGAAATAACCCCGATTGAAGGCAAGTTTACAGCTACAAACAATGCATTCCGGTTTTTGTACAGCAGATCTTAACGCTTTCACTGTGATAAATATTAATTCTGCATGCTCTTCTAAATGCAGTGTACCTGCTATGCAGTAGTAACCGGCTTGACACAGTCCAGTAGGCTCAAAGAGACCCCAATCCTCACAGAAGAACCCTGCGTAAGATCTTACACTGCTTAAAGGCTCTTAGAGCAGTGAAGACAATCACATGGCAATACTCCCACCTGCTGGACAAATGAGGCACTGCTCCACTTGGCTGAGGCCAATTTGAGGATTATATGTGCCAGGAGGGCAGGGTAGGATACCTTCGACACCCCCGCCAAGACAGTAGTGCCCTACTGGGCAGGGCTGGACACCTTCTCCGGACAGACAATAGGTCCCTGTGGGACAATCCTCACAAAGTTGTGCCCCTTCATCCAAACGAGAAAGAATAGGATGATGAACGAATGGCTGGATTTTACATGTGATGTAGTGTTGTGGTTCCATAGATCCCGTTATCTATACCTGTAGCGTTGGAGTACGTCCCATCAGGGCAGATGACAGGAGAGGTTGAGCCAATGGGACAGTAGTGTCCAACTGGGCAGATGTCTCCCGTCACGCCATCTAATGGCTTTGAAGACATGGCCCCTCCTGAGCAGTAATACCCTACGAATCAGGAGATGCAAAATGGCCTGACTTGAAACACAGAATCTCACGTGATATTCACTCGGTTCTGTGTACATGGGCATAACAAGCATGAGACATTTTTAAATGCACTGATGTCAATACTCATTGCACCAGTTTCAAGTCGGTATAAAACTGTTACAAAACACGGAGTAGCTTTCTCCCCAATTATATCTTATGAAAAGTCCGATACCTGGATGGCAGAGTCCTGAGGGCTGGCTGAGTCCAGAAGTGTTGCAGTACAGTCCCGGAGGGCATCTCCAGCAGGAGGACAGATTGTGAGCTCCCACAATGTTGCTCCAGGTTCCTACAGGACAAGGGTGCTGCTGGGGGAACGTGGTCCCTCGTGCGCAAACAAATCCCGCAGGACACACTCCGCCAGAGGCCATGGCCACCTGTGGGAAAGTTGGCGCCATCAAAGTGTGGTCGTTTCTGGATTTTAGTTTTAGTTGGAAGTCGGAAAGTGATTTGGCAGTTTGAATTGGAAGCTGTTGTCATTTCCCACACACGAGCAGAAGCTGCTCCAAAACGCTTAATAATTATTTATTTTAAAGCAATTAAACTTCATTTAAACATGATTCCAAATTTCTTTTTTTCCCAATCACAGACGATACTTTAGCAGTAAAAGTGGGTGGGAAATTATTAGCTGACACCAAGTTGCACAGTTTCAGCCCTCTTAAATACTGTGATATGCCAACAAAATGCAAAAGTAAAACCAAGTTAAAAATATAAGAGATGATCTCAAATATAGTATCATTACATATTAATCAGAGATTGATGCAGATGTGGATGAAACATCCATGGAATGAACAAAAGCACATTTGTACTATGAGGTAATTGTATTTATTCTGCTTTCTTTTGTGTAATACTCTTCACTAATAAGTTCATGCTATGCTTGCATTTTTTCAAGTAAAGCATCCATTTGCGTTTGCTAAGTTGTTATTTAATGCATCTTACAGGAGAGGCAGTGAAAGCTCCAGAGGTGCAGAAGTGTCCCGGGTTACAGAGACCCTGAGGGGAAGAAAGCCCACTTCTGCTGCAGAACCTCCCTGCCTCACAGGGCCGACAGTGCTGCACAGCATCACCACCGGGCTGGTCAGAGTAAGAGCCCTGAGTAATCACATTACTTTTATCACATTTTTTTGTTGTGAAACTGAATGAAGGGAGACACAACTCATAAAGGGTAAAAGCAAGAAATACATCTGACATGGCAAATAAATACGACACAGATGAAAGACTGAAGAACAAGGTGGAGAGTCTCCATAAACACACCAACATTCTTCACACTAACTATACTGACTGGAGGACAGGGTCGAGCCACGAAGGAGCCTGGAGGACAGAAATGTCCTGCGGGACATAAGAGTGAATGGGACAAGCCTGTGTGGTTACACAATCTCCCTCCCTGACACTCCACGCAAGCCTGTGCACATCGGCTCTGTGAGGATTTAGAGCACAGACAAGAATAGCTCTGAGTATGGCTTTACATGGCTGTATAATGTATATTGTGCACAGTAGAATTGGAACACATTTATTTGGGATTGTTTGCTACCGGCTGAAAAGTGCCTAGAGGACATGGTTGTGGCCTGAAAGACCCATCCAAGGTATAATGACCCTGCTGTGCTTCATTCTGAGCAGGCGAAGATGAACCGCCAGTGCAGTAGAAACCAGCAAAGCAAGCGCCTGATGGTGAGGTGTTGTTGGATCCCGAACAGTAGAGACTGACAGGAAGTGGAACGTGTAAAAAAACAAAAAATACAATAAAAAATGTTTCTACTTGATATAGTCCTCTTAAGTGAAATGGCATTTCAATTCAAAGTGAAATTAAATATGAGGCATTACCCTGGTGGACAGCTGAGACAGTCCTCAGGTCGACTGAGGCCAGTGCTGTTGCTGTAGGTGCCTTGGGGACATGGACGAGCAGAGGATGAAGCCAGAGGACAGTAACTTCCTGCAGGACACAACCCTCCTGTTGGGCCATCTGCTGGAGTCTGAACAGAGTCACAGAACATCTGTAAATGTCATGTTGTGTGTTTGCATGATCTTTATTTTATTTTATTTTCAAATAACTTTTCTGGAGAAAATAAAGCATTTTTAAATAAAGACATTATTATTATTATTATTATTATTATTAATTTGATTGGATTTGTGTGTTAGAAGACCGGCAACTACTGGAGTGAAATCGATCAGCGTTCAAAATATGAGGAAAATATTACAAAATCAATGGAAGGCTGTCTCTATTCAACAAATCGTGAAGAGAATATTTTCATACTGCCGTTTGGGCTCCCTCCCTACAGTAGAAGCCCTCCTTGCAGCTTCCAGAGGGCTTCAGGAGCCCCGCATTGGTGCAATACTGGCCTCCGTCACAGGGGGCGCACTCGGACCTGTCACTGAGAGCCGAGTTAAAGCCATATGTTCCTCTAGGACACGGTTCAGGAGTAGAGGTGGCCTCTGGACAGTAAAACCCCTGTTAAATGACGGAGAGAGAGACAGAGCATTCACACGCAGACTTAAAGTCACTTTTTAAAAAGTTTTTTTTTCCTCATACCTGAGGGCAGATTAAAGGCGTATGAGTTCCCAGCGTGTCGCAGTAATGTCTGAGTGGACATAAAACACACTCCACTCCACGGTGTCCAAGTGTGTTGTTTCTAAAATGACCAGTCTGACAAGGGTAGGTTTCGGGATACCCTGTCCCGAGAGGGCAATAGTGCCCAGCAGGACACACTCCAGTCTGAAATTACAAAATTGTGCTCATCAAAATGTTTTACGTGCTTTTAAACATATAATGGATGGCCGGTTTGCACTGAGGTATACTGATATTTGTTAAATGCTGCATATAGCATTCCTTTGGGTCGTACAGGCCTGATGAGAGGCTGCTGGGAGTAACAATACATCCCCTCAGGACACTGGACACAGTCGCTGATGTCACGGAGTCCTGGAGTTTCACTGTAGGTACCGTTGGGGCAAGGAATGGGGTTGGGATCCTAAGCGGGAAATGACATTTTAAAGGAAGCGTAGTGGAGTGAAAATGCCAGAGGCATTCAGCAGTCTATATTAATTCTGACAACAATATGCGTGCATTGTGTATGAGCCATTCTCTGACTCACAACACCCCCTCCTGGGCAGTAGAAGCCTCGAGGACAGAGGGTAGCTGACCGCTGGGGATCCCTGGCCAAACCCTGAGTGCAGAGGAAGCCTGGAGGGCACACCATGACGCTCAGCATGGCCTCCTCACTAGTGGTCTCATTACTGCAGTAGTGGCCCTGCAAGCAAGGCAAACACTCCACGGAGCCCTCATCCTACACACAAGAGAGAGCACGAAGGAAGATTCAGGGAGTCAAAGTTAAACATATCTTCCACTAAGGGGGAGGAAAAGAGAAAAATATAGACGGAAAGCTCAGGGGAGAGGAAGATGGAAAAACTTGCTTCGGTATTTAGAGCAAAAGAAGAACTATCATAAAGGTGACTTTAATCAACTCTGCTGCTACATGTCAGTAACATAAAACAATGTGACTGTGGGTGGAAAATGTTCATCTAAAAATAAGATGATCATAGGAACAGGTGGGACAAGACTACTTTAATACACCAGCTCTGGTCGCCACTGGTTCCATCACCAGTCAGTGGCCAGAATTATAGGTGGGGGCTTACAGAGTAGCTGCCTGCTCCACAAGCTCTCGGGTTGACAGTGGCAGATTTGGGACAAAAATAGCCGGCAGGGCAAGGAGAACAGTCCTCCAGCCTCCGACCTCCTTTTAGGTGGCGAAATGTAGAGCTGAAGAAAGACAGGATGAACTAAATCACACTTCATATAACAGTATTCTGATGTCCTAATCCTCACTTTCCACATCACCATCGCATCTTCTCTTTGACAGGTGATTTATAAATACTGCTTACGCTGGGCAGGGAGAAGGTTTAGAGGTGCCCCGTTGGCAGAATGAACCCTCGGGGCAAATCATGCAATTCTCTCTTTGTTTGTTGCCCATTTGGGTGCTGTAGGCTCCTGCAGGGCAAGGAAACTGGGTGCCGTATGCGGTCCCTGGTGACGCAACATCGAAAATGTCATTCCACTCGAGTGAGTCAAGACGCAAGGAAATGTAATTTCATTCTTTAATATAGTGTCAAATTGCATTCAAGATATTTCCTGTCATGCATTGCGATCTTTAATTATGCTGTAAAAAATATACAAATGTCTATTTCATGTCACACTGATGCATACCTTCAGGACAATAGTGTCCAGAGCTGCATCGACCAGACGGAACTCCAGAGCCAGCCAAGCAGTACCAACCCTGTGGGCACGGCTGGCACTCGTTTTCAGCTTCCAGCCTACTGTGGCCATTCCATGTCCCCACAGGACACTTGTACTGAGTGGGGAACATCGTTCCAGTTGGACAATAATGCCCTGCAAAGCACGAGAGTGGCGGTCTCTGGATACCACCCGTTCCTGATAAAGCATGAATAATATAAAGATTAATGAGGAAAAGCAGGTCTCAAATGAAAGATTTAACTGATATAAAGAACATCTAGGCCAAATATTACTATCTAAATACATCGTGGTCATAATTTGACCATTTGATTTACTTTAAGAAAATGCTTACATTCAGGAAAATATATTATTTATGTGTTTACTGTTCATTGTGTGCCCTTTGAAGCAGATCATCTTAAATGCACCAGTTAAGTCAATTCAGGGAAAACACAAGTTGCCTCTTTTGTCATAAGTAGCTCATATAGAATGTCAAGCAGTGCACTCAGTGGCACCTCGCAGACATGCATATCGTGCTGGGCACTGCTGACACTGGGAGCGATCAGTGAGGTCAGTGCGACCGCTCAGTGTCCCCGGCGGGCAAGCGTTGGTCGCTGCGTTGGGTTTGGAGGAACCACGGGGACACACAAACCTGTCAAGATGTAAGCAGATTGATCCAAAATAAGTAGAATTTTTTTTTTATCAAAGCAAGACGCCAACAACAGCCTGCTTCTGGGGAGAAGAGTTGACTCACCCTTGCATGCAGTCCACATCGGGAGCTCTCAGAGCTACCTGTGTGCAGGCCTTCCCTGCATGGCACTCCCTGCAATCAGCCAACTCATCCTGACCCTCTAAGGGGTTAAATGAGCCCGGTGGACATGGAACAGGATCGCTGGTCCCCTCAGGACAGTAAAAACCAGCTGGGCATTTAAGGCAGTCCTTCACACCTGGGGAGAGCGTGTCCATGACTATGTGGTTGTGATTTCAGAATTGATGCAGGTTTATTGAGATGGCTGTTAAATTATTTTTCTTTTTTTGCAAAAATTATCAAATCCATGTTCATGCATTTAAAAGCCATTTAAAAAATGGTAAGCCTAATGTTCATACTTAGAATGTAGGAAAACACATGAATAACTCTGAATATGAAATACAAGCTGATAAATGTATATTTATACACACTGTATTATTATTATTACTATCTATCTATTGAAGATAAAGCAGCAATGATAGGGAATATAAACTCACTTATTGCACCTTGATGAGGGGTGAAGGTACCTCGAGGACAGGCCACTTCTTCTAAGCCAGCGGGACAGTATCTTCCCCGGGCACAGGCCAAGCCCGGCCCAGAGGAACCTGTCTCACACACACATGCAGTATATATATATATATATATTAGACAATGAAACAGTGGTATGTCTTTGGTCACTATGACACATTTTCTAACATTCCTGTGTTTGCAGTCATTGTATTAGTGCTGAGACTTGCCTGCAGGACAGAAGCGTCCTTCTCTGCATCTCTTGCAAGCTGCCCTACTTGTCTGACCCAGTTGTTGCCCCGCTGTTCCAGCAGGGCAAGGTGACCCATGAGGGGTGGCAGTGCCCTCTTCACAATAATAGCCCTGTGGGCACAGGAACTGAGAGCCGGGTCTTTGTGAGCTCCCTTCCAGACAGTAGAACCCTAGGGAAATGTATTTAGAGATAAATTCATGAGATTTTATTTTTTTACATGGCATCATAATTAACAGATACAACTGGTGTAATGTCTTGAAAATACCCAACAAATTTAGGAGTATACTTACTAATGTACTGTAATTACCATTGCCTATGTTTAACTGTCTGTCTGTTTGAAATTTTTGTTAACATTGCAGGAGCTTCGAAATGTGTTCCTTTTATCGAGATTTGGGGGTACACTTTCGGCTTACTGTGAATTTATAGCTGAATCAGTTCAACAATGGACCATGTCAACGGATTTGTTACCTCTGCCAAGGAAGTTTATGTTTTTGACGGTGTTTGTCTGTCTGTCTTCCTGTTTGTCTGTCTGTTAACAGGATTACGTAAAAATTGCTGGATGGATCTTGATGAAAAAAACTTGTGGTCTAACTTGTGGTCTTGGTCTAACTTAGATCCCAATACATTTTGAACGCGATCTGGATGCCCATCTGGATACAAAATAATAATAATATATTTTCCCATTTATATTTACATGTTAGAAATATGATAACACAGAATACTGTACCTGCTGGACAGATTGTGCAGTCTCTCAGCCTCCGTAAACCTTCTTTATTGCCATAAGTCCCTGCAGGACAAGGTATTGATGCACTTCCCACACAGTAATGACCTGGGATGAATAAATGCATGTGCAGATATATATATATATATATATATTAGACTACTTAAGGAAGGAAAGAAAACTTCAATGAGAATGTGGGAGCAAAATGATGTGGACTAACCTACTGGGCAGATCATGCATGTTAAGCCTTCCCTCATGTCTTTGTATGTTCCTGCACGACAAGCGTTCATTTGCGTTAACCTGTGGACAGGTTGGTTCCAGTGAGGGACTGCAGCTCCTCCACATAGCAAAGAAGAATCATTACAGCTGTAGCAGGAAGTCTGTCCAACTGTGGAAGACCAACCAGGTGGACAGGGGAGCGGCAGCGACATCCTTCCATCTGGACAGTAGCTTCCTATGGCAGGCAGAGGAAATATTTCTAAATTGTAATTTCAGATAATAGATTTGTTTCAAATCTCATATAATAAGATTAAATATGTCATTTGACTTTTAGCACTGCATTACCTGCTGGACATTGCAGACACTGGATAGTACACATAGTTGAGTAAAAGCCTGGGAGGCAATCATTGCACACAGTATGATCTTTGTTGGGTTCTTTGCCAGGTCCACACTGCAAGGTATATTTAGGAGATAATTAAAGGAGCCAGGAAAACATATACTTTATAGTTCAATCAATGTTAAGTACATTTAATGTCAAAGTAGTTCTTTTTCTTACACATAGATACATTTTTTGAGGAAGTTTTTGTAATTGGAATATTTAAATTATTCCAAAATGTATGAATTAATTCATTAAAAAATAGTCTGCTGCAATAGTTACCTTAATTGGAAATCCAGTGGGGCAGACAAACTCTACAGGGCAAGCTAGACACTGTAGAACCCCCTCAGGAGAATATTGCCCTGGTGGGCATAAAGAGAAGGTCCCATTGGCTGGATCACAAGAGAAACCATCAGGACATTGTCTACAGTCCACTCTGTCTTCAGAACTGATCAGACCTGGGAAACAAGGCTGCAACATCCAGAGGAGAATAAATACTGTATAATCACATGATAGGTAATTAAATGGATTATTCAATGTTGAATATGTCTTTTTTCAAACACAGGCGGAATTAAACATTAAGTGACTGAAACAGAGTTCACTTTCAGGTGTGCATATCCTAATATGAATGGTAAAAATGTTTTCTTACCGATTTTTAATATACAGTATATATATATTTTTTTGAAACACGCTATTTCCAATGCTGTACATGAATAAATACATTTTACCCTCAGCTGCCTCTTACCTTACAGGCAGTGATGCTTCTTTCCCCTGTGTAGAGGTTGAATGTTCCTGACGGACATCTATGAGGTGCAGATACATTTCCCGGACAACTACATGAACATAAATATTCACATTCACTATCTACATTGGAGTTAGATTTCTTACTGGCATTGATTAAGCATCTTACAAGTGCATGTGATATCGCAAAAGAGCCTATAAATAAGGTAAAACATTACATGGCAAAAGTCAATGAGGAATTCACGTGGAAGATGGTTGTGATGACTTACTAATGACCAGATGGACACTCCAAACAAAGCTGGTGGGAGAAGTATGTTCCTTCTGGACACTGATCACTGAGGCGGATGTCCACCGTCCCATTAGACGATTCTGATATGCATAAATAAATGTCGGGAGGGATGTCATTGGTACAAGCATTTGACCGTGTCATCAAGATGGTGGTGTTTCTATCAAAACAGTATTACTTATCACCAGTCTTTGCTCTTACCTGAGGCGAGTCCAGACTGCGCCATCAGCAGAAAAATCCATGAAGCTAAAAAACAGAAGATGTTCCAATGGCACATCATCACTCCAACACAAATCTGCACAGTTTTCTTTTTTGTGTGTGTCTCAGCATCCAGGACACTCTGTCTGATGATATGAAGCCATGAAAGTGAGAGGCCTTCAGTGACTGAAAGTGAAATGGGACCAAGAAATATGATGCCCATGTGATTCCACTAAGTGACAATGGTGCACAGTGATGTTGTGTAACTGTGCCTTCTACTTTCATAATGTATGAGTAAGTGCTTTGGTATTCTCTCCCTGTGTAATTAATTTATGTGCTTGAGAGTATATGACATGGAAAGATATAAACGCTCAGATGAATTTCTTGAATCAACTGAATAAATCCAGAGGACAATACTGAATGTTTTCTCAATATGAAACGGTTTTTTCTTCAATTGATGAGAATAGCAAATCTTTTATTTATTTTTCTTTTCAAAATTAATGTCAGACATATCATCTGCTTGGCCGGAGAGTAATATCAATGGTTGTATTGGCAGAAATTCATGAGTGAAATAGTGTGCATTTCAAAGGCTTTGTGTCATTTGCTCAATCATCAAGTATTAAAACAGGCTTTTGTTCTACTTTCAATCGACATGTCACATATCTGTGCAGGAAGTCAGTTGCAATTTATGGAAAATTTGACAGTGTCACATACCACTTCCTGTGCTCTAAAGAAGTGAATATTTTCGTACTTTTCTGCAGGTGCACGCACAACATATTTGTTTGCGTCATTTGAGGCAGCAGGAACCAAAGAAAGGGGGACAATGATGATCTCAGTGCATTTAACTTTGCTCTTTTTTTGGGTGACTCAAGGTAAAGTATATACGCTGTTTATCATTGGTTTGTTTTCATTTAAACCATGTCTATGTATTCTGAAATGATCTTATCTTGTGCTTGATATTTAATGTTGTATAAAACCTTTACATATATATTCTTATGTAATATTGATTCTTTATAAAGAAGGTCGTTTCCTCTCTTTGCAGGTTTGGTGAGCTGTGCTAATATGGAGATGCCCATTGATTCTATGACTGTAGCATTAGGGGAGTCTCTTACTCTGGACTGCACCTACAATTGCTCTAGTGGATTTGTTCGTGGCTGTTGGAGCAAAGCTCCAGACAACTCTGGCTGTCATGGAAGATTCAGAAACGGCGTCTTTTGCACAGTGTCGCTTCATCTACCAAACATGTCCGGTGAAGATCTGACGAAGAACTACACTTGCTACACAGTAGATACAGAGGATTTTCAACTGCCGCACAAAATTAAACGTATTGTTTCACTGCAGCTTCAAGGTGGATAAGCAGCATTTTATGAAATTCAATATGAAAAAGTAAAAAAAAAAAAAAAGAATTGTAAAACTGAAGTAAACTTTATTTGTGTTTGTCTACAGCTCAAACAAGTGCTCCAAACTGGACAGTTATTCCAAAGCCTGAAACTAAAAATGGTTGGGACGGTTTGTATTGGAGAAAAATGAGAACACATTTTTAGCTACCTAGTCATTATTTCTAATATATGACTTATATTTATAAACAGTATACTATGATTTCCATTTTTCAGCACCTCATAATGCCAAACCAAAAATGCCAACTGGAGGTAAGATTTCACTTTAAATCTGTGCATAATTTAATGTTAATCATCATGTATGGAGATATTCTATATAATCAGGCACATCTAAGTAAGGGACAGAATATTTCAACCTAATGGTGTTGTTTCCAATTAAACAGGGGAATTTACTGGAGTTAAGGTTTTACCAGCAGTCACCATTCTTCTGGCCATGGTTCTTGCAGCACTTGCTGTTTATCTGTGTCTAAACAGACTGCCCTGCATTTGTAAAGGTGATTATAAAATGTTACTCTGATGTTGTAAAAAATATATATATATATTGCTAGATCTTTATGTTGATAATGTCTCATTTTCAAGGGAAGCCTGTTGCATCCAGGTCAAGGTGAGTAAAATATACAAATCTCTGTTCAAATATACTGTATACTGTATAGAAAAATTCATAACTTTGAAAAAGTCTTTACTGCTTTAATTTTTGATCCATTACTTTTCAGTTCACCCCTGCCTCTTCACTCCCTCCTCACACCACAGAAGGGTAAATGAGTGGAATCCATTTTAAATGAAGTGCAAGAATTGAACCATCTAAATGTCTGCTCTGCATCTGTGGATCAATTCAGAGGCAGACAGCTTCTTATAAACTGACTGATTTCTTTGACCCAGATAATGAGAGTGACTTTGAAGTTCCATATGCTGACATAATGATTACTGTACGAGGAGTCAGCACGCCAGAGCTCACCCAGGTTGGATGCTTGACTCCAAGTGATCAAAAAGAGGTGCGGGACCAGACTTAATGTCAGCTTATTCTTTGTACTGTGAGTCTTTGCTACAGCAGATCACATGCAAGCGTGATCACTCATTACTGCTGCTGTTAATGCGCAAGGAGGCATAAGGAATGTATGGCTTTAAATATAGACGCAGCTACTTGGCTAAATGCTGAAATAATGTGATGTAATGTATCGTCATGGGGTGTTCAGAGAAAAACTTTCTATTACAATTTTAACCCTTTATAAGTTAGTAAATGTAGTATTATTTGACAGCTTAATACAACAACATGATGCAACCAGTTTTTATTTAAATTTTAATATAGCCAATTGGACTGTAGACTATTGTTATAAAGCAGGTTTCTCTGCTTCTGCTCCAGTGGTGGAGAGATGAGCTCAGGCCTCACCTGCAGACCTCTCGTTCGGCCGACAGACTGTATGTCCCTCAGCCCAGAGAGGTCAGCCTCAGCCGCAAGATGAGCACCAACTCGGAATACGCCATCATCACGTACGCCTGAATGACGTCATTGCTACTGGAGTGGGAGGAGAAGAGTCCACAACCGCTTTTATGCATGATTTCTGTATTTTTATTATTATTATTTTTTTTTGTAAAATGTTTTCTCTATTTTTTTTTCTGTGTGTTTAAAAAAATCAGCATTAAATTACTATTAAGGCGATGTTATTTCTTGTGCTTTTTAAATTGTTTGAGCCTTGTCGGCGCCCGTAGAGAAAACTGTTACCTAGATACTGGTATAAACAAAACAAAACGCATACTAGCTAGCTAGCATGACATCAAAGACTCACTGTGGGTAGGCGAAAGTATTTTAGGTAAACATAATAATAATAACAGAACGCGTTGTCTTGATGTTTTCATCGGCTTAAGTGCGACCATCTGCAGCTGCGGTATATTTTAGTATCGCGGAGTTATAAACTATAAGTTAGCGTTAGCTCAAGTTGTCAGATAGCTACCTCCTATTAAATTCGACGCTATAAGAAATTTCATTTCTGACCGACCGCGGTAAAGTTATCGCCCCAGTCTACGTAAGATGTCGGTACCTTTCTCCAACACTCACCTGCGGGTCCCGCGAGGTTTCAGCGCCATCCTGGAAGGACTGGCGAGAGAAGTCCTCCGAGATCAGCCTAAGGACATTCCGAAATACGCTGCACAGTATTTCAAGGTTCTTCTCGAAGAAAGAGAAGGTAACTGCGTCTCTGCGTGTGTGCTAAATGTAATTAAAGGCATTAATTGGTGTCACATAAGCACCATATTTATATAGGCCTATACTTCTTTTGCTTCTTCTTGAAGATAGTGGTGTTGATCCTGCTGATTGGAAAGCAAGGCTGGAAGATAGATTCTACAACAAGCATGCATTCAAGGCTACTGGGGTACGTCATTAACCCATTGAATACAGTATCAGCCACCACTTTCACCTGTACACATATTTCCTCTGTTTATCAGCATCTCTATTTGTTTTACTTTTGTTGTTTTTCTACCCCCCGCAACAGACTTGTCCTGAAAAAGAACCTGGGGAAAAAGCAACCTTTTCAAAGTGAGTCTCCACATATGCTCAATCAGAAGACAGGTGGATTGCCAGGAGAGTGAGAGGATGGACAAGAGGAAAAGAAAAGCAACTAGGGAAAGACCAAGAAGTGAAATGAAAATATTAATAAACATAGTATTCTTAATTTGTATTGCCTAAAGGTTTACATACAGTCGGAAGTTGATGTGTGAGATTTTCCCGATGCAGTTGTCATGTTTATATTTGTTGTTGTTTTTTTTCTAACTGGGAAAATAAAGAAAAAGCACAAACCATAAGTGCATACATAACTGCATTTATTGTAATAGAGCCACCAACTTAAATAACTTAACAGTTCTGCAGGACGGCAAGAGAAAAGATACAGGAAGTCAGAGACAGCTTTCGAATGAGTGTCACAGGGCACATTATGACCTTGCTTTTCACTTTGATGCACTTTTTTCAGAGAAAAATCACACGAATCTCAAACTGAAGATGAATCCATCAATTTGGCGGAAGCTTCAAATCTTTACACCACACTGGCGAATGTCCCTAACGAGGTTGATGCCACGGAAAAAACCACAGGAGATCAGTACGAAAATCATGACATTGTGGAGAAAGAAATTATTTTACCAGAAGACAAACTTTTAGAGGAGCAGTCAATCAATAGGGTCCCAGCTGTGGATGGACAGCCAGATGAACCAAGTGATACAGAGGAGGCAAGAGACCCAACAGCAAATACATTTGAAGATGACAGGCCATCCGATAGCAGCTCGGTTCCACACAAAGCTATACCGCAGTCTGAGTTGGACCCAACCGACGTCCTATCCATCAGAGGCATTCCAGATGTTTGTGCTCAGGTGGCAGAAGATGAAACCGGTGAGAAACAAGAGACTGCAGCAGTATGCAGAGAGATTTCAGACCCAAAAGTAGAGGACGAAAATGATGTGGATATGTGTGCTACAGAGTATATTGGGACTGAGAAAACAGTAGAAAGGCCCTCCGTTAAAGATGAAACAAATATCTCTGAGGAGGAAAACTCAAAACCCCAAACTAAGGGATCTGTCCTTCAATCATCATCACCTCAATCGGAAATCCAGGAAGACAGTCCGCAAGAAACGGTGGATCAGTTGGGGAAAACAACAGAGGACGGAGCCGAGACTAAGAATGTAACTCTTATAGAGGGCAGTTTAGACAGCGATGCTTTACAACCGGAGGATTCACTGGTCGAGATTAGTTTTGAAGATGTTCCGGAGGCTCGTCAGCTTCAAGAGCTTGAGAGGAACCAGCCTGAGGTTGAGGAATCAGTGGAGTTCACACAGCCTAATGCAATGCAAGCGCAACAACAGAACGCGTCCAGTCAAGAGTCTGCGGTGGAAATGGACCAAAATATATCAGCTGTGCAAGACGACATGAAACCTGAACCAGATGTTTTTGAGAAGGAGCTTAATAATGAAGAAGAGGCCAAGGAAAGCCAGCATGAGGAATCCGATGCAAAAAGGGAGAACATGGGCGAGGGTGACTCCAGTTTAGCCGATTGTGAGGCGGATGAAGAAAACCTGAATTATGAGCACAATCATGAAAATGAAAACAACGGGAAGATAAGTGAAGGTGACCTTCACCACAACCCTGACTTTAAAGAGGGCGAGACAAAAGACACAGCCGGAGGAGACGAAGAGGCCATACATAAAGAGGGCTACAGTGAGGTGGAGGAGCAAACGTCCTCCTCACAGACAACCATGTCAGGCATATTCACTCCTGCCATGGAGGCAAGGAGTGTAACGCCTGAACCAAGCGAGAATGAGGAAAGCCCCTCAATTCTTGGAGTAGAGAATCCAGGCTTGGATGAACCGGTGGAGAGAAGAACATCAGGAGCAGAGGAGCTTGTAGAAGAAGGAAACCGTGACTCTGAAATGCGAGACAGCAGCGATCCAGTGATTGACGAGGGCACGATCAGCCCCACTCAGAGGCTGGCTGCCGACCCGGAGGAAACACAGCTTGTATCTGAACAGGACGCAGAACCTGAACCCTCCAGTGTTCACAAGGTAACGTTTGATACTTACATATATTTAAACACTTTCATGTTGCAGTTTAACACTGATACCTTCCAGGACCAGAACTTGTATGATTTGAATGTAAGGGAAAGGTTAAAACTTGACTTCATAATCCATCGACGTAAAACGCACAATGAACACTTTGTTTTGTGAATCAGGTCTTCTACGGTTTTTTTTGTGTTTTTTTTACATCCGTCAGACTCGTTTGATTTGTCTTGACTAACCGGGCTTCAAACACACAGGGAGGGGAGTGTAGGCCGGGGTATGAAGAATGTTTCCATGGTAACGCCTCACCATCCTGCACTCTCTCTCTCAGGGATGACATGGAATGAGTATAGGAGATGGTGGTGCTGATAGTTGCTAAGCGCCATCTGTATTTGTAAACTACCTTTAACAACAGTTTGTATATAGCTCGTCAATGCTAACACTGACCCATAGCTGCAGGAGCTCACATTTATTTATTTTTTACTGTATTTTTCTTGATTAATTTCTTGCATTTAACTCACTAAGTAGAATAAACAATAGTGTCAATGCATTTTACAACCATAAATATTGCAACACACTAATATTTTTGATGCACATAATAGTGAGGCTAAACGCTACCATTCCTGTGAATTCACAATAATAAAAGTAAATAAGTTGTCGTGTGGAATACTGCACGAGTCTAATTCCCCATATTGTTTGAGTTGAACCAGGAGGCAGAGCGTGAACGTCAGACGTAACTCGGATAAATGGATGCTTTCTGTTTCTGTCCTGCTCCGTCCTGCCTCTGAGGCTGGCAGAGGAGTGTGGGCGGCCATACCAGCTGGGATCAGAGCGATGGAGAGGGCTGGGGGGGGGGGGGGGGTTGACTCTGCTTCTAATACATTTCTATCACCTCCCAGTGTAAAACAGCCCAAAATGCTTACACCGTTTTATTTTCACAGTATTAGTAGAATTTGAAAGTCAGCAATAAAAAATTTTTTATGGGCGTCTGGTTTTCACACAGTGTTTCTAAGATGGTAATTTCTTATGTTTGAAGTCATATATAATTATTAGCTAATTTATATGATGCTCTACACACGTTTGCCTTTTCTTAAAATATATCCAGGTTGTATTGTATCTCATTTTCACATGTATCAAATTTTTAATGACTGACAAAGTCAGCATGTTAATCCCACTTTCATTCTTACATCGTTTTAAAAGTTACAGCTTCACCTCGGTCGGGCGTCTGAATCTGTCCTGTGAACGCCGCAGGTCAACAGGATCACTCAGCGTGAAAAGATGGAACACATGCTGTCATGTTTGGAGGAGGTCTTTTGTTTCCCTCCTTCTTTTCTCTTCTCTTCTCCTCTCTCTCTCTCTCTCTGAGCTTGAGCGGTTGTTGCAGAACATACAGTGATTGGTCGTTAGAGCCGCTGAGGCATCTGCATTATACCAGTGGCTCGTTCATAGAGAACTTTGCTGCTTCCACATAGAAATCAAAGCAAACAAGTCATAAACTGACTGAATTCATCCCTCAGTAAGACATGGACTGTCACAATGTAAGTAGATTTACTTTTTTAATTGATTAAATTAAACTTATGTCAGTTTTATAGGGAGATGCACTTTTTATTTATTTTTTACTTTGATGTTTTTCTCAAACTGATTAATGTTATGTTAATGTGCGCGTTATTTTTATACTTTTACTAGAGTAAGAATATATGAAGAGTAAAATGTATTGCAACATTAAAGGCACATTAAAATATGCACAGAAAGCTACTTGTCTCCGAGAGCAACATAACTCTTTTCACACAAATTAATTGCTTACTTTGGTATTTGATATTTAGCATTGACATTAATTTGGTACTCTCACTTGAGATGTACGTAAGAATATTGAAAACTATCAGGATAGGAAGACGTCTCATGAAGTTCTCCTCAGTCAATTAAAAACAAGGAGATTCCTCAGACGGTGGACAGCCGGCGAAGTCCACTGCATGCGAGCTTAAATCTGGCTTCTCAGCGAGGAGTCAGACAAAGAGGCTAATGAATGATGGCTGAATAGGTGGGTGGTCACACTCCCACACTGGGGGGGGACTCACTGAAGAAATGGTGCACCGCTTCATAGAGCTAGTGGGTTGACAATGGGTTTATTCAGTGGGCTGCCTTTGTATAAAACGTCAATCTGTTATCTATAAGCAAGGCACGGGGTGTAGCCTGCATGTGTGCAAAGCAGAACTGAAGTAGTGTTTATATAACATGTCATGGCGTGTTTCCACTGACACTTTATGACAAGCAAGACTTTCTCCTCCACCCGCGCCGTGCTTCCTTTGGGACAGTGGATGCTTTTAATCACAGAACGAGCATTTTGATGGGTTGTCGCTTTCGGGCCCAGGTCACAACAATGTTTTTCTTGAACGGATTGTTAAACCTAACAATTTTCTTGTTTTTTTAACCATATTATATATGAAATGGCAATCAAGCTGTTTGCACCAAACTAATTTTTTGGCACCTTTATTTGGTGCGATGAATAATAACCGGTGATCCTGTAATCACTGACCGTTACTCAGTATGGGAATGGAAGTATCTACTCTTTTAGAGCTGTTTTAAAACCTTTCTGTGGTCAAATTAGAGCCGCCGTAATTCATTGGAAATTAGGCTCCAGTCAGAGGAAAAACAAGCAATGTGGGTTATTGCCCTCCTGAGAGGCCCACTGAAGTCTTGCAATGGGGTGAGCCGTTTTTGCAAGGGAGCACAAATTCCTGCAGTTTAGAGGACAAAGTTGAAGAACCACAACAAAAAACGATGTTGTTGCAATCTGTTTTCCATCCAATCAGCAGGAAGACTGCAGCCGGCCCCAGGAGGAGGAGGACATCATGGACATCCCGCTGGATGACCCTGAGGCCAATAGAGCTGCTGCAAAGATCCAGGCTGGCTTCCGCGGCCACATGACCCGTAAGAAGATGAAGCCAGAGGACAAAGCAGAAGGGGAGGAGGTGAGCAGCACT
Organism: Brachionichthys hirsutus; assembly: GCF_040956055.1. NCBI lineage: Eukaryota > Metazoa > Chordata > Actinopteri > Lophiiformes > Brachionichthyidae > Brachionichthys > Brachionichthys hirsutus. The sequence goes on from NC_090907.1 coordinate 5,169,067, forward strand.
GGGGATGTGCTCAGCTGCAGCCGGGGAGGGGGGGGAGGGGGGGGAGGGGGGGGGGGGCGACACACAGGTAAGTGGTGTAGAGCCATGGGATGAGACCAGGTCAGTGGAGAGCTCATGCCGCAGATCTGGTTGTTTTATTTCACAGTATTTCACAGAGCTGCTTCGTCTCATCACTGATTCTCCGTACCCCAGTTGCTGACTGCCTTGCATCATCATGCAGGAGCTGTATTTATAGCTGCAGGTGCATCTATAGGGCATGCTTCAGAGGGCTGAGCAGAATTAATGGACCTGCCAAACTAGTACAGAGCGTTTCAAGCACCTCCCGCTGGTAAAGACCCCTTTTCAACAGAAATGGGTTTTTGAGCTCATTGGATGTATCAAGGTCTCCACGCTTCAATAGTTTAAAACTTAGAAAATAAATTGCGCCGGCAGCTACTTGCGTAGCCGAAAGCATCACCTCCTTTGAAGGTGAACGCTCCTGAAGCTGCAGGTCATTATACAGGTTCATTTGCATATTATACATTTAGGTTTAACCTTACAGTTCCTGACTGTATGCAGTGGCGCCTTTCGCCTTAATGACGAAAGAGAAACCTGACACCGTTCTCGCCACTGTACCTAACCACCTGCTTGTTTCTGTTTTTAGAGACAGGAGGATCGGGGGCAGTAGAGAGGGACAACACATCAGTGCCAGAGCAGCGAGGCTCCTGTCCTGACCTGCATGAGGAGGAAGGAAAGGGAAGCAGGGCAGCGATGGATGGCTGGCCTGAGCCTGCTGGGCTGGCTTGCAGACCTGCCTTTCTACCCTTGGAGTCATTTTATTTTTCAACACAAATTAGCATCATTTTGAGGGTGTGCTATGTGGACTTTGTGAACTTTAACACTCCCTCTCTGCTTCTACAGCAGTACGGATGTCTTTCGCATTTCACTGCATGTACTTGTGAAACTTCTGCTAGTGTGCTAGTTTTTAGGCGATGATCTGTGAATTTGGGCATGAATGTCCTCTAACCACGAAACGGGAGGGGGGGGTTATTTTGAACGGCTCACTTTGCAGCATCTGTGTATAAACCTTGTATGAGTCAGCAGTTTACCCCTAGAAGCTTCGATTATTTATGATTTTATAGTTTTCTGGTGTGCTGTATTCTATTTACCTGGCTGACTTGCTTACAAAAAATCATAAAGACAAAAATGATTCCATTATAAATAACTTAATTCCGATTACAGATTACAATTGCCTTGATGACCTTTTTAATCAAATGAGAAGTTCTTTTTTCAAACACTTTCTATATGAATCTGATCTTGCACAGCAATAATCACGGAGTAATAGTTACGCTGTTTTCCCTTTAACCTTTACGAGACCCTGGTCCAATATGCTTTCTCACTGGATTGTTGCATTTGATTTGTTTGAGGCATTAAGCCAAGTGTGAAATTTCATTGTCCGTGTTTGCAGAGCCTTTGAGTTTGAAATCTAATTGAGTAGTACGTTGCTAAAGTTGCTTAACCAACTGTAGAATTGTGGAACACACAAATAAATCACCTTAAAAATATGGTGAAACGTCTTTACGGAAGCCTCACTGAGTCATTTTCAAGTATCGTGTTATTTCAAGCACATTTTTTTATATCATCCGTAACCTCCACCTTTTCTTAAATTGACCGGTAAGAATTGTTTTTTTTTTATTTATTTATTTTTTTGCCACAACTGCTCTTTTATGGTCACATAAGCAGGGATGCTAATTGGAGCTAGCAGTTTCCATTAAGCAGCAATGCTTTGTCTCCTTTGCGGCTCATGGAACAAGGAAGCTTATAAATAAGCCATTGTATAAAACTGTGCACTTCTCATACAAACAGCTAACAGTCACGTGGGTAGTACAAGACTGTTGTTTCAATGGTGGGGGGGGGGGGGGGGGGGGGGGGGCATTATCGCCACTACCTGGCCCACTTTTAGTGCAGGAAGGTTTGAAAATAACAACACTTGTCTTATTCATTTTATGAGAAAGAGGCTGAGCACCCATGTCTCCCAGAACTCCCACTCAGCCCACCTACACACATCTTAGCCAAGCAGCTCTGTGCTCCAACTCAAACTGCACATGCAGGAAAAACACAGGACATATCAGAGTGTGCAGATCCCACTCGAGTCGCGTCGATTCGTTTCGTCATGCACACACATGTGCACAGCTGAGTGTTGGTTTTGATGAGATAAGATGACCCAAACAACAGTCTTTACGGCGGTTTTCATAAACACGAGTGCAGAGTGGTTCCTCCTCATGCCGATGTTCCTCCTCCGCCACGCTCTCATAAATATCCTCCATGGGTTTCTTATCTTTTCTCCTACTCAGTCCCAGAGGGGGCTGTGTAGCCATGTTATCCTGTATAATATCTGCCATGGCTGTGGGTGAGCAATCAATGATCAGCGCTCCTCCAAACATTGCGCAACACGCACCTCGTGCTGCGGATTGAATTTTGAACACCTGAGAACTGTATGTTGGCGTCTCAATAGATCCTCGAGAGCAAAGCGACCACGGCAAAGCAGAGAATACTGGCTCTGTCTCCTTTACACCTTTTTTTCAGGAGAACACGGTGCTAATTTAATATCATAGGAAATATGTGCTTGAATAAATCTCTCTCTCAGAGTGACAGTGTGGGAACAAATGGCACAAAAACTGTCTGAGCCTCACAGGGCTCGTCTGTGCTCGAGTCCCGCTTGATTTAGAGCCTGTTCGAGAAGATGAGAGGTGCTGCTTTGACCAAGGGCAGAGGTGGAGGGTATAGGTTCGTCTTTGATGCTCAAGTCGAGTGAACAGCAGCTGTCCCCCCCACATTCCAGCAACACTTAATCGACCACATTCCCCCCCGTCAACATAAAACGTCCCTTTGTAATCGTGCTAAACGCTCTCTTTTAATTTAGGAGAGATGAGTTCTCATGCAACTGATTCCCCAGCGTATCAATCATATGCATCATGTAGCTGTCAGAGGTTAACTTTTCATCCAATGTCCTTCTCTTTGGACAGCGTCTCATCACTGTCGAGTTGCATTCCATTTTTGTTCCGGAAATGTTGAATATTTACATGATAGGAGAACATTTTAGCAGCTGCGCAGGAGTGAGTTGGGTCGAAGCATTTTGAGGAGGAAGAAAGGAGATTGTGGGAGAAAAACATGAAATACTAACACAAGCAGCAGCATATTTACCGGTATTGGTCATCTGTAAAATGAGCAAAAGGATTGTCAAGAAGCAACAAATTGAACATCTGCTCGAAGGATCTTTGGTGATTTGTCCCCCATTTCAGCGCTTTAATGTGGTTTTTACGCCATCTAGGGGACAACACAGGTGCACAGGCTGGACCGCTGCTCTGGTAGAGCGAGGAGTTCACACAAGGGACAAAAGTGGGCCAAAGAAGGGAGCAGGGATTGAGAAACTTTGATATTTAAGAGCTTTAAATGGGCTCTTCTTGGCTCTGTTGTTTACCTGAAGGCACCATTCTTCAATGTAAGGACTTGAAAAGTAGTTAATCACAATATTAAGAAAGAAAGAAAGAAGGAAAACTCTGTTTGACAAGACTAAAGATAACTAAAAAGCAAATTGTATTTGGAGTCCTTTCTGAACGGGCAATGTGGAGTTGAAGAGAGACGCTCATCGACACTAAGTCTTTGTCACTCTCTCGCTCTCTCTCTCTCACACACACGCACACACACACATATAGTTGGATGTTGCCAGCCGTGCCTGCTGGGGTGCTGTGAGGAGAGCGGGGCTCAGTGTGGCCAAGCGCAGGCCAGCATTGCAGGCAGTGCAGTGAGTGTTGAGCCTCAGAGACGTGCCCAGGGTGGATAAACCATGCTAACGAAGAGGGGGAAAGACTCTGCCCAGGACACACGATGAAGGTGGAGAGGAAGACCTCTTCTACAGGCAACAGCTGTGGTGGCATTCCTCTGCTGCTGACGCCGCTCGGCCTTCTCCTCTTCCTTTACACAGGTAAGTCCAAGCATTGGCGTGTTGGGCCTGTCAAGCTGATCTCTGATAGACAACAAAGCGAGTTCATTCTCTTTCATTTCGTTTATTAAGAAGTAAATAAAAAACATGATTTCCTTCACTTCCTTTTGTTTTTTATGAAAGTGTCAAGTGTCAAGAAAATGGTCCAAAACTCAAATGTAGAGGGGTTTTAATTTTAATGGGGGCCCTTGGCTCCCAGGCCTTGACCTTGAGCCTGAAGTGGCTACTGTAGGTGTGTAAGGGGGGGGGGACGGGGGGACGTGCCGTCGAAGTGTGACGATAACAAGTTCTTTTGAGAGCTGTTCAATAGAGCAGAGCCTGTTTTCTTAGTGTGGGACGTTTAAGACTAATTCTTTTGAGTGTAGTCATCTATTTATTTCTCTGTGATTTAACCAGTTTACCCAACCAGAAACGTTTGATGGAATCACTGGATCCTGTATCAATCTCCAACTTCACCATTGACAAAGAGTCTCGCTCCCTCTCTCTCTCTCTCTGTTTCACCCTTTTTGAGGGATGAAAACTTGTCCCCAACAATCATGCCCTTTGTCTTATCGCCTTGACTACGCCTGTCAGGCGGACCAAATGGTCGCCATGGAATCAAAGCGATGTCCTGCTAAGTGCCTCCCTGCAAAGAAAAGCAAATTGTGCAAACTCTCTCTCTCTCTCTCTCTTCCCTCTCTTTTCAGTTGATCTCTCCATCACTGAGGCCTAACAGTAGGATGCCCCCACCCACACACACACATGCAGCCAATGCTTAGGCCTCCATGCGTTCATCTGCGGCTGAGTTAGGGGGCCCCCACTGTGAGCAGTAATATCTCGCTGTGTTTGGTTTCCAGGACAGGACTTTATCATAAAGGATGAAATGTTGCTCGTACTGTAATACCTCCTCCTTTTCTCTCTGCGGGGGGCTGACGGATGATGAGGAACACAAATCAAAATTAGCTCCATACTTGTTCACTATTAGGGGGTCATGTGGAATTAATGGGGGGGAGTTAATGAGATGTTAATTCTTGATCAAGAACCAACCACAGGACCAAGGATAAGCAAGAGTGAGCGTCAGGTTTTAAAGCGAGCCAGACGTGCTCTCAGTGGGTGTCAGGCGCCACCAAGGCCGTTTGTGGTTTCCATGGACAGGCTTTCAAGGTGCAGAATATCCATGAAGTAAGAAGTGATCACAGGCATTGGTGTAATGGTGAAGATAGAACTGATCCGTAAGCTAAGTTCCCACCCTCAGCTGTGTTAGTGGCTGGAAGAATAGGGCTGTGGGTCGCAGGCCAGAGTGGGTTCCTTTGTGTTTCAGGCCGACAGTTAATGCTGTCAGGATATTAAAGTAAGTAAGTAAGTTTCATTTCAATAGCTTCTATTCTTTTTCCGATTGTAAGCTTTGTAAAGAATATAAAATTACCGATGATGCCACACAACCGAGTCTCATAAAGAGGAATGAGGTTTTCAGCAGTGGTGGACAAAGTTGCCTTTTTGATTATCATTAAAGCTTATCTTTTCTTTTGTTTAGATACCCTTTATCCATCATTTTAGTATTTGGCATTTTAACAATAGCTTTTTATTGTATTTTATTATTATGTTTATGTTGTAACATTTAATTTTCTGTTACGATACAATAAATATAGCACGTTCATCATTTTGCCATTGTGAATATTTTGTTGTGAATTTCATGATAGTGTCTAAAAATGTATTTTTAAAATATACACATTGACAAAAAAATCATATGCAGTGTACCATATATATATATATATATATATATAATATACAATAACAGAGGTAGGAACTATTACGTATCATAAATGAAAATAAAACCACTTTAATTGTTGCAGTGTACTTGTACATTGCTGCTACATAAAATACACTACATGCACCCCATGCTTGTTCTTGTCGAGCATGACAGTGATCATTGTCCTCTATTGTCTCACCCTGTGTGAGACAACGCATTGACGTCCACACAGTGGCAGCCCTGTATTTGCTGTGTCCCCACACAAACCCCGCAGCGTCCATGCACCCCTCTCTATCTGCTCCTTAGCTCTCTCTTTTTCTTTTGCCCAGGTGAGGTGTCAGGGGTGAATATAACCAGCCAGTCCCCGGTGGTGAGGGGCACCGTGGGCAAGGAGGCCCTCCTGTCAGTCAGTTACTCCAGCAGCAGCGCCGACAAGCCGGTGATCAAGTGGCAGATGAAGCGGGACAAAGAGAAGCCCGTCACCATCGTGCAGTCCATAGGGATAGACATCATAGGGAACCTGAGGCCGGAGTACCGAAATCGCATCTTGGTATTTGAGAACGGGTCTCTGCTGCTTCACAACCTGCAGCTGTCAGACGAAGGGGCGTACGAAGTTGACATCTCCATCACTGATGACACGTTCACTGGAGATTGTCACATTGAGCTCACAGTTGATGGTACGCGTCTATAGTGTGAATTTTTTGTTAAAGAAAATCCAAACCAGTTCAAAATATTTGCTCAATTTTACATATTGGAATTTTGTTTTATTAACTCGAGAGAGAAGGATTCTGTGTCGCCTTTTGTGTGGAATTACATTTGTCAGGTGTTCTCCTTTTCCCTGTCCCGTCGTCCCCTCCCTCAGTTCCTGTGTCCAAACCCTACATCCAAATGGTGGCCTCGTCTGTCCTGGAGTACAGCGAGTACTTCAACCTGCACTGTTCTCACGACAATGGTACAAAGCCGGTCTACGGCTGGCTGAAGGGAAGCAAGGTGCTGGCCAACGACTCGCGTCTGCTGCTTTCACACGATCAGAAAGCGCTGACCATCGCGCGAGTTGTGATGTCAGACGATGATATATATGCCTGCACAGTGGAGAACCCCATCAGCAGCATGAGGAGCGTGCCTGTCAAGCTAACCGTCTACAGTAAGTGACACGTTACGCTGAACGGATCTCTACAGTTTTATATCGCTCTGTACCAGTACATGTTTTATTATGCATTGCTTGCCAGTAATGTTTAAGCCACATTTTAATGCTTGCAGCTGGTTCAAGTAGATTAAATATAAATTAATTTTTGGGAATAGAAATCGAAAATGTTTAAATAAAAACAATTCTCATCTTGAGATCATTGTTTTTATGTGTATGTGTAAATCCACAAAATAATAGATGTGATATTCTTTATCATGAAAGCACACATCTCTGCTGAAAACATCAGATAAAAAATAATATATATATATTTTATATATAAGGATATATCTGTATATCTACCTACACTTGTTGACCCATAAACAAGTGAGCCTCCTTCTCTGGCAGTGTTATTTACAACAAATCCCTGCTGAGTGCAGAAGACTTAGCTCCAGTGCTAGCCACCTGCATAGTCGCGTCCATACGAAAGCGAAGGCGAGTAGTCTAATTCAGTGACGAGGTGGGTTCTTTACGAAGACAGAGCAGAAAAAGAGAGTTGGGAAGGGAGGAAGCTTCGCCTCGGTGCATCGCAGATATTCTGACTTCATTAAAACGGGACTGTGATGTGCTGCTGCCGGCCCTCTCTCTGTTTCCCTCTGCTTAGCAGCACAGCACTGAGTCAGTGGCACTCCTAATGCGATACTTCACTGCACCCTATTCATGCCAGCACAACCGAAAAGACTTCAAAGGCAATGGGAAAAAACACATTCCCCAGTCCAATACAATAAAAAGATGCTCTAAAAACAACCAATGTATTTCCCTGAAGACAAGAAATTCAGCCAAAAGTATTGGCTCAGCAGCTATTATTTAAACCGACACATTGAATGAATATTCTTTCTTTCTTTCTTTCTTTTCCACATCTGCATCACTCTGGTATAGGACGAAGCTCGCTGTACATCATCCTGTCTACCGGAGGCATATTCCTCCTCATCACCCTGGTGACCGTGTGTGCCTGTTGGAAACCTTCCAAGTAAGAACTACCCTTTCTTCCTGATCCTTATTTCCCCCTTTTTCCTCTCACCCCTTCTCTTTCTTCCTGTCTCTCCCCTCTCTTTTGCATTGGTTTTGACATATTACTTTCGGATGTGACTGGACTCTCAAGCGGCTCAACAGTGTCAACACGAACATGAATTGGAAAAAAAGTAGCTATCGCCATGTAGCTGCATGTCTGCGTGTGTTTTAATAAACTGTTTCTTCTGGCATCAGAAAGAAGCACCGACCTGTCCCACAAAGAGCTCCTGTCTACGTGGAGCAGACTGACAACGGCTATGATGGTGAGCAAAAGTTAGGATTGATCATCTCAAAGTATTTCGTCTTTATTATAGTGTAATTAACTCATGCAATATGTCACTTAATTAATTTAATAGATTACAAATGTTGATTTAAGTGAACAACAGAATGTCAATGAAATATTAAAATGAGTTTATATCTTTTGCAGTTGATGTTGTTCCCAAACTGGCTACACTTGGTCGAAGAAGTCCCATGCCTCTTTATGTTCTTAATGAAGATGTAAGTCAATGCCTGATTGAACATCTCCATGACCTGCTGACAGTTTTACAATTAAACTAGACAGCTAGCGTGTTAGCATGTGCACCACTACAATTTTGCAGTCGCTGCATAAGGAGGTGGACAAAACTTTTGTTTATGTGTAGTTATTTTATTTTAGAGATAAGTACCTCATTAAAAATATCATCATAGAAAAATAAACTATGCATGTGGTGATCATTTTAACACATTTTACTATCTTGTTTCCAGGAGACTCTGGAGCGTTTGGAAGGATGTTCTGGCAACGTTGTCAGCCAATCAGCAATGAGTATCCCAGCTGCCTGCGCTCCACTCCTCACCTCTGAGCGGCCTGTCTGGACTGCCCCACGCAGATACCCTCGCAGCCCCTCTCCACTGGCGCAGCCTCTCCCACAGTCCCTTCCAGGTCCTCCCCAGCAGCCCGTCCGATCTCCGGCTCACTCCCCCGGATCATCTCCACGCAGTTTTAGCCCCATAAGGAGAGCCCGGCCCCCAGCTGGAATCCCAGCCAGCCACCTCCCTGTAGAAGCAGAGTGTCCAGACCCTGCTGATCAGACTCAGCCTTCATCACAGCAGTGACAGTGATATGTTGAAAGCCATGCATAGTTGGTCCTCTGCTGCATCCTGTCACAAGGATCATGGATCTGATGCTTTAGAGATGATGAATCAACTTTCAGCTAACTCTTTATATTCCAGTATTTTTCATCTATTTTTTTAAATGCATAATATTTCCGTAGGCTATTCCTGATATCCTGTCAACCAGCATGTATTATATTACACATAATGTGATGCTGAGATAGTGAAGAATCTCCAGCTCTAGTTTAGGTTTTGCGTCTCGAATGAATTATGACTTTTACTGTGAAGCTTTGATAAGATCCTGCACATATGTAAATATGTTGTTTTTGTGTGTGTGTTTTGAATAATTAAATTACATTAGGACACATCGTATAACCAAAGGCAATAAAAACACTCTGCAGTTTAGGGTGTGGTTCCTTTCTCACCCTTTAGGTGTCACTCTCACACTTAACTGAAGATACACTTTGCAGGGCAAAGATTTTCTGGTAAAGATATTGTTAATTTTGCTGTTTAACTTTCATCTTTCTTTTTTTAAATACATAAATAACATCATTTGATGTGTGATATGTTGGACAATGTTAGGTTTTATTCTTTGCATGTATTCGATTTGGTTGTCTTGTTCTTTTTCTTCACCTAATGATGTCACCCTTGAGAAACCACTTCTAACAAACAACAAAGCGGTTCCTAATTTTCATCTCTACTTGACATTTAAAGGTCAGTGCGGATCAGGCATAAACATGACAAAAACAATAATAATAATAAACGTAGAGGCTTGGAGTTAATCCATGTCAAGAATATTTCATATTAAAGTTTCAATTAATGCCGACCGGGCAATCATGTATTCAGTTTCCAATGTTCCTGTTGATGATGGACAAACTCTGAGGGGAATTTTTCTCAAGCTGATTTAGAATGTGCAGCAGTATATTTATGTTCCACATAAAGTAGTTACTAATATTAGAAATCGTAGCATTATTAATATTAGCATTCTGATTATTATTGCCGTTATTATTCTCATTATAATTGTCATCACTATTAGCTCTGTGTATTGCTTGTTGGATTTTTTTTATTATTATTATTAAGGCGAGCCGACATGAAATAAAATGACCCAAAAGAGTAAAGATGAAAGGAGATTCTGAACAGTATTCAGGTGTGAGGTACCAGCTTCTGACGAATTAACAAATACCACACAAACGCTCACAAACAGTGACTTGGTCGATCACTTTCCTCAGTTTCATGTGTTCCCTTCCAACGTCCACCTGGATGTCTTTGTTATGAAAATCTGCAGGATTTCATTTATTGCTTTTATCCTGAAATGTGTCTTCTTTTATTCGAGGTGTGAGTCTTTTTGTTCGCATTAGCAAAACCTGTTTTGATGTGCGGTTGTTGTTGTTTTGTGTGTGTGTGTGTCTTTGTTCCTTTTGAAACACAATTTATTCCTTGGCACACGGGCTCATGAATACACATGCAGCATCATTGCAGACACAGACAGGCAAGCACACAAATGGGTATAATCACTAATGGCTTGCAGTGAATGGAAAATTAAATACTGTCACATGACGTGAGCGGACCGCTCTCATTAAGCTTGGAAATTGCTTTCAGTGTGTTGCGATCACACGTTTGTATTGGTCATACGGTCCATCCTGTCATGCAACACCTCTCTGCCTTTGGGAGGAGGGCAGTAATTAAACTCTGGGGAGCAGGATGACATCTCTGTGTACAAGTGTGGGGATGTGGCGTACTTTAAATTGAATGAAGATGATGTCTGACGCTCTCCAATCCTAATTAGTTAACTCCTCCTACTGCCTTGTTGGGCCTTCTCACTAATGTCATTGTCCCATCAGCCTGTTGAGGGGAAATTCCCTGAAAAGGAGGTTGACTTTATTGCCAGAAATTCCTTATCTTGGCTATAAAAATCTGAAGATGGGTCTTGGTCTGACTTAGATCCCTGATCCTGATACCCGTCTGAATACAAAAAACATCTGGATTTTCCCATTTACTTATAATGGAGGCTTTTTCCCAAAAATCATATCTTGTAAAATATGCATAAAATTCACTCACCACAGTCATAAAAGCATTCGATGTGAACTATCGTGCAACATGTCTTCTGGATCTGATCAAGAATGAGGTCAGGAAGAAATATTGCATTTTAACATTGAAAACTCCATTTACGGATTCAAAAGTCATTTAAAAATACACATCAACTCCAATTCACTTTTACTTTTCATGGTTGGTGTATAAAGATACCAAGAACAATTTAGGACCCCTTGATAATGATCCAGATCACCATGTGGACGGTGTAACTCCAATTAGGGGAGGGGGATGAGCTGCTTGGTGGGGGTTTGTGCTCTCAGAGCTCTTTTCTAGTCTAGTTCAATATATTGCAGCACGTTAAGTAAGGTGATGTATTCTTCCGTAGGCTGTTGTTGTTTGTATTTACACTAGTGATATGCAGTTACTTCTCCTGTACAAGCTCAAGATAGATTAGAACACTGAGGGCTTCAACTTTCAACTCAACACAATATTACCTGCAGCAACAAATATTTGTGAATCAAATACTGATCCAAATTGACTTGATTTTTGCGAGTCAGTATTAGAAACAAATGTTAAGATATAAGTATGTCCTAAATTTATTACAGCCCTGTCAGTAAGTGAACACTCCATCGATTGTGAAACTCAACTAAAAATAAAACGCACTTCAAAATGTCATCAAGCGCTCTGCTGGACTCGTCTGACCAAACCATCTGCTGCAATGAAGTGTCACAATGTTGAGGATAACAAACACACACACACACACACACACACACACATACAGAAAGCAAGCATAATTTAACTTACCAGATATTTAGCCATACAAATTCAGTCTGCCTGCTAATCAGGGTTCTTTCTGCTTGTGCACTTCTTGCCTTTTAGGCCAATAGTAAGTGTTGATCAGCAAAAAAAAAAAACATGTTCTCTCTATGGATTAAACCATTAATGGTTCATGAATGATGATTCATTAAATGGTTAACAACTGAAGTATCTGATGAAGCCTTGATGCTTGTGGAGATGAGTAGTTTGAGGCCAGCAGCGGCGAAAAGCCTCACATGACAGGGAATATCTGTTTTGATCGCCATAGCAACAGTCCCCTTGGAACCAACAAGCGTGTGTGGTTTTATTCCTAGTAAGCCATACCCCTCTGACTCCCTCACCCACCTTTTCTCACCGTCTCCATCGCTCGCATCCTCTCTCTCTCCTTCCCTGTTGCTCTCCCTCTGCCTATGTGCATTTGAGTGGGAGCGTGTCTGCTTGTGAGTCAGCTGCATCCTCAGCACCCGGGACATTACCTCCGGTCTCCACAGGGGAAGGGGCAACACTGAGGCTGTGAGTTTACAAGACCTGCTTTTGCCTTTCTGTGAATCTATTTGGGTGCGTTCTTTTAAAATGACTTTTATTGAGAATGAGTTTTATTATTTTACCTTGTGAAAACTGGCTAAGTATGGAAATAATTGAATAATATATAATGTAAGTAATGTTATTAACCAGTTTATTTATTCTTTCATGTGTATGAATTTCTATCTCCCACTCAATGTTTTAGCATTTGTATTCTTCCTCGTGTTTTTTTTTTTAACCAGATATTAGCATCAGCCAGAACCTTTGGCTTGTCAGGGAACTAAGTCAGATTCTCTCAAGCTTGTTGTCCAGGAGCGTGAGGTCAACATGGGATCAAGCTCCTCCTCTTATGGCCCCAAAGCAATTTACCTGGACGTGGATGGGAGAGTGCAGAAGGTCGGTCCATTTCTAGTAGAGATGATTTCTTCTCACTGTTTTTATTTTAATTTATGTTCCTAATTTCTTTCTTTTTTAGCTGTTTAGCTGTGCTTTAAGTTCAGCTTTGTTTTGGCTTGTTTTTATTGTGCAGTTGGCAAACAATATCATGGAATAGAAATAGGATTATTAACATCACGTACATTTAAATTGGATATGTGAATGATAAATGTAAGCCATGAATGTTGTTGGAAATGTATGTTTATGGTATAAACATATGGAAAAGGTGTAAGAAGAATCGAACTACCGTATAGGAAAACCATCCACCCATTTTCTTGTATAGAAGAGACGATCAACAACTTTTCCGCTTTGCGGGGTCACGGGTGTTGCTGGAGCCTATCCCAGCTTGCTGTGGACAAGAGGCGGGGAACACCTCGGATGTGTCGCCAGCCCAGGCAGACAACCATTCACGCACACACTCACACCTATGGACAACGTGGAGTAAACAATTCACCGCATTGGCATGCATTTTGGAGGTTGGAGGAAACAGGAGAACCCACAGCGCTTACCACTGCGCCACAGGGCTGCCCGATTAAATTCAAACTACATTAAAAAAAATCATCAACAAAGTAGGGGATTGTCTGGTAATCTAAAAGGTGTATATAATTTATTTATTGTATATAAATAGTGAGTTACATTATAAACCATACATGAACGCCAACAGTAGATTACAGTTGTGTGGAGATGCACAGTAGAGTTAGGTGTTACTACTGCAGTTTACACCGCAGCTTCCATTTCTGCTGTCTTATGAGTGACGGCTCTTTTCTGATGACGATATATTGAAAAGACAAAATGTGGAGTGCAAAGCAAAGGCTAGCAATGGTTTAATCCAGGATTGAGTCATAAGACGAACAATGAAACCGTTCAGTGATCATCATAAAAGTGGCAAACGCTTTAAGGCTCAAGTCACACGTCTGGGCTTCATGTTTTGTTTCCAGTCATATTGAGATTCGGAAAATGCAGCACTTGCTAATATGGAAGTGCAGAGTGCTTCAAGTAGAGAGCTGGTCATGACACATGTCTGTTTAAGAGCCCCGAGCCCATGCCCTGAAGCTGAACGTTTGTCATTTACACCTGCTCCCTTGAAGAAGGAGGATTAGAGTTCTTGCAGCCACACTTTTTATTTTGGTGAGACATACACATAAACATGTGCTGTACTAAATCTCATGAGCTGGACTGACAGGAATAGAAAATGCTGAGGGTTTTTTTTTTCCAAGAGCTCATTAAAATCTCCAGCTGTCCTTCTCATTCCTTTATGAAATGACTTTGAACTAAATGTGACTGAGGTCTTTAAAACACTTAAATTGATGATAGCATTTTCAGAAACCACATAGACACAGGGAACACTGTGTTTTGTTTGTGGCACACGAAGGAAATTATGCTCTTATTAATCATGATGACAATCAAAATTGCGCCCACTTGAGAGTCTGCATTATTTCTATTCTGCTAGTGGATTAATACAGAATGTGGAGAACGGCATTTACAATCTGTGTTTTCCCTCCCAGGTGGTGTTCAGTCACCACTGCAGCCCATGTGACATCAAGGAGCTTCTGTGTTCTTCATCCAACATTCCCAGGTCTGTTTGTGTGCTCATTAGTTTGCTCATTTGTTCGTTCAGAATGTTTCACCATTAAAAATTTGCCTGTAATTTATATATATATATTTATTTACCCTTTGCTTGCAAAACAGGTGAGTATTTTGAAGTGTAAAATGCACAGTATAGGAAATATTGCATTCAAGGCACAATGAGATATGGTCAACATAAAATGTATTGTGTGAATGAATGAATGAAAAAACGTATTTAAACATTTCTTTTTTTCATTTAACATTTCACTGCAGGAGCACGGCCATCATGATGGTGGACCCAGAAGGTTCCCTGGTCTCCATAGATCCCACCATGCCCACCAACTCTCCAAAGTAACATGCTTTTTCTCACCTTTCATTATACATGCAGGTTTATTTTTTCAGCTTATCAATAATTAATACATTTACCTTGTAGAAACATTGATCTGTCAGCTGTAAATCTTTTTTTTATTTTGGGGGGGGGGGGGGGGGGGGGTCAATATATATCAAATAGTGTTATACTCAAGTTGAGAGTTTGGAATAACAACTGTGCCTCTGATTTCCTCACAGCTCGTTGTACAAAGTTGTCCCTCTGTCTACCGGTCAACTTGGAGGTAAATTGTCCTCAGCAGCTATATTCTCCTAAAAAGAACGCTAAGTAAAGTAAAGTACATCAACAACACACATACTGTGTGGCTGGTAAATGAGCATGTAAGTGCCCATTTTTGCTGCTGTTGCGCTGCACAATTATTTGAGTGTATTTGTGTCTGCAGACAAGGAGGACATGTTTCAGAATGTGTTGTCCCAGGTAGCCGAGCAGTTCAGCAGGTAAAGACTGTCCTTCCCCAACCTCAGGGCGACCAGGGACTTTCAGCTTCTTGTGTTCTTTCTTTCTTTCTTTCTTTCTTTGTCCTTTTTGAGGCATTTTAGTAGCTTTTGTCTTCTGCAAAAAGACTGTGGATGGCTGTCCTGAGCCAGTCCAATAATTTAATTCAGTCCAACTCCTCAGGTGAGGTTTGAACTCGGTAATAGACTTTCAGCTTTGCTGGCCCCTGCGCGGAATGTTATAGACAGACTGAACTGAAATGGTGAAGTTCTTCCACTTCTGCTGGGTTTTTGACTGGTTAAACAAAGATAAAATACATGTCAAAAGTAATAATAAAAAAAACTACGCATGTCTAGCCACTTACCTTACGATTGTGTCATGCAGCTGCTATCATTGTGGATGACGAAGGTGAAAAGATGACAAACTCACTACTCAAACGTCTCCTGGCCAGGAGTATAAGTGGTCCTCACTGACCGACGTACTCATTTCATGATGATTTGGAGTTACGGCGGGCTTTCTGAAATGTAAAAGTATGTGCAGGCTTTATCTGGATGAAATCGTAAGTCTTGGAAACGTAATTTCGTCGCTAAGTGAGGATCACCTGCACGCGGCTGTTCATGCTCAAGTGAAGCAGAGGACTGGCTTTGTTAATTATTAAGGGCCATTTGCTTTAAGGCTATTATCATTATGGCAAATGCACCGTACACATACAGGCCAGTGTCTGATTTTATTTTTGCCTTTCAGAGCCTTTCGCATCAACGAGTTGAAGACTGAGGTCACCAACAGGCTAGCCATGCTGGAGAAGCGAGTGGAACGTTGGTGGCATACTTTACAGAATCAGGTTTTCCCAAGAGCATGAAGCATAGAGAATGCATCAGGGTCCTGACTTGTCCTCTTGTTTCAGTGGAGGGCTTGAAGGTGGTGGAGATTGAGAAATGTAAAAATGACCTGAAGAAGTTGCGAGATGAGATCACTCCAAGAGACGGTGGCAGGTGACATGAAGAAGAATAATACTGCAGATATCAGCGGAGACTAAATCACATAAAGTCAGTCGATGTCAAATAAAGTCACTGTCTTATTACTTCTTGTCCTCTAAACTTAGAGTAAACTGTCCGTGTAAATACAACTTCTCAGAAGATGGAAAGAAGGTGACTCCCAGACGAGATGTTCCAAATTACCCAAAGGTTTGCTGTTATTAGACAAAGTAAATGTATAAAGACTCTGTAACATTTGAGGTTCTGATGACTGTTTTTTTTTTTTTATATATGCAGTACACCCTGTCCCAGGAGACTATCGAGGCACTCAAGAAGCCAACATTTGATGTGTGGCATTGGGAACATAATGAGGTTTGTCGATGTTATCGCTCCAAGTTTAATTTCCACATTCCAGGAAGACCGGCGTCTGAATTTGTCGTTGCTTCCTTTGTGACTGCAGATGCTAAGTTGTTTGGAGTATATGTACCATGACTTGGGACTGGTGAAGGAATTCAACATGAACCCCATCACCCTCAAGCGATGGCTGGTAAAGTTATGGCAGTGAATACTTGATATTTTCAGCTTTTCAGATCACCGATCAAATAATTCTGTCTTCTAGTTGGCAATTCAAGAGAACTACCGCAACAACCCCTTTCACAACTTTCGCCACTGTTTCTGCGTGAGTCAGATGATGTATGGCATGATCCACCTCTGCAACCTGCAGGTATGATGCATGCCTGTGTGTGTGTGTGCGTGTGTGTGTGTGTCAATGATGGACATCTAACAAATAATTTCTTGAAAATCATATTTTAAAATATTTCATTCTTTGAAATGGCAACAAATGAATTTCACCTTTGACTTCCACTGTTGTCCAGGAGAAGTTGACTCTCACAGATATGGGAATTCTAATGACAGCTGCTGTGTGTCATGACCTGGACCACCCTGGATACAACAACACGTAAGGCTCACTACTCTCTCTGTGGGAGTGTTAACAGATTCCCACTGACCCATTGTCTGCTTTGACATCTTCTGCACAAACTGTTATCAATGAACCGTGAAACTAGTTCAGCATGGAGAGAGCTCAGGTATGAAAACACAATGATTGAGACGATTGCATTGTTGGAGTTTTAAGCGGATGTAGGACTCCTTTATCAGCAGAACTTCATTACGTGTGTGCTCCATCTGTTAGGTACCAAATCAATGCTCGCACTGAGCTGGCAGTGCGCTACAACGACATGTCTCCACTGGAGAACCATCACTGTGCTGTGGCTTTTCAAATCATCTCTCTGCCTGAGTGCAACATCTTTGCAAATGTTGATCCTGAGGCATTTAAACAGATCCGACAGGTGAGATGTGCCTACAAAAGCTCCAGAGTGTTGATGCTTGGCCACCCACAGGACACAAAATAAATAAAATGTTAATTGTAAATTGACAGAGGCAGTGGAAAATGAATAAAGGGAAAACAACTCAACAAAATAATATTAATGACAGAGATACTGAGTGGACAAGAGAGTCAGTATCAGCCTAGAAGGTGCAAGAGTTAATCAATAGTGAAGGAAATTAAACTAGGAGAAAAAAGAAACTTGGAGAGCAAAAACCTCCGCCAAGCAGCTCATTTCCCTCCAAATTGGATTCACACCAGCCACATGGTGATCTGGATTATGATCAAAAGGTTCTAATTTTTTCTTGGTATCTTTATACGCCAACCATGAAAAGTAAAATATAATCAGAGTTGATGCATATTTTTAACTGATTTTCTAATCCATAAATGGGGTCTACAATGTTAAAGACATTTTGCATGATAGTGCATATCGGACCCCTTTATGACAGTGATTTTTGGCAAGTGAATTAAATGCATGTATTTCAAGATATTTTTTTAAAGGCCTCCATTATAAGTAAATGGGATTTTGTTTTTTGTATCCAGACGGGTATCCTGATTGCTCTCACAATTAAAAGGGATTTAAGTTAGACAATTTCAGAATTTTCAGATTCAAAATCTTAACCTCCATGGAGGAGGTAACAAGGAAACACAGGGAAGAAAAGTACAAGGCACTACATGTCAGGGAATTCAGAGTAGAACTCTTGGAGGAAGAAGACATCAAAGATGTGGCTTTGATGCAATCGAGAACATTCCTCTGGACCACAACTCTTTGAGTCCTTGAGGCATTGAAACTTCCAACTGTAGCTAACGATGAAGGCAGGATGGTCACCAATGATGTGGGGGTATCAGTCAGAGGGTGTGAATGCCTTCTTAAGCAGACACACATGGAATGGAAGAGCAGCCCATAAAGATGCGTATGGCATATTTTACAGATTGAAAATATGTAAGAAAATGCTACAGAAATGTCTTTAAAAAAATGGGTTTTCACTTTTCTAGGCAGTCATCACCCTTATTCTGGCCACTGACATGGCCAGACATGGTGAGATACTGGACTCCTTTAAGCAAAACGTGGACAACTTTGACTTCACCAATGAAGAACATATGACATGTGTACGTATACGTTACATATTACAGGATCAGGTTGCACCTCCACCTGAAATCAGCTGTTTATTTCCTAAAATGCAAACCTCTTTGATTTAATAAGTAATAAAATGAAATCCACTGATGCTCTGCTTCAGTGGATTTTATTTTATTACTACAACTGGGATAACAGCCACATATAAAAGATGTGTGAGATAGAGTTGTGTGTGTGTGTGTTGATAATGAATAGTCTTCTTTATTGTGAGTTTGTGTCTGGCTCGGGAGGCCGCATGTATGCTTGTTCATGCGTGTGTTTTCATCTTCAGCTGAAGATGGTTTTGATCAAGTGTTGCGATATTTCAAATGAAGTGAGACCAACTGAGGTCGCCGAACCTTGGGTGGATTGCCTGTTGGAGGAGTATTTCATGCAGGTGAGCGCAACCAAAAGAAATCACATAACTGTTGAGATCCATCATGTCAGCTCAGATAAATCAGCCTTAATTTAAGGGTGTTAAATGAGCAAGTGTGTAGAGGAAAAAAAAAACTTTGTTTAAAAAGAAAAGTATTTCTACTTCCCAGAGTGACAGGGAGAAGTCTGAAGGTCTCCCTGTGGCTCCCTTCATGGACAGAGAGAAAGTCACAAAGCCCACTGCGCAAATAGGATTCATCAAGTTTGTCCTTATCCCGATGTTTGAGACGGTTATGAAGGTAGGCCTGTGTGTGTGTGTGTGTGTGTGTGTGCACGTGATGCTCAACAGACACACTGATTAACGTGGTGAGTCTTACGCCGATGTCCAACAGCTTTTCCCACAGATTGAGGAGATCATGGTTCAACCTTTAAGAGATTCACGTGATCATTATGAAGAGTTGAAACAGATTGATGATGCCATGACAGAGGTAAAACCTATTCTATCTATCCATCTATCAATCATCTATCTAGCCATTTATCTATCTATCTAGTCATCTGTCTATCTATCTAGCCATCTATTTTTCTATCTATCTATCATCAGCTCATAATCAATGGGTTATTGTGTAAGTTGTGTACAGTACTTACTTTTTTCCACGGGCATCAAAAAATGAAATGTGGCTAAAATGAATGGGAATTGATGAAGATAAGTGTGACACAACGTTGAACTCGTGTTAACCAGGATAGAAGCAGCTACACTATCAGAACGTTGCAGGTTTCTGGCTGAGAGATGGGAACTAACACTTGTTATTCAAGCTTTTCACCTGGAGCTACCAAACACTGCTAATTATTGGTTATGCCATTTGCTTCACACGCGCGGGGTCACACGAACACACACACACACGAACACACACACACACACACAGAAAACCACTTGCTAACACGAAGGTATGTCTTGTGTTCAATGAGGCACAGAAGAAAAAAACTGAAAGTATGGCATTAGGCGGGAAGAAGAAGTAAGCCGAGCAGTGAGCTCAGTGGTATCTGCGTAAGTAAATGTGACGGACTCCTGGATTGTGCTCGAGTGATTTGTGTTCGTGTCATGAGCGTGCTCTTTCTCTTCCCGCCCTCCAGCATCTCACACAGCGACTCTCCTCTAATCTATCTCATCTACCTGTGTAGCGTTTTCATCACTTTGGATTTAGCCTATTGGATTTAGCCTATTTCATAATAACCCCAAGGAGCTTGTATCAGTGAAAGGAAAAGCTGAATGGGTGCATGAGTAAATGACTGGTCAGTGTGTATGTGTGTTTGGGGGGGGGGGTTACTATTACTGTTACTATTACTTTGTTCATTATGCTGCTGTCATGGCTCAAAACCAAGGGATGAAACTGCCACTCAGTGGGTTCCTTCTTAGACATCGCGTTGCCCGTTTTCCCAGTGCACCCAGACGTCTGGCCTTCAGGCATGGCTTGAGCTGATCTAGGCACAGCGCTCAGTCAATGAGCTGTTTTCTAACCTGAAACTAGTTGTGTGTTTGTTTTGGCTTACCTCCTCACATACTGTTGCTTTCCTTCTGTCTAACTCCAGCTAACTATTGTATTTCAGGGGCCTCCATTTGTAATCAAATTGAGTAAGACTTAGACATCACTGAGGCCTCGGTGAAGACGGTCGGTGGTGCATTCCTGAAGACAGCAGACGCATCGAGACGGAGAGAAGGAAGACTGCTCGGCTACATTCTGAACTAAACTTAGGCGTCATGGTGGCATGTCTTGAACTTTGACTTAGACCTTTGCACTGGATGTAACAGCGAGGGGGCTGGTGATCACTCTGTATATTTATGGTGTTGAGTTGTTTGCCCTACATTTCTTTATTTGTTAGTACCTCAAGAGGTTGAAGGGCCAGTTTTCTAGCATTATTAAAGGATTGATTACCATGCAAAAGATAGGCAACTGCTGCAGAAGAGACCTCCTAGTCTAAAGGTTCAGGGAAACGTTTAATCAGCAACAAAAGATCATTCACAGAAACAGTCAAAAGGACTGGACACACCTTCCTCTTCAATTCAATGTGAAACTGTGGGGGTTTTTTTCTCTTTAATTCAAAACATTAATTGGGATGTGTTCAGCTCACTGTAGCAAAATGTTTGTGTTGATATGATCCACTGAGTGTTTTCCAAAGAAAAATATGACTTTGCACCTTTTTTTTCAAACCACAATGACAAGTTTATTAAACCATCTCAAGTATCTGTGTAATTTCTTCCTTCCAATACTGTTTAATAAAGGCAAACTACATTGGAGCATACGTATGTTGTTCAAGGTGTCTCCCATTTTTGCACAAAATTGTGATTTATATGTCTATCTGGGAATCTTACACAAACCCACACAGCAGCTCCAGTGCAGTTTGCATAAAGAACTATACAATGACATTGAACCTGGAGCTTTATTGCTTAAATAAATAAATATAAATAGCTCGAGCAGAGTCACAATGTATAGTTCTCTTTGTTCCACTCATAGGTACAACTTTTGCTGTGTCACACATACAGAACAAGAGAAGACGAAAAAAAGACTGCAATAGTACCACCTGCTGGTTTGCATACAGAGTAATACACAATAGGAATCTCAAAAAGCTCGACCCGTACTTCATCGTTCGGTGGATAGATTTGTTTGTGCGTTATCTCTGACATTTACTGTTAATTTGATACATCTCATTACTTATTCACATGTTCATTAGTCAGATTTTTTTATGTGAATGCATTCTTACATATTTGTCGAGTTGTTTAAAGAGAAAAAAAAAGAAAAGAAAAAAATGCATTTTTGCCGTTATAATGAAAGGAAGGGAGCAAACGGATTTAAACTTGAGTGTTAGATGAAAATAATTCCCCTCCCCTTTGTGCACGTGACATGTTTTACATGCAGGACTGCTCTGAAGAAAACCTCACTAACACTCTGCTGGAAGAGCTAAAAGCACTGCTGCTTGTGACGACGCCTGTGGGCAGGGCATAGTGCCTCATTTAGTCATTAGGGTCATTGGTGACACCTGGCCTGGGTGGCGCAGGTATAAGGTGAAAGCCATGGCCATTGACTAAAGCCTTGTTCCCCTTTGTCAGCCTGGAGGTTTTGTTGACCTTATGTTTTTGGAGTCCTTCAGAGAGTCCTCCTTCGTTGTTTCCGGTCTAATATCCTTATTCTGTGCCAAGAGCGAGAAGGCTTTCATCTTATCATCGCAGCTCATCAAGTTAAAAACATGTAAGGAAGGTGTTAACAAAATTAATGAAATATTTCATTTGAAAAGCAGGACAAAAACTAAATCCCAACGTCTCCTGTCTGTAATGTTGCTGCCTTTGAGACCACTGTATAGGTCATCAGATGGTAGAACAGAATGGGGGAAAGTACTGAAGAAAACGTGCATCATTCAGAAAGCATCTTGGAACGATCTCTGAGATTTACAGATGTAAATGTAGTTGAAACGTCTGGCAAAAAGATGTTTTCTCCTTTCCTCCAATTTTTCTGCTTTTCTTTCCCACTACTTTCCCAGATTCGGAAATCACCATGGAGAATTCCTCCCAGCATGTGCTAAGATAAAAGTGTGTGTGTGTGTGTGTGTGTGTGCGTGCATGGCCACCAAGCTTCCTAAAATCACGTTCTTACAGTGGGATGATCCAGTTGAAACTGCGTTAAACACAAAACGCATGGTGCTGAATAGATTCTAACTTCACTACTGCTTGTTTTATGATGTTGCTGTTCATCTTTTGATGCTTACGTGGCGCATGCAAGGCAGTTCTTACAGTATAAGCATGCTTTATAAATGTTTTGTGTCGGACCTGAGGATGTGGCGGCGAGTCACTCAAACAGGATCCTCTCTGCTGGCCAGACAACGGCGAAGCGCGGACCCTCCTTCATGTGAGCAAACACGCAGGACGCAGACAAAGCCAGGCTTGTGGACGAGGCAGTTACCGGTAAGTCATGAGGGATGACCCATTCCTTTTGACTCCTACATTCAAGAATGCCCAGCCTGTTGCTTTTCACACTGGACTGTGAGGAAGACAGTTAGACCATTGAAAAGAATGGGAAGGGGGTCAAAGTTTTGGGAGGTAAGCCTAGATTTTGGTGCTGCATTTTGTGTCACAACTACTTTGTGGCAGAAGAAATAAATGCTGTTCAAATAATTCAAATAATAATAATCCTGTAAAACGTCCTCCCTCCTTACTTGCAATATCCTAACAAAAAAAGGTTTGGTCTAGTTATATGAATTCAGAACTTCACAAGTGGATTTAATAGCTTCTCTTTACGACAGACCCCACGCACTTTGCCACGGGGCTCTGAGACACCTGCACCACAGCCTGGATAGACCGGTCTTAAGCTTCGTGTCTGCATGAAGCACTATCAGCAGACTAAGGCTCAGTATAAGCCTTCTGATACTAATAAAAAGCAAAATGTTCATTGCATTCTCGTAAAGTATTTCTCATGAAATACCCGCGTGTTAAAACTTTGTGTGCCTTTTACATTTCTCAGCGTGATTTCTTACTGTTCCACTCCTTAATTGCTTTTCTTAAACCTAGAGGTCAACCACTAGCAACGTGTAACGCTACCTCCTGTTACGTTCCCTTTCTCACCATCTTTACTTTATGTGCCAGTCGAAACCAGGTTCAAACAACATCACAAATCAACATTAGCCCATAATCTTTGTTCTCTCTCACGTCACTGCAGTGATTTAATATCAAAGGCCACATCGGCTTAAAGTAAATATTGGAAAGCTCTGATTTCAAAAGAGCTATCTCAAGCCGTGTATCCATTTCCTGAATACCAGCGTCAGTCTTTTTTTTTTTCTTCCCTTGGCTGCCTCATGCAGGCTAGACCCTGACATCAGTCACTTCTGGTAATGTACACAATGTTGCGCAATGAAATCTAGGGGTGGGGGGGGGGGGGCAGATTGGAATTTACTGGTTAAGGAAATATTTCATGGCTGTTGTGAAACTTTGCAACGTATTTGTGCATATAATGTTCACTGTATTATAGAATTACAATATATCAGTAGAAATACATTCATTACTGTTTTTGTTGTTGTTTTTTTAACACTATACTGAACAAAGTTTTGTCAGTAAATGACAGCATGTTTAAAGTATTTTAATTGTGTTGAAAATCCTGTATTCAATGATAATGAAATAATGTTATTATACTACTACAACTATTACTACTACTACTACTACTAGTGGAATCAAACCTCCAACAAATCAATGACTTCTCTGCCTCCTGAGTCACAACCAGCCATGCAGAACTACAAAATTACTTCTAATTATAAAAACATTAATACCATTAATAACACTGCAGACCGTATCATACTGCTTATGTGTAAGTACCACAAACATAAATGGAGGTTTAATTACTCAGGAAATTGAGTCACTCACCCCTGACTAACTCCGAGTAACCTTATTAAAATACCCCCCAAGGAGAATTAGCTGCAATTTCTTAACTTAGAAAGCCAAGAATTTCATTAACTAAGTTCCTCCCTGTTTCCTGAACAGATGTTTTCTGAGACATGTGCCAATATTTTAATCAACGCCATGCTGATGAAGGGAAACTTGCCAAGTTTCACTTACCCTGAAGCTCCACGTTTTACCACAGACAGTATACTAAGGCTTAACTCTAGCTTCTCGAAGCTGAATGAATGTATGTGTGTAGAAAGGGTACACTAAGGTTTGCCCGATGTGTACAAGCAGGCTGCACGGGAGGTTGTGTTCTGTAATTACTGTGCGTGCATACGGTGGGTGCTTAAACTATTTGTCCATGACGTCTCTAGAAACAAAGCAGGAGCTCAGCCGCCGTCATTAGATTATATCATCTTTGACCTCCCGTAAAGGGGAAAGACAAATTATAGGTTCCTACTCACACATTTGTAAATCTGGATGCTCTTTAATCTCCTCTCGGGACTCTTAGAAAAGCGGGTCAATGCTGTACGTTCTACGCCCAAACAGGTTTATTTGTCTTGACGTTGCACAATAATTGTTTTTCCCTTTGATCTGTCTCCTCTTTCTTTCGTCTCACTCTCTGTCATCAACTTCATGGGAATTTTCCGTGGAATTCTTTTGTAATGTAAGTGATTGTGTGGGACAGGAAGTCATACGTGGGAGTGCGGTGCTTTTCTTGCAGAGGCAGGGTTTAAATGTTCCCTCCTGTTATTCCTCAATGTGTTTCCTTTAAACTCCGACCCCCCCCCCCCCCCGGTGGTGTTATAGAAACATCTGGATGCCTGCATCTGTCTCAGTGAGTCATGCTAAATAATATCGATTCATTACACAGCATCAAAACATATGTCTGCTGGAAATGATGTAACCGAAGACCATCCAACAATAAAACACACAGGCTTGCTGACAGATGAATCTCTCCTCTCCTCTCCTCTCCTCTCCTCTCGTCTCTTCCAAAGTCCTGCAGTGTATTCGAATTGTCTGCCATGTCTTTTCCCCTTACTTCCTTGATATTGGCTCCTCCACCGGCAATGAATGTAAATTTCAGATCCTGTAATTGCTCCAATTCAAATAATCTTTTTAATCTTTACCAGTAAATAAATACATTTGTGATGACAGTATTATACTCCCATTACTGGAGTATTTCCAATTATACATTAAGTGTCATTTTCATTATTTTTTTTATTTTATATACTGTTGGGGAGTTTAATCTACACCAGTTTATTGTATTCATAAACTTATCTCTATTGCTAATGTTGTGTTTTGTTTGCCTTTGAAAACGTACTTCATGTACATAAGAAAATTGCCTTTACTGTAGTTTCTTATATCCCCAGCATTATTCAACTTTTCTTCTTTCCTCCTCTCTTCTCCTCCGTGCGAGCCTGTACTCCGACAGGGTTCCTCAGCTCCAGAGCCCCACATGTAAGAGGATCTCTCTCTAGAGCGCGGCGCTCACAGAGCAACAGAGCTGCTCCAACACAGAGTTAGAGGGAAGAAAAGAAGGGGCGCAAGGACATCAAACTATCACCAGAAGACTGGAAAGCAGCTTGATTTCGTCTCCTGCAAACCTCTTGTTTTTACTGCATGCATTCTTAAACAGTGTGCACACACACACACACCCACACACATACACAAACACTTCTGGTATGGTGTGGAGGAGGGACACACCAAAGATCAACCACATATCTTGGCTCTTCCCTACTGCTTGTCCTCATCCTGCAGTGGTGCAGAAGTGAAACATCATCTGCTCTGCTGGCTTTGGAGGATTTATTACTTCTGAATACTTTAAGGAGGAAACTGTTTCAATTAGTTGTATAGGGTCATTACTGCTTGACTGCATGCGATTGTAATTAACCCACAAAGCAAATATTGTCTTTGTTGTATCTGGAGTTTTTGATTCCTTCCATGAAAGCAACACAATCCGGTTAGATGGTATGCTCTATTAGTATGTATTGCAGAGTTTAAACTTTTGGTGCATTGAGTTTGGCAAAATGAAGACAAGTGAGTGCATTAGATAACTGAAGCAAAGACTATTCAAATAATGTTATTCCTATATATGATGAAAAATTGCAATTTTTCTCCTTTTGGTTCAACCAAACAGATTTTGCCTCTCGCCCACTCTGTTAGACTAGTGAGGTACAGAACCGACTTTGTCTACCGTACACAGGTCATTGTGTCCATAATTAATGCAGGACAGCAGGATTGCTAGTTAATCAGAAACACCCTCCGTACACTGAAGCTATTGCCCGTCTTCGCTATCTGCCTGAGTCACTCCAGGCAAACAGCCGTACAGAACTCTTGCCCTTTGGACTGCTGTGTGCGTGGATGCAGCTCAGCCACTACTCGATGTTAGCAGGGCAGCAATTTAAATGTTCCAACTAAGATGTAGCTTGAGAATGCCACAAAGGAGCATGTTTGCCTGGCCTCCAGTCTATTAGGATCCAGGGCCCAGTCTCAGGCCCGGGAGGGAACAGTATTTGCTCTGCTTTGTGTCCGCCCCCTCTGTTTGTTTTCCACTTCACTGGCGTGACCACCCTTGGTCTCAAGTCCTGCCACATTTGGGGTCTCCACCTCATGGCTCAGCACAAGCAGAATGCAGCGGGTCCACTGACAGATATTTTTTGGAAACTCTCTTTTCAGGTTTGTCGAGGTTGTCCTCAGGATATCAGCAAATAAAGCAACATGTGTCAGGAGAGTGAAGCTGCTACTGTTTGTTGTCCTCAGGCTGGACCCTGATAAGAAAACTTAAGAAGTTACCCCACATGATGATGTCTGGATGGATTTTATTTTGGAAGGCATCGCAAATATATTCAGAAATACATGGCTGTTAGAGAGATTAGATATATACAGATAAAAGAAAATAAATGTTGGTGCATCAGAGCCTATCCCAGCTTGCTATGGGTGAGGTACACCTCAGATGCGTTGCCAGGGCATCACGGGGGGGGGGCACACAGAGACAGACAACCATTCACAGACAATTTGGAGGAGTTAATTAACCTAAATCACATGTTTTTTTGGCGGCGGAAGGAAACCGGAGAACCTGAACAAAACCGGACAGGGGTGCGGGAGGACATACAAACTCTGCACATAGGATTCGAACCCAACATCTTCTTGTTGTGAGGTGATTGCGCTACTCACTGCGCCACTTTTGAGGTTTGCAGTAGTAAAAAAATGTATAATTTTGTGATCGTATACATATACATACATTTACATACTCTTTTACATTTTGTCTATAGAGCCATTTAAAGTATTCTAGTTTTATTTGGTGATTCCAAACTCCTGTTATTTTGTATATTTGTCCAAAAAAAAGAAAAATAAAAGAAATGAAAAGATTAAAATGAATCTTTAACAAGCCAGATGTGTTTTCTGATATGATTTTCTTTTGGGTGTTTAGTTTAGTTTAGGCTGCTTGCTGTAATGCAGGAGGATCACACGGGGGGGGGGGGGGGATGGGCAGTGCTCTGAAGCGGTGTGGCTTTAAGAGTTTCCTACGATCCCTCACATGCTCCACAGTCCACAAAGTTTTGGACGCCGGCGGGTAGGAAGTGACGGGACAGCAGGAACCTCGGAGGACGAGACCATCAACCCAAAGCGGAGCGAGAAGCAACGTGCGAGGAGAAGTGTGAAGTGGATCCGCGTGATTTTTACCCGCAGCGACTTTCAATGGAAGCGATCCCTGCGCTCCACACGTGAAAGACGGAGATCGCGCTTTTTTAAAAATCTGGCTGGAAACCTTTCGGCTTTGATCAGGGGGGGATCAATCGAGTCCGCTACCTGTAGACGGTAACCCCGATTTAAACATGACGCGCTTCCCCAGGAGATCCAAGAAAGTCGGCTAGTTCGGGGATATGAGCGCTGCTCTTCGGATTCCGCCACGATTATTTATTTTTCCTCTGCCGGGTTCAGTTTTCTTTTGGCGTCTTCGGGGATGTTTGCGACGCGCGTCTCCGTCGCGTCTTCCATTAGCGCGCTGACCCGCCTCTGCGCCCTGGTGCTGCTGGTCGTCGCCGGGGGGTTCGCTTCGGAGCTGCGCGTCCGGGTCCGGCTCGCCGACGGACTGGTGACCGATGAAGTGTTGGAGGCGGACAGCGAGAGGAACACGATATCTCTGGAGTTCAAGCAGGGAGATGGGGCGCTCATCACTTTCGTGGCGGACTTCAAACAGGTCAGAGGTGCCCCCCCGTCTGACATACAAGTGCTGAGAATAATCAGGCTGTTGGAAATGATCCTTTTACTTTAGAACCTCGACTTGAGCCAGAACTTACCGGCTGGGTCCACTTCTTGAGGGTCTAAATTCAATTAAATTTTATTTATATAGCGTCACATCAAAACAGAAAGTTATCTCAAAACACTTTACAGGAGGGAAATACAGAACCCAACTTGACCCACAAGAGCAAGCATTTTGGCAACGGAGGCAAGAAAAAAACATCCCTTTAACAGGCAGAAACCTTGGACAGAACCTAAGGCTCATCGTGGACGGCCATCTGTCTGACCGCCTGGGTTGAGCGAGAGAGAGAGAAAGAGAATGACAGGCAGGAGGAGAGTCAAAAACAAGGAGAAGGAAGTGATGGAGAGACAGAGCAGGAGCAGACAAAAACAAGATGTATAAAACCGTAAATACTAAATCACTGAACGTTGCCTGGAGCAGTCCCCGCTTGATACCGTTGCCTATGCACTATTGACCACCCAACACCGAGAAGGAAAACTGGCCTGCTCCTGGTCATCATTGCTAAAGTCCATCGGCTCCCTGCGGTCTCCCGCCATGTCTGTTGCAGTTGTGTTGGATGGATGGTCTCACAAAGGAAGCTTAATGCATATGCTAATGGGATTTAAAACGGACCTGTGAAAAGGTAATCGCTGTGAGCCGGGGGGGGCGTTTTGCAGAGGTAGCTAACAGATTGGGTTTCATTCATCTCAGTATGAGTTTATCAAGGCTTTTTGTGGAGGGGGTTGATACCCCGAGATCGGGCTCACAGGCATGCGATGCGCGTGATGGTAGCTGTCACACAGACAGGCTGGCAGGCTGGGCGAGATGTGAAGGGAGAGATTTGCCGGGATTAAGTGGGCATGTCTGACCTTTTTTGATCTGCACGTCTGGTTCAGTAACCAAAACAGCTAATTTAAAGTTGAAAGGCCGGCCCGTCACTCCCAATCAGTGGTGACAAACCAATGCGAAGAGACGCACACTCATCTATTGGTGCAGGGCTTTTGTCTGGTTGAGCCTGTGCTCTATGTTGCTGCGTCTACGCCTGCACACACACACACACAAGGTTTTGATTTTTTTGAATAAAGCCAATAGACCCACTCAGATCACTTAACTTTTCCACTGCCTGATATATCTGGCCTCCTTGCCCCTCTCTCGCTCTCGCTCTCCTCTTTCTGCCTGTCTGGCTTTTCCTCTTTTCCCCCGCATGCACTTTTCAGACAGCCTTGTGCAGTATCTCCATGATTTATGGAAAGTTGGACGAGCTGTCCACGAAACACAGTCCAGATGACTTCATGTGGGAAGAAGTGTTTTAACAGCGACGTTACACTGGAGGTTTCTAATGTTAGAATGGTGGGTGTGTCCAGTGAAGGTTAAAATAGTATTTGAAAGAATTATATCCCATTCTGCTCATTGTGGGAATGAAATGACCCAATCAAGCATTTTTAGTGCATGTTTGGCTCATCTTTCTTTCTAACTAGGATCATGGACATTTCGCAGTTGTTGCGTACTCCCCCTGGTTGTGATATGAACATGCCATAATTCCAAAAGGAAAAAAGGTGGCGTTTAGCAATTGTCCAACGAATGAGGGTGCAGATAAAACCATTTGTACCTCAAATCAAAGAAACGTGTGAATCTACGACCACACCCAACTGATCTGGGACAGACTGGCCCTGGCACATATCCATCCAGGCCGCTTGTTATTGTAGTCTGTTACTAGACTTGAATTACAGTGATCCAATAAAAAAAAGTGGTCGGGGGGGGTATAAATCATCTATCATTAGCTAACACAGCACATGTGGTCATTTCACATAAACCAATAACTGAGTTTCAGAACGCAGTCTTTGACCTCTTTTCTGCTCCGTGGATAATGCTGTTGCCGTTAGACACCGGCAGACTGGTCTGCCGAATGTCGTAAAGGAAACTCGGTCGACGTATTCTGAGCACTGCATCGCTGTGAGAATCCGTTGAAGGGTGACTTCCAGAGGGGTTAGTGTTACGCTGAAGGCATGCACACATGTGGGAATGATGATGTGGTTGAGCCTGTTGGTTAAACTTCTGTGTCATCTTGAGTCAATCTCAACATGTAGCTTAGATTGTCTATTAAAGTTCAAACTACTGAAGAGGTGTGATGGCATTTTCTGATGCAAGACAGGCGACCTTATTGGTCCATTAGAATCCGATCCTTGTTGAGCGGAGAGATCAGTGCTCTCACTTTTCACTGCTATAATAGCATTTGCAGCTGAATCTGCTCCAAACAATGTCTAATTGGAGAGGCCACTTTCTGCTGGAAAATTTCCACGACATTCTGATTTTCCAGCTACAATTTTTCAACGAGAAACAGATTCGGTGGGCTGTTGGGACCTCGAAAGGACAATTGCTTTTTAAGTCGTGCTAGAGGCAGATACAGCACCGCACTTTTCTTTTAGCAACCATTGCACTAAATTATGGTCCAAGTCCAAGACCTTCAGCTGAGCAAAAAAAGCCGGTCTTGGGGAAATTCATCCAAGGGCGATGTCTCACATATTTGAGAGGCAGTTCTGGGTCTTCCAGATGTGGAAATGCTGTCGGGGAAAGCTAATGAGTTTGTCTGCTTCCACGTCCAAGCACTGGGATTGATCAGGAGTGACTTCACAGGGCTTTCAGCTGAGTTGAATATCCGAGACGAAGTGGCACATCTGTAGTTCTGTTCACCGTTCATGAAACATGCGAGAGAGGATGTTTTTAAATCTGTTTTCATTTCTTTGAGGAAAACATTTGGTAACATCAATGCAGAATAATTTGAAGAGGCTGTTTGAAATTGTGAAGCTTTCTTTTTGGGATACATTTCTGTGTCGGTTCTCAGTCTTCCAGGTTGAGGTAAATCAACAGTTGTTTCTTCTTCTTTTTTTGTGCTCTAAATTTAACTGAATTGGCAATAAAAAAAAAAGACAAAAGAAAAGTTTTTTGCCTTGCTTTGATCTGCATCTGAGTAATTCGGAATAACTACCGCCAGGTGGCAGTGATACATTTAAAGGCTGCTTATAACCCCCATTTACAAAAGAAGAATACATTTTTAACACTCTTGTGTGCTAAAATAGGCTACAGATGTTAAAGTCTGTACCGTTTTGCTCTACAACTGCTGGTTGGTGAATTCTCAAATGATTAAGCGCTGACGTTGTACTGGTGCTTTATTTTAAGATAATGTTGGCACTGACCATCTGTTAATGTCCAACTGTCCGGTCTGTCCTGTCCTGAAGATTTGGATTTGGTAGATTTTTGGGTTTTGGTCGATTTTCTGCACCACTGCGGTAATTTTATTCTGTGCTGTTGCTTTTGGAAGCCTACGCTGCCGGCTACTGCCCTGGCACCAACACCACTGTTTCCAGTTGATTGGCCGACACTTGACACTGTCTCACACTATCATGTTAAATGGGCCTGTGTTTTCCAGACAACGGCGCCCTGGTGAGGAGGAGTTCCTGGCATTATGGCCGTGGTCAATCCTTGGGTCACCTTTTCTCTCTACTGTATGTTCTGATTGTCTTCACGGATACACCCAACAGAAAGATGGCTTCAGGAGCGAAACAAAGCAAAGCGAAGACAGCTGTGTTTTTGGAAGCTTGCCCCCCCCCGTAGAGTATGATGGATCCATTTCGGCAGTGTGTTTTCCATGTAGTGCATTTTCCATTAACACTCCATTGGATTTGGACTATGCCTTTTATCAGGTATTAGACTATCTGTCTCCGGCGTGGGACTTTTTTTCTGGCTGTGGCTTGTTTTTCGTTTATGGGAAAAGGCCACTGTTTGTCTAGTAACCGCTGCTTGTTTTGTCCTGTTTATCAGTTGTAAATCAGTGCAAAGCAACTCCCCCATATTTATCCCCTCCTTTTTTTTGGCCGACACGCCAGGCCTGTCATTCTGAAAGACCAAGCCTCTGTGTCATTAGCACAAACTTGTGAAGTCTAGTTTTCAGGTAAATGTGACCCATTCTATTGCTACAGACCCTGGTGAGGACACCTTTTACGGGGCCTGTGCTCTTTTTTTTTTTTTTTGAGTTTTTCCTCTCCGAGGTCACAGTGAGTCACCATTGAGTCACTGCCAACAGCCTGTTAAATTAATGAATCTGCTGTTCCTTTTTAAGCCCAATACTTGCTTGGATACTCAGGCTCCTGTTGAAGTGAAACGGCACCAGGCGACCTGTACGCCCACTTGTTTCCGCTTTTCGTGCCGTGGCTCGTTTCTGTGTGGGGGAGGCCTCACTGTGTAGTAAAACGAGATGGACAACTCGGAGCTCGCCTTTCTAGGAAGGGATCTCTGCTTGAAATTGCTTTCTCGTCATGCTTCTTGGTGTGTGATTAGATTAAGATCCTGCGAGTTCCTTTTCTAATCTAGTGTTGCTTCTGTTTCAGCTCCCGGAATCTTTCATTTATGCTGCGGATTATGGATCCTTCCGAAGGGGAATCCATGCATGTTTTTTGAGACGGCTTTTGTTCCTTGCTCACTTTGAATTTGGGGGAAAGAAAAAAAAAACTTTTTCTGTGTCTTTTGTGGCCCTATAAGGCCCCACACTGGCCCATTTGGCCTCTTGCGGTCCCTGTTGATGTCTTTATCCTTTATCCTCCTCCCACCAGCAGGCCAGATGTACATCTGTAACAGAGCTGATAAAAACATTTGCTATTCCCATAGCAAGACAGTGACGACTATAACTTGATGCTTTAATTTTTCAATGATTATTGACGGACTAAGGTTTCTGTGCAAGCAGCTTTTAACAGAAGTGTTAAAGTGCTTGAGTCCTCAGGGTCTGGCCTGGGAAGGCCTTATATCAGCCCCTTTCTTGTTAAGTAAACCTTAAATGTTCATTAACTATTGTTTATTAGTTTATAAACACCTGTTTTACATTGATGAATGTTTGTTTATTATGTATTTTTTTGTTTGTATGGTTCACGATTTGTTATTATCTGTAAAAGCACTTTGGGAAATTCATTTCTAAAAAAGTGCTATATAAATAAAGCCTATTATTATTATTATATTATAAAAGTTAAATCCTTTAAATTTTAAATTTTGAAACGTGTTGTAAGTGAAGATTCTCATTCTCGTGTTTTGAATATAAAACATGAGAATGAGAATAGGTGATTGAAGTATAGTGCCATGCAAGGCTTTGAAAAAACACAATATTCAAATATAGCCTTCTTAAAGCAGATTAAAGAAGGCTCTTTTGATGATGGAACTGTCAGGGAGCAGGGCTAGAGGTCGACCCAGGAGAAGACGCATTGGACGTAGTGAGGGTTCACGTCTGGCGCGGCACTCGGAAGTGAGTTACCTTCCATGGTCAAGTGAACGGGGCACGGGGAGCACCTTCCTTTCTTCGGCCTCCACTGGTTTTTTCTGTCCATTTACGTCCTCTGTTCGCTAATTGCTGCTCTCTTTGGACAGCCAGGTGTGACCGGCCCCAAATGTGGCTCCACATTCCTCTCTGGAGCACATGGAATTAGCTTCTACTCAAGCGTTTCTCTCCCTTGTTCTTTTGTCTGTCTGAGTTTGTCTCTCCCAACATGAGCTTTAATCCCTGCCTATACCTGTGATGTTTTTTTTTTTGACAGGTGTAGGCCTAATACCTGTGTTGTTTTAGAGCGGATGTTGAAGCCATTTGAGCAGGCTTGGGCTCCGCACTGTAAATACAACAATTGGTGTTTCAATAAGTACAGACCTAAGGTGTGTGTGTGATTTGATTGACTGATTTGTGCTAGTTTGAAAAGGACATTAAAAGAGTAAAGTGCTTTTTTATACAGCACCTCTACACAGATTTCTGGTTCCCATGCGAACAGCTTGGTTGGAACATAAAACCAATTCATGACCCGCATAGAATCTGCAGTAAATCCCCAATGACTCATCAGATCGAGGACCAAGTTAAGTCATCTCCGGGCAGCCAGCGACCTTATCAACAGACGGGGTCTTAGAGGGGATTGAAAAACAGGAAGAACCTCCGTGGCTACTGGTGCGTTGTGTTTTTGTGTGGGTCTGTGTGCGTTCGTTTGTATGCGATCGAATTGCCCAACCGTGCGTGGAAATCTGAGCTGGTCCGGTAAAAGCGTGTTGCACATTCAAACCGGGACGAGAACATAGTCAACCAGCCGGGTTGCAGCTACAGAGTCGAGAGAGGCTTCACTGGAAATGTCATCCCTTTGACTGTTTGAATGAACCCCTTTGTTGGCCTCTTAAATGACCTGACCCCCCCATGCTGCTGTTTAACAGGTCTTAGCATTACCCGCTAGTCATGTTGCACGAAGGCAGACTTGTGCTTGGCTGTTTGCCAGGGGTAGTTTGACTGCAAATGCATTAAATCCCAGTTGTAAGAGAGCAGCGCTGAAGAATGTGCTCCGGTGCAGATTATTTATAGCCCCGCTGACATTAACTCCGCTCCGGCCAGGACAAAACTCACGGCTGCTATGATCCTCTTGAATATGGTATCACTCGTTTTTTGCAAGACTGGAACATGTCACTGTTTTACATTTCAGTGTCGGCACCTGGCGACGTCCTCTAAATGCTGGTCTGCGAACCTTTTAATTGTATGTTGCTTTGTGCAAATTATGCACATTTAGGGGTGACTCATTTACCTGATGTATGCTTCACTGCTTTAAAGAGCAGTTTAGTCGTGTGACCTTCTTCTTCTTCATTTTCTAGTGCTGGCAGGCCCATTTAGCCACGACGTCCTGAATGGGGATTCAGTATTTGGATGAATTGCCAGCATTACCGTTGTCCGCTGTTTGGTAATGTAGCTATTTGAGCTGCACAATAATCTAGATTACTATCGCAGAAACATTCTGCTTCTGTAACAGGAACAGCGTGTTAGCCACTTAATGCTATCCCAAAGGAGTTTACACCGGCCTCCTGTTATACTGCACTGCACCCAACCTCCATCAGCAGTTCACAATAATGCTCTGACTTCCGGAAGCTCCGTCAAACCGACAGCACTTCTAAAGTCAAAATCCTCCCAAATGCTGCATCCTAAACATGACAGGGTGCAGTTTTATTGTGTAGTATTTCAAAAAAACGTCTTCAACTTGATATAACTCACAGAAATGATTGCACAGGCCGTCTGTTAGTCTTCTATGAACTCCAATGCACTAAAAATGTGTGGTGAATGACCTAAAGGACACTCTTGTTTTTTTTGGCAGCCTGATCTACTTCATGCTGTAGCAGAGATATTTCACCGACTATTAATGCCAGTTTTCAGCTGCAAATATTTTATAGATATTGCATTGCCCTATTAAATTGAAAACAGTACTGTTGATTTAACCCCCATCAAAATCTCAAACAAAGCCAAGGAATGCATTTTCCAAAATCTCAAACTGTTCCATTAAGAGTTCCTGTTTTGAAACAGGTGACATCATAATTCTCCATAATAAAGTTATCTCCATGCCAAAGCACCGCGTGGCTCTTCCCTTGGTCCATTTCTGCCTAAATCCAAATGCAGTGCAAACAGACAATCATTAATCTGACTTATAATGACACAAGGGGAGGAGGAGAGCTCAGCGTCTACACTTAACCATCGAGTAGGTTCCAAAGAAAGCAGGCTTGGTGGAGCTTCCCTGCTTCTCTGTAATTAGCCATAGAACCCTGGGGCAAATCTGTGTGGCTGACAAAAATGCCCTCCCCCCTTCTCCCTGCCTACACACACACACATGTACAAACACCATGTCCCAGTGTAGCGCCATGTGTCTGCAATACGGGAGGTCTTGGCCTCTGCTTCTCCCTGCACTCATCTTGCTTGGCCGACATTGCACTGCCTCCTCTGTACGTCCCGTCCCATACGACATGTTTGCACCCCTCCTGGCCTTGACATTCTCTTTGATCACTCAGATTGTGAATGCTGAGTTACTGTCTCGGTAATTAATTTTGTAAAAACTCCCGTTTCTAGAATATATTGACAACCCCCCCCCCTTGAATAGTTCACACAGACATGCCAGGAACAAGTCTAAGCTTTGCAGAGGACAAACTGGCCTCGTGATTATTCTGTGCAAGGCCCGCGCTTGTATTGCATGCTTGCACGAGACTCTTCACTATCAGCTGTTTTTTAAATGAACAACGGGTGATCATCCATCATAGTCTATGAAGGACTATACAGTAGAGTGCACACTCTTGGGGTGGATTGTATTGTTTTCAGACTAGAGCATGCACATTTAGCAAACACACCCCCGTTATCTCTGGGGTGTATCTTGGGATTTTCTCTGATCGGGGATTTAATGCTGCTATTCCTCTGCGGACAGTTTGAATCAGAAGGGTGTGTGAAAAGCCGAGGTCAGGCGTTTTGAGACTCTTGAAACCAAATGTTGGCAGGGGGGGGGTTGGCTGATGAATAGGAAGATGCGTCTGCTGCCCTGCCCTCCCCACTGCTGGGGCTTCCCATTATGCTTTGCTTGTCGTCTCACAGATGTCTTTATGGCCCATGGTTTGGCACTGGGTCTCTCACACACACTTGCCAACAGCAACACATTTTTCTCATGAACCGCTATCGCTCCACTGTCATCATTTTCCTGTTTCTACAGTTGAATGTAAAACACCCTGGTTTAAAAGATAAATACCGTAATAACATCATCTGTTACAGCATGTGAGAAACTCTGACAAGTCTATCATGAAACAGACCAAAAGCCTTAATTTAGCATCACGAATAGCCAGATTAGGACTAAAGCGACATTATGCAAGCTAGCAGACAGTAAAGAGTATTAGCACAGTGTCAGACGAGGCATTTGGGCATCTTTGTTCTTTACATATTGACATCACTTTGAGTGCCTGAAATGGCGCATCCTTAAAGACTGAAGGTGTATTTGTTTTAGTCTTTATGAACCGACACGTTTGTTAGACCCCCGCCTCGACGCACCGCTTCAAATGCCTTCTGGGAATCGTGTGCTTATCTGTCCAGCCAGCCGTCGCTCATCTCTTGTGTGTTGCAGGATGTGAAGATATTCCGAGCGCTAATCCTGGGCGAGCTGGAAAGAGGACAGAACCAGTACCAGGCCCTGTGCTTCGTCTCTCGCCTCAGTCGCAATGAGATCATCCCCAGTGAATCGATGGCTCGTCTCAGACAGGTACTGCAGATGAAGCTATCGGACATCCACTTGATGTGCTGCTTTATGAGAAATGCTATGTTTACAACACGCGTGTGTTGCTTTCTCAGAAAAATCCTCAGGCCATTCGCTTTGCAGAGGAGCGACGGGGACTGGAGCAGCTGACGATGAGCGTGGCGGTCAACCTAAGTCGGGCCTCGCAGCTCAGCTCCCACATCCACAACATGTGCAGTGAGGCCCGGGAGGCTATCTACACTCGGGAGGTGGATGTCAAACACTGGCTGGATAAAGGTCAGTGGCTACCAAATCCCTGATGATTGTACCAAGCACGCTGGGTTCTAGATACATTTGTCTGATTGTACAACACTGGTAGGGGGGAAAGAAAACATGTAATGAAAGAAGAAAAAAAACAGCCATTCATATGCTGATTTTGAAAGCGTGCGCTGCCATCTACTGCTGTGGCATGCTTACAGCAGCCATTTCAACCCGGCCACGTGAATTCAGAGCTTCTTTTAAGTTCCAAATATATTTTTTTCTTCCCATAATCACATTTTCAAAATCACCAGGATGACATTTATCACATGGAAAAAAATCTATAAAAGCTTAAAACATTCATCTACTCAGACTAACTCTTTTGGTCCAACTCGCTGGAGCCTATTCCAGCAGTGAACGGGCGAGAGGCGGGGTTCACCCTGGACAAGCCGCCAGTTCATCGCAGGGCGGCACACACAGAAACAATCATTCTCTCACACACACACACACACTCACACCTATGGACAATTTAGTGTAACCAATGCGCCTAATTTGCGTGTTTTTGGTGGTGGGAGGAAGCCGGAGAACCCACGCAGACAACATGCAAACTCACAGAAAGGCCGCAAGTCAGATTTGAACCTGTGACCTTCTTGTTGTGAGGCAACAGAAATCTGAAATCCGAGACCGGCGAGGATGCCTCTCACAAACAAACGCCGTGTTGATTTGGGGTCCATCACAACTATGTCCACCTTCTAAAGCAAACTCGACAACAACAGCCACACCGAGACTGAGAAGAAAGGCCTCATTGTCGTCAGTATGAACCTAGTATTTAAAGCGGGGTTTGTTTTTTTTATGGTGGGATCCAGTATCTTATAGCAAATGATCCAGCCTGAGTAGAATCAGTGTGACAGCACTGTCAAAGAGGACACAATGTTGATGGTCATGGTTCATGGAGCGCTCTCCATCATTAGCAACAGAAGGAATCAGAGTAGCATCTCTTTTGCATGACAAAGCTGCCATTTGATGGCACCATCTTTCCTCTCTGGGTCACGTTGTTCACAATCACAATTCAATAGAGCCTTAAACTGAGCGAAACTACAAAGAGAATGATTCACGCGGCACTATGAAAGCTTGGTTTTTGGTTTTTATTGCCACAAACATCCACAGTAATCCTAAACTCCTCTCTGTTTTTGCAGGAGTGGATGGCTCCGTATTTGAGGCGCTGCCCCAAACGACGGAAGCGCCTAACTTTCAAGCCTGTCATTCGACTAGAGACATGTGGCAGCCCTGCCTTTGCACTTACAGTCTGCGCCTGGAGTGGTACCCGTGTCTGCTGAAGTACTGCCGCAGTCGGGACGGCACCGGCAAAAGCTCCAGCTACAAGTGTGGCATAAAAAGCTGCAGCAAAGGTTACCATTTCACCTACTACGTCGCTCAGAAACAGCTGTGCATGTGGGATGAGGAGTCCT
Organism: Brachionichthys hirsutus; assembly: GCF_040956055.1. NCBI lineage: Eukaryota > Metazoa > Chordata > Actinopteri > Lophiiformes > Brachionichthyidae > Brachionichthys > Brachionichthys hirsutus. Next base: position 5,208,525 of record NC_090907.1, read on the forward strand.
AGCATTTTGTCCTGGATGAAATCACAAAAGAAGAAATGCATTTTTCCCCAGCCAAGCCGATGCTTCTGGACCTCAGTTTATGTGTTGCAGGCTGAAGCTGTCTCAGGTAGAGAGTTGTGGGGATCCAGATGTTGAAGCTGAAACAGAACTTTTCAGGAAAGTGAGATTGCAGCACATAATTTCAAAAGGAACCACTAAACTTCAAGACATTTCTTGTGGAAAAATGACATTTACTGTCAGACGTAATGTGACTTTGAGGAGATGCTGACCCATTTGTGCCTTTTTTTGGAAAAATTAATGGATGCCAACAATGATAACCTCTCAAGCAAGCTACAGGATGCACAAAGCCTGGACCGTGCATTTCTGGTCAATGACACACCAGCAGAGCAACAGCGGAGTCCAACTCTGAGCAAAGAAGTCTTACAAATAGAATGTTGTATTCTGCTGAACAACCATTCCTGGATCCAGGAGCTCTGTGAAAACATGTAGCCCATTGAACATCTGTTTATAACAATGTAAGTTCGCTAACAAAAATTTTTTTTTTCTTAAAGCGACTCACATGCTAGCTTTACTTATTTTGGTCCCAAATTGAAATCATGGAAGACAATTTTTGCATCTTTTTGTAAAAGAAAAATATCATTTTCAAACAAACTACTTAACTTTGATTTACGGTAGATCGTGTTCTTTGGTTCGTCCACCATTTTTCACGATGACACAGTTTTATATTCCATTTCTCTATGCATACACATTGGGGGGGGGGGGGGGGCTCAACACCACCAGTAATAGTAAACATTCACTGTTTAAATTTGTCGAATAAATCAAAGTCAATGTTTTTTTTTTCCTTATTCTTCTTGTGGTTAAATAAACATCAGTTTCTTATGATTCCACTTGCCAGTACCAGAAAGTGTGGGTTTTGTTTCTGGTTGCTTGTCAGCAATTAAATGAACATAATTTATACATTTTATATCCCTATCCGACAGGTTGTGAATTATTCAAGGTTTGCCTCGTGAGGTTTTGGGACCAAACTCCACTTTACTTTTTCTTTACGGCAACAGATCAAAGTGTGATTTTTTGGATTGTCTTACCTCCATCTCCATTTCAGTCTAGTATTTTCTGTGTTGGTATTTCCAGCGGACTGAAGAACCAAACTGATTGAAACATTTCTATCCGTAGCCTTTTCTGGTGAATAAGTGCCTTAACGTTTCCACTGATCTTTGTTGTGTAATTGTGGGTTCAAGCTGGTCAGCATTGTTTTTCTATGAAAGACTTTGGATATGTAAAAATGTTGCTATGAGAACAACAAGGAAGCAATTGAGTAATGTACAATTTAAGTTGTGCTTTTGTAAATTGTTGAAATAAAGTATTTCTTTGCACTGCAGTTATGTTTTTTTCAGTTTTGTTTTACCTTGGGAACATTTAGTTTTTCTACAAATTACAGACAAAAAAGAAAACGAAGAGGATTTTTTTTTACGAGTGCATGATTACCAATGTCATTGGCACAAAGACCGCGATAATTGTAAAATAGATTTCTTAAACAATGTATTGCACTGTGATGCAATACATTTTGCGCTCTGGAAACTACACATCTTAATCTGATCCGGATCCAAACTGACTACATCTGTGAATAAAGAATCGGCCAAACAAACCATCACATAATAATTTTGAATTTTTGACTTTTGTTTGGTTTAGTTTGTTTCGGACGCTGTACGCAATTACCTTGTTTGATTTATTTATTTTTACACGCATGGTTGCTCAATTCTTTATCAATTATGTGTGAATACACTGCTACCCAAGAAAAATAAAATAAAATTGCAGCTCAAGCAGTATTCTTTTTTTTTTACTTTAAGGATTGAACTCATCTTCTTCCAATACCTCCTTTTGTCCTCTATCCTCCTTCATGTCCTCACCTTATGCATCCATAAACTTCTTCACTGGTCTTGTGTTTATGCAAAATGCAGATTGGGGTTTATCATCTCGGATGGGAGCTCCATTTTGTTGGATAATGTGTTTGTAATTCACACTACTGGCCACAAGGTGTCACTGCTGTTACACAATTAGTATTGGAAAGACCCCAGAATGGAAACGTTTGTTTTGTGAAATATTCCCTAATAACGACTAAACATTCGGAGCGAACCATAATTTCTAACATATAGACTGTGGTGTATTAATGTTATGTACGTTATAATATGGTTTGAACAGAACCACAGCGCAGTTTTCCGTGCTGCTATCTTGGCATGCATACGATTGCTGATAAAAAAGGGGCAGGATCCCGATAAAGGGCTGTATCAATCGGAATCTACGGAAATGTTAGCTGCAGCTGTATCTCGACAACAAACCACCCAGAACCAGGATGTAAACGAAGAGACATCTACGTCAAGGTTTGGGACATTTTACGACATCTGTGAATATAGTACACCCGTAGATAAGCGCTTTGTTGGCCAATTACAAACCAGGCTGCTACCGGTTAGTGTGCTTTCTGATCAGCTAAGCTAAGCTAACTGTAGCATTTAGCCGACGTCAGAGCTGCTGGTAAAAGTAAACGCGCTTGGTTGATTTTTTTTTTTTATCAAAGGGAATAAACAGTTCGAATATACGTTAGTAGGTTGTAGACCATTTCACTTAGGAAGTGTTTAAAATGTGAAACGTTCCTTTTTTTATTCATTTTTTATCGCACCAGACTTTCATTGAGCCAGAACCATTCCTCCGTTCCCTGCATTCCATGATCCACCTGTCCGTGGAAGGTGAACCAGGAAAGGCTGAACGCGTCTGCCGACGTTTCCACGGTTAAACACTGAGCTGACAATGCCAATAACACATATAATAATAATGATGATGATGATGATGATGATAATGATAATAATAATAATAAATTACACATTATTATACGAAGAGGCGCAGCTTTGGAATGTAACCGTACTTCCAGCTGTTTGCAATTTCCGTTCCGTGGTAAAAAAACTCTTTGCTATATTTTAGATATTGCATAATTAGATTATTGTAATATATATATGTGTATGTATATATATATATATATATATATTTAACCTCAGTTTGACTGGATCCCTCTCATTTTCACTTTCTGATAGGTATGTGGTTTGGCAGGATTACACAAGAACCTGCCCCAACGGATCTAGACGGTGTTTGGTAGAAGGGTTGGAGATATAGGAAAGAATGCTCTTTTAAATTGTGGTCCCGATCCGCATCAACTAGTGAAGTCAGGGTTTATTTATATATATATATATATATATATATATACTGGTATATAATGTTTTTGACGTTGCAAGGTTTGATCAGTTTTGTCTGACAGGACAAAATAGGATAGAGAGGATATTTTCCTCAAAGAAACCAGCAAATTTGGGAATTTATTTTGGCATTGCCAGAACCCTGAGGGGGAAACCTTTGCATGATTAGTCTGAAACCCCTCTGCACATAAACACATCCAGGATAGAAAGAGGTGATTAAATGGGAAAGCCTGGCTTTCTATCATTTTTCTGACATTTAATGAATCATAAATGACAAACGTACAATTTCTATTTGCCTCCTTGCCTTGCGTGTCCCTATAGAAAGAAAGCAGTTTTGGAAAAGTACCCAACTAATAGCATATACTTGTTACTCCCATGCCATCTGTAAGCATTACAGTTTGTAGCTGCACAAGATCGCTCTGACAACATTACACTTTAAATGTGACTATCGCGTTTCTAAAGAGAATCTATCATTTAATAACCACTGACACGTTTGTTTTAGGCCCAACCCTAAAGTAACCTTTCATCTAGTTCTGAAAATTCCTTTTAGTCTTTGACGGGACAGCCTCTTCCAGTCTCGCGTCGACAGTGGTCTCACCTCCATGTGAAAACGTCACAGAAGAACTAGAGACGGCCCCCTCACCCCACCAGACCCTCGCTCTGGACAACTGTAGCGCTATTCTAGTTCAAGCAAAGGCTAATTGTTGCTCTCGCACAAAGGACTGCAGTCTTTGGAGGTCGATGCTGTCTCTTTCTGCTGTAAGCCATATTACAGACCAAAATGCATTTCTCTCTCACCAGTGTGATGTGACTGGAAGCTTGCTTGGTGACTTTATAACGGCGAACGTTGTTTCAATAAGTTGCTGGTTGGCTTTAGCAGTTTGTTTGTTTTTTTGCCCCTTTGCTTCGTAGAAGAGAAGATGACGCTGTTTGCGGTTGGCGCGCTCCTGTGCCTGTCCTTTTGGGCGTCTCTCTACTTTGTCTTGTGTAACGTTAACGGGTCCAGGAGCCCCGAGTGGAACTGTCGCCTCGTGACGCTGGTGCACGGCATCCTGGCGGTTTGCATCACGGCATACATCGGATATGTGGATGGACCTTGGCCATTTGCTTATCCAGGTAAGGCTGCTGACCCGCTGAGGTACCAATGATGTATGTACAGGAAGTAGAACTTGATAATAAAAGAACTTAATCCTCTCAAGTCTGCATTGCTGAACTTGTTGTTATATTAAAACTGCTTAAAGACAGTTAGTATTTTTTTCCCACCAACTGCAACATTTGAGTGAATAAACCCTCCAGAAGTCGTCAAATGTCGCTTTCATTCCTTTATTTCCATCCCATTGTTCTCAATTTGACATTATGAGATGTTCCTTTTATTGTCATCTCTCTTTGCTTGTTTTTTAAAATGTTTGAAATAAGCTCCGCCCTCTCTTTCTGTGTGCCAGGTACAAAGAACAGCACCCTGCAGATAAGTGCCCTGGTCCTGAGCCTGTGCTACTTTATTTTTGATATGGCCTGGTGTGTGCACTTCCGCACAGAGGGCCCCGTCATGCTGGCCCACCACACCTTGAGCATCTTGGGAATCCTGTTGACGCTGTGGTTGGGGGAGTCTGGCATCGAAGGCTGTGCGGTCCTCTTTGGCAGCGAAATCACCAACCCCCTCCTGCAGGCACGCTGGTTCCTCAAACAGACGGGGAATTATGGGACGTGGCTGGGGACGGTTGTGGACGTCCTGTTCGTGACGCTCTTTGTGCTGATGCGAGTCTTTGTGGGAGGCGCAATGCTGTACTGCGAGCTGATCTCCCCAAGACCCAGATTCTTTATCAAATGTGGGGGAGTGGTCTTGTATGTTTTATCCTGGGTGTTCGTGATGGACATTGTTCGATTTGCCATTCGGAAGTGGCACGGACAGCAGAGAGACCCTCACGATACGGTGTCAGCTAATGGCCTTAAAACGAAAAGGGAATGATTGATTGTGTTGCAGTTGGAGGAAAACATTTTACATGATCTTTTTTTGGGGTTTTTTTCTTTTTTTTTTTGCACATAAATGGCAAAGAAAATCACCTTTTATACCTTAAACTCAAATTTTAAAAGGTGTATTTTAAGCCTGTGTGCTGCGCCTGAAAGAATGCAGGCAATGCACATGAAACCGTGTTAAATTAGACAGCAAAAGTAGTTTATCTGAAAACCAAAGTACGCTTTGAACAGACACTGCTTTCAGTTGAAGTGAACTGTGGTGGTGCTGCTTCAATGGACAGGTCAGTGTTGGGAACGAATCTTTTCTACATGAAGTACCCAATTTTATTTTATTTTTACCGTATATGAATGGTTCCAAACTTTTTAGCCATATGAAGTTTGTATTTGTTCCCTTCAGTTTTTTTTGTTTCGCTTTTTTTTTGGTGCTTGTGAGCGGTGCACTCAGGGAGATTCAGTTGTGCGTGTTTGATCATGTTTTAATGTACTGTACTTCATATTCTCTCCCAAGCTTTTGCCTCCTGTCTGACGTCTCATTTATTTAACTTGAAGGTGGAAATGGACCTCCATACTTGTGTGGTTTTGCACTGGTACTGTAGTTCAGATATTTATGAAAATCTTCAGGCACTTTGAGACATTTTGCAATTCAATGTATTTGAAGTGTCTGATTTCACATTAAACACGAACCAGCGCGGCTTACTCTTATTTTTCATACGAAATTGAACAGAAGATCTAAAATGAATCATCAGTCACCACCCAATAGTTTCACAGTTACTCAAGAAACGCAATGATTCTCTAATGCTGGTTTTCTTCAGGATGTAGTTCAGTAGCTTTTGAAATTGCATCAAATTTGACTCCTGCCTGAAGCAGCACCGTCTCAGCTCTAGTTTGAACTTGGATGGAAATCTTAGCTAGGATTTGTTATCTAACAGTAGCCATTGTGATCAGGATCATCCTCTGATGGGTTGTTCTTTAGGCCATATCCTACCTCTTCAGTAAATGTAATCAAAGCTCATGAGATTTTGATTAATGCTGCTAACAGACGGACAGATAAACCAACGCGGGTATAAACACTACTCCGTGTCCACTATGTCGAGAACTTGTCTGACTGCTGCTGTGTTGTCTTAACCTGTTTTTTAAGGACTGTTTGTTATCTTTTTAGGAAACAAGCATGTCAGGGCCATCCAGGTAGCCTCTGGCTTGGGATCAGCTAAATATCGTGTGCAATCTTGCATGCAGGAAATGTTTTTCTTCTATTCTCCAAAATGTGTCTATTTAGTTTTTACTTCAGTCTGATATGCAAAACTAGAGATTCATTCCATTGATCTCATTCAATTTATCATTCAACCAAATTAATTAGTCATATCAGAATATTTAACTTGGTTGTGCAATATAAAGTCCACACAACAATGTACCAAACTACAGTTCTTCATTGTTGTCAAAACTTCTATTAGTGTTTCTTCTAAATATGCCAACATCTTGTTTGTTATTTTTGTGCACATGGTTTTCTATATTAACGTGCTAAAACTCTTGCCTTTGTTTTTAAATATATATTTTTGAATATTCAGTGTGGTACTCCCATTGTTCTCGTTACCTGAGCATACAACCTGTCTTGTCCTTTGTCCTAGAAAGTAAAAATATAACTGCTGTGTGCCTTCAATTGCACTGCTCTGGGTTTTGTGTGTGTGTGTGTGTGTGTGTGTGTAACATAAGTTTAGCGTAATAAAGAGTCATTTTTAGTTTTGGGGTTTGTAATTTTCCAATGTGGAGTGAAATAAAGATGTGATGTATGTACATGACGTGAAATTAATATGTGATAAGTTGTTTATATGTCTCTGAATTGATTTGTTTATTGAAAAATAAAAAGTCAACTGGATTCGGAGGAGAAGCTTGAAGATGATTCAGCTCATCCAAGAGGCTTCTTCGGTTCTGAACTAAAGAAGCTTCTTAAGAAAGTCCATTCCAGTTGACTTGAATTACTGAGAGTCTCTGCATCTGCAACATCACATACACACACGCACGTGTTATTGGAATTAAGGTTGAAGTTACCGGGGCTGTCCACATGATGGTGTCAAATCAATGAAACACCGATGATGAAATCTCGATTAGCAATGCTCAAAGACTTCAAGAAAAAAAAAGAAAATATCACATACATTTATTTTAGCAAAACTTTAATTCGGATTCAATTTGTATGCATTGAAACGTAGTTTAAAATAGTGTATATCAGAAACTACTTGTGCACTGGCAAGGACAAATGACAAAAATTAAACAGCAGGAGAAATTGCAATGTGGCACAGCTTGACGTAGAATGTCAGTCTGTTAGATGTGAATATGAGCCAATCAACCACTTTAAGACAAATGCCTCAATACTGGATGCCGGTTTCTTTGGTAGGTAATGATCAATAATCCATTTAGTTTATCTAGTAATTATCCAATAACTTTATTAATATTAATAGGTTTTTTTGTAAATAAAGGTTAAAAAAAGGGCTAAAAAATAAATCAATAAATGGCCAGCTAAAGTATGTCAGTCGATTATAATAACACGAAATTCCCATATAACGCATATTATTTTTAATGATGATATTTAATGACGCGTGGAAGTGGCGGTGCCATTGTTTAGTGTCCAGCGTTATTTTTGCACCGCCGCTCATCCTGACGTCACGCTGAAACAAAATGAGTTTTCCCATCTCCGGGCGGAAGTGGTGAGTGGGGGCGCTAGTGGACTGAACGGCTAGCTAGCTGGCTGGCTCGGGCGTTGCTAACAGCAGAAAGTGGGATTTTGGGGGTTCATCTCCGCCAGTTATGTTCGTGTCCAAATAGCGCTGTGGATCGTAAAACACGCCGTTTGATGTTCGCTACAAGTTCCAAGCGCCTCTTTGGCTTTTTATCCTTGTTTACGGTGGACTAGCCTTACTTTCTGTCCCGTTAGCTGGCCGCACAAGCTAGCCTGCGTCCATCCACGGGAATTCTGCCGAGAAAACGACTGAATTCTGGAAACATGGAGTCAAGGAACGCTACGCGGTGCTAACCGAGTTCACTGGATTTGCTTTCCTCAAGGAGACTTTCTGGAGGACATCGAACTGAAAGATAACGCAAGCCAGCTAAAGTTCATGCCGTGTTGTATATAAGTTAATATTTATGTGTGTTTATATTGGTCTTTGGGCAGGCTCGTTGTTGCGGACGGGAGTTCGCTTAGTTTTGCGCTCGGAACGAGCACACGAAGCAAAGTTTTTTTTCTTTTATTTTTTTGCTGAAAGAGCTCATCTGTTTCGTTAGCTGGTAGCAGGCGAGATCCAACAACCTTCCTGTCGTTGGAAGGGAATTAAAACAAAACAAAAAAAATATTTTTTTAATCGACCATCTAACCAATCTCGGATCTTACACTGGTGTAACATTAGCTGCGTTTGTTTTGCTCGTGGGTAGCACGGTTCGTTTAAACTCGACATTGAGCGATTCTCATGGTCACGGGAGAATCGTCCCAGCAGCCACGGACAGGCATTTCTGGGAGAAGCAAATAGAATACAAATGGGACTGGAGGAATTCCCAGCATCTCCAGACAGCGTTTAGGCACTGACAGCGGCTGGAGGCAGAAGGACTCGCATCGCTGGGCCGAGATCTCTGGAGTACGGATTGTTTACACGTTCATATCTTTGGAAAACTGGAATATGAATGCGAAGGACTGATACCAGGAGATATTTATTGTTGCCAAAATATTGTTCATTTACGATTGGGTCTACTGACTGCAGCTAATACGACAGAGGCCCCCCAGTTAATTGTTTAAGGTCTGCCCTGTGGATTCCTTTTTGCTGTTACATTTCGACCAGAAGTATTGATTAGTGTATAGTGTTATAGTCCCGTATTCGGACGTGCCTCTCAACAATCCAACAGTGTGCGACAATTAATTTATTCTCAACACAGTTCTCAAAATCATTGCCTGCTTCAGACGAATGACTGAGGAGTATGTACCAGGAAATCGCCTCATCGGACTCTGGAAAATGTTAATTGGATATAATTCTCTGCAAATCTAGAACAGGAAGCCCAATGAGTGACACACAGTCCAGCTTCACTGACAGGTATGTATTCAACCACCTGGATAATCTCTTTTTGCACTGACTGCACTTCCTGTTCCATTGGTCGAGTCTCTGGAGTGAAAACTACAACTGTCTGTGACTGAATGATTTAATGATAATGTGTTGGACATGGTCATAGCAGGGGCTCCACCTGTCCTCAGTAATAACTATGTTATACAATGTAATTATGAAGGCAGCGCATCAGAGCTTTATGGAAACTCTGCTGAGCTCAGCGTGGGTAATGGAGTTTACTGAGACAGTAAAGTACTACTTGTCCAGGCCTACTTGAAAAGGCCTGCCAATGTTGGTGTGCCGGGGAACAGCGGTCTATGGTCTTTGAACACCGATTGGAGCTTTAAACATATCCTCCTCTACCTATTAAAGCAATCTCTGCAGTTAGACAAAACCCGAACGCTAACCCTTGTTGGCTAATCACCTTCTCTAAGACATCTGTTAGCTCAAAGATTGGACACGTCACGAAGAGTACAGCCGGAAATATTCGGCCTGTATCATTTTAATCACTTATAGAGTATGGCAAACATCATAGCATGATGACACAAATTCGTTCTCATGTTTTTGTACCTGGAGAATGAAGCGGTGTCTACTTTCATTTTGACTGACTCTGGCAGTGAAACATAAAAGTGGGATTATTGCATTGCATGTGTGAATGCCACATTCCTGCAAGGAGAGCATGCAAATACTGCGGAATGTGTATGGATCCAGTACAGGAGGAAGGTTTATAGCACAGTTTGGGATTTGAAATATCCTCATGTCTTGAGCATGAGCTAGAGGCTAAATCCCAACCTCATTTTATATGACCCCCCCACCCCCACACACACTGCAACGATTGCGACTGTGGCTGGTATCAACTGCTGTTGAGGTGATGTGTTAGCATGTCATATTTCCTTTTTTATTTTTAACAGCACTCTGCATCTCAGGTTGCTTTTTTAATTAATTTGAAAAAAATCAACACTTGAGTGATTGCAACAGAATTATAATGCCATGAAATACTCTATTAATGTAAGGTTGCTATTGCTGCGACACACTGTGTTTTGTGTTGGATAATATCAGTGTATTTTGTTGTCATATTTGCTGCTGCATGTAAACACTTGAGGGTGTGCCACATATTATTATTTTTTTACCTTTTTTTCACAACACATGCAGGTTGATACATATTTTACGTGATTTAAAAAAAAAAAAAAAGTGTTTTGATTGTGATCAAAATAGTACAAGCTAGTACACTTATGCCAGGCAAAAATAGTGCAAGAGCACTCTGTAGGTCCTGCGAGCAGCTAGCTGTCTGTTGCACAAAAACTAGACCAGGACTGTGTCAGAGTTTGTTCCACAGCGGTTTTTAGGTTGTTTTCTACAGTGGATGGAACTTGACATCACTTGGATTAAGACTGCCGTCTTTCTCTCGCTCATCAAGGCTGTGTGTATATCCCTCTTTTGCTGCTCTTGTTTCTTTTTTTGAGTGTGTGTTGCCGTGAGTGTGTTCGCTCTGTTGGCTACACCAGCAGTATGTTGCCAACTGATGGGTCAGTTTAGTGTGCAGTTAGCGCTTTGTCATAGAGTTCTGCTGATCTCCACGTTTTTCCCACCCCGCCGAGGCCCTCGTGGGAAGTGGTGCTAGTGACATCACTAATAGTAAACAACAGATTTCCATTGGGAGCAGCCTGTCCACTGTCTGTTCTGCCACACGTCCATCAGTATAGGCCAGGTACATTGAGACATCTTGACTTCTTATTACCACAAGGAAAATGTGTTAAATTATATCTCAACTACTTTATAATAATATTTGTTTAACAACAACTTTCCTAATCATTGATTCTAATACATCTATTGATTTTTCTGCCAGTCTAATGCCATAAATATCCATCGCAACATAACAGGTGTACAAAACTAATTTGGATGTATGTTTATTTTGTCCTGTTGATTCACAAATAAATTAAGTGTTGCTCTAGACTAGAGTATTCTAATTCTGAATAATAATTAAGGGGATCATAGATTTGTGTCGCTACAGTAGAATGTGATTACTCATGATCAGTGTCATAAGTTTTTGTACGGGTTTTGTATTTGGCATCTTTCCCTGATAATACTGTATTCTTACCCAGTCTAGCCAGCTTTGATGCTTAGGAAGCTGTGTCAGTTGCGCTTAACTCTTCATTAAAATTATTATCCAGACATAATTTGATGCTCGGAATAGAAGTACTGTACAAAGCATGTTACCTGTAATTGCAGATGAGTTGAGCTTGGAAACGTATTGATGAGTGGGTCACATGGTGTACTCTATAGAGCTAAAATAACAAACCTCGCACAGATTTTACAAAGCTTGTTCAATGAGAGACTAGTGGATCTTTATTCTTCCCTTGTTTTCTTTGTAAATGCTTTGAGCATACAAAGGGACTTCTATGCTGTATGTCCTTTGCGATGAAACTGATGACACTTATAATTTGGTCATCTGTATAAATATATGAGGGTAAGATGTTGGATGTTTCTTAATCAAGCTGTTTAAAAAAAAAAAAAAAAAAAAAAAAAAAAAAGTTTTGAACAGGGCTTGTGCAATTTGGAAGCAACTCGGGGGGGATAAATTCAAATGCAAAATGTCTCCAAATCTTGACAACAACATGAGGTCTTCGAGCTCCTTTCCCTCTGACCAGAAGATGGGATTTTCTGCCATTTTACAGAATGATTAATGACAGTTGTCACTTTAGCACGTTGTTTAAAATATATTGATGATGCATATGTAAAATATAACACTAGATTGTGATGCATCATGCCTGTTTTTCTTGTAGAATGCTGGCCCACTATAAAAAATAATATGCTGGAGCACCACTGTATCATCATTTTGTTCATTGTAAACAAACAAAGGTGGAGTAGAGAATGGTTTTTGTTGCAGGGTTGTTGCACATGGAAGAATGGCTTCGAGCTACAGATAGTCCACACTGAAATACTGTCCTGAGTCTGAGCTTTGTTTGTTTTTGAAAGAGACCCTTAGGAAGACTCTCCTCACACCTGGATGTAACTTTGTCAGACACACACCAACGCTCACTGTACTCCAGTTGTGTGACAGTGTTTTTAGTACACTCCCTTTTAGCAGATCCATCTTCTTATGGATGAGATCATTGTAATTATCTCATCTACAGCAGCTTTAGCCCCCTTGGGGGTCACGGGTCTGTTGTAGGCCATCTCAGCGAGGTAGTTGGGTACACCCTGGTTAAGACGCAAGCTCATTGCGGGGGCCACCGCGAAGACAAGACAGGCAAACAAACAACCATGCACACTCGCACTCACACCCATGGACTGCATGCTTTTGGAGGTGGGATAGAAAACCCACGCAGACCCACGGTTAGAACAGACAAACCTTATACAGGAAGGTATTGAATCCAGAACCTTTTTGTTGTGAGGCAACAGCCCTCCCCACTGCACCATCGTGCTGCCCCCGGTAACATCAAGCCTCACTAAATTTGGCAGAAATGGATGTTGATATTAAAGAAAATGCAGGCAGAGTAAAAGAAAGAAGCAAGGGTCCAGGGTTAGAGATGTTGGAGAAAGCCCTGAAGTCTGAATATTAGCTCAGGCTAAAGTTGGGGGTCTGTCACCCAGCCCTGTGATGCTCATGCTTGTCGACACCCTTTTAACCAAGAGAGCTTTGGGGCTTTAACATTACTTTCAGTTCATAAAAGACAGGATCACTACAATAGAGAGAAAGGGGCCAAGGGTGAAGCCATATCAAGTCCAAGTGTTTTTCCTCACATGTTTGTAAGGGTTTAGTAGCAGTGAACTAGACTATCGACTTCAACGTTACGGGAATGTTTTCTGTTGTTTATTTCTTCATTTGTCTGCTGTAATTTTTCTTCCACGTCTTGCTCTTAAATGCTTTTTCTTGCGCTAACTAATTGTAGCTTATCTTGCAAGTGGACAATCAAATATACTAGGCGATTAATAGATGATGTTAAAAACCAGCATTAGGACTGCAATCTGTTGGTGGTGATTTATGTGGCTACTGAGAGTCTCGTCTCAGACTGGAGTTTCCGGGGATTCTCAAAGTGAATGTTATCTCTGTGTTTTGGGAGATGTTGTGTTGTCACGAGAGACCAGCAGACTGCTTCTTTCACTGTGATTGATCTTACACTGCCAGTTTCTGCTGATTCAGGAATGACGGGGTTTTCTTTTTTTAACAAGATCCACTGTCGGAACACTTCTTGTCAGCAGCCTGCAGTTATGTTGGGCTGAAGAACTGTTTTCCTAATAATTATTACATGGCTTAAAATGACCTTTTCCTGGCTTTTTCCTAGCATGTACTGAATGTATATTTAAAAACAAAAACAAATTATACCTCTGTAAGAAGAATAGTTGATTCAATTATTATTTTTGTCTCACCAGTTTTCCTTTAGTGTTGAATTAATGTATATCTTTATTCCTTCTCTGAGCTAGATTTTATTAATGAGCTTAATATACTAGATGGAATATATTATTTAGCATGTAAGTCATAGGTCTGGGCCTAACAACCAGTAATAAATGATTGGTTTGGATAGTCTGGCGTGTTGAACCACCTCTATTCCTTTCCCGGTGCTGGTGGACAGTCTACAGCGTAGCGTGAGGAAATGTCTGTCCACGGACCTCGTTTCAGGAATCCCAGTGAAGGTTATTGGGGCAGAAAGGGCACTGTTACCTCCCTTAGGCTGTAGCTTGAGCACCAGAACTATTACGCTCGTCTCAGAGCACACCACACCTCTGTCATTCTCTCTTTTCTTTAAACCTATACACAGTGGCTTATGGATTCACTGCTGGGTCGTATGTTGGAATTGAATTCAATGTTTGTGACATTAAACTAGACTGTGATACAGAAGGTGGTCTAAAAAGGGGGGAGTATCAGTGTGTTGGTGTAGACTACAACGTTTTCTGTGGCACGGAGTAGAAAGCAGTGATGTCATGCTGGCTGTGTATTTGTGTACAGTACACCCACACTGTGTGACTCAGGTATATAGATTAGATATCGTGACGTGTGTGGTCTCTCCCATTGGCAGACTGCAGGCATGTATCATTACACCACTGAGACAGGATCACTGGGCAGGTTTAAAGAGATGGAAGGAATGACCGCATTACTGAAAAGAGGATATCACCAACTCTATAGGGTACCAGGCAGTCTGGTGTATGACTCTGCACAAAAAAGAGTGAGGTCGCATCCAAGTTACACACAAATCATTGGCCTATATTTGCATTTTCTGGTTCCAAGAGAAACCAAGTATAACTTAAAGTGCTTTTTCTGAATTGTGCATAAGTTGGTCCAGGGTCCTTGTTCACCGTCTTCCTTCCTCTTCAGATTTTGAAGATCCTTTCACAGAGTTTGTGTGAGAGTCTGCTCCTTTGCGCCATGACTTTTTCTCTCTGTTCTGGGCATGGGCCTCTCTCACTGCCACTGCTGCTGCAGTTGGCCCAGCTCTGCCACAGTTTTCCATCAAAACAGCAAACCTCAATGGAGCATTCAAGCCCAGGCCCGCTCGAGCGCAGCCCCTCCCTCGCATCCCATGCTGTTCTTACTCAGCCTTCTTTCTCCTTTTCTGATTTTCTGAAAATATAATGGCCAGGAAGAGATGTAAGCTCAGACTTTTACAGCTGGATCTATTTATTCTATATCTATATATCATTGGTAGAGTTACTAAATGTTCGTGTTAAATCTACACTTTGTACAGTAGTGGGGTGACTGACTGTACATAATCATGACTTATGAGTGAACGTACCTTTCGAAGATGGCACTTTTGTACTCATTTTAGTTTCTATCACCTTTTTCTGGTGAACCTCTTGATCTGGTCCAGTCGGGTATTTTTGAGCATTGTGCCAACGTCTGAACCTTTTGTGTTTCTGGCTTGAATTGAGAATAAACATATTTTAACTTGCGGCACAGTGGCGCAGTGAGTAGCGCTGCTGCCTAACAGCAAGAAGGTTGTTCTTCCCGTGTCTGCATGGGTTCTCTCCTCGTTCTCCGGCTTCCTCCCGACCCCAAAATTGTCCGTAGGCGTCAATGTGTGCAAGAGTGGTTTTCTGTCTGTGTGGCCCAGCGATGTGCTGGCGATGCATCCGGGGTGTACCCAAATTCGTCCATACACCCTCTCTCTTGGCTTTTCAAATTTGCTCCGTTTTACAAATGATCGAAACATGAACGAAGTGAAGCTTGTATAAATTAAATAAGTTTGCAGCCATATATTGCCTTAAATTTAGGTGACTAAAATGTGGATTTCTGAAGTATGCTTCACCAATCATCATTCTTCAGTACACAGCCCCACCCCTCAATAATTCTGGGTAATCTGGAAGCTTCAACCCCCCTACTAGTTATTTTTTTTGGGGGGGGGGGGTCAATGAAAGTTTGGGGTTG
Source organism: Brachionichthys hirsutus (assembly GCF_040956055.1). Lineage (NCBI taxonomy): Eukaryota > Metazoa > Chordata > Actinopteri > Lophiiformes > Brachionichthyidae > Brachionichthys > Brachionichthys hirsutus. The sequence goes on from NC_090907.1 coordinate 5,224,181, forward strand.
AGGTAAAGTTCTTTCCCGCTCTAATTTGTCAGAAAAACGCAACTGTATTTATGAAAACAGGATTAATAAGGCAAGTACAGCATGTACATTATAGGCAGCCTTGTGCATCACCCAGCCACTTAGAACATGGTTTACCTGTCACATTTGTTCCTGTATGTTCCACCAAGAACATCATGGGCCTGCTCTATTTTGCCATCCCCTGATTTATGCACACGTGTACATGTCATAGTTCTGTGTGTGTCTTTATGTACTGACTTTTCCGTCTTTCCGATTCAGAGGTTTGTCAGGGAGTTGGCTACTTAAAGCCCCCCCCATCTCTCTCCCGTCTGTAGGCTCTGGAACGTATTGCAGTCTGAGTGTCTTTCATAAATGGGTCATTCAGCCACTCTACATAGTTCTGAATGGGACGTACTGTCACCAGCATAAAGAGAGTTAATGTGAGCTCTTTAGTTCAGAGACCTCCCTAATATGGAAGACTGGTGTTCTGAAATGTGTGATTATTCCACTTATCAAGCACTGGGTACATTTAGACTTGAAAGACAGTTGCATCTTTTATTTATTGTTATCTAATTGCCTTTGCATCTTATAAAACACACTGCTTGTGGCCTTATTTGGAAAAATTGCATAGAAATGAAATGAAAATACTGTCCAATAAAAAAGTTATAGCAGGCAAAGGTAAAGCATAAAAAGGTTTTTATTTTTGTACGGTTTCCTAGACAAGTCTTTTCCATGTTCTCCATTTTGACATGGTAAAAAAAACAAATTAAATACAGTCTATATTTAGGTTTTGTTGTACTTGTGCAACAGTATAGCATAAAGTCCAGTTATAGTGGGTTTTCAAACTACATGAGGAATGACCAACATGACTCACTCTGTGCAGGCAGATATGATAATGACCTCTGACCAGTAATCTTTCAGATCATTCAGTCTGTGTTTGTACTTGGGATTATTATTACAGTCTAGATGTTGTGTGCGAGGAGCTAAATTGTGTCATGTACACATACACACAGCTGAGATCTGAGAGGTTGACCTGGAAAAGACTTTAATCTGCAGCTGGAGAACTCTGATCTCTGATCGGGATTAGGATGTTTACCACGCTATGGGTCTCTGGAGATGGCTGCTTGACATCTTGTTTTTGAGTGTCCACAAAGGCTTTCAGCTTTTGTTACATTAATTGTTTGTTTGGTCTTTTCTGCACTGACGGCCTTTTTGTTTTATTTGCAGGTTTCCCAAGAAAGCAAACAGGTAATTTTTGATTTTCTTGTATTATATCAACAATGTAATGTATAATACAAGCATGTCTATGGGGGGTACAATTATTATGTTTACCTCCGCAGAGGTTATGTAATCACAGATGTTGGTTTGTTTATCTGTCTGTTAGCAACGTAACTCAAAAGGTTACGAATGGATCTTGATGAAATTTTCAGGAAATGTTGAATGTTTTTTTTACCACCAAATTTCATCTTTCATTATCTGATCCAGAATGAGGTCAGGGAAAATCCGACATTTTAACATTGAAAACTGGATTCAAAAATCAGTTAAAAATACTGATTCACTTTTACTTTTGATTGATTGGTTTACGAACATTTCTGGTCAGGAATGGAGCGAAAACACAGAATAAATTTGCAAATCAAGGTTCAACTGTATTTATGGTCTTGTGGTTAATGCTTTATGTTTCTAATTTGTGTTTGTTACTCTAGAACCAGCAGCATTCTCAGTAAAGACCACCCTCCAGACAAGAAACCCAAAAGTGATAAAACCTCTCTTCCCTCCAATGAGTTTGACCCTACAGGTAATGCCCCGCTTTCATTTTGAGGCCCGTAACCCTTTTCTGCTAATCCTAGAGACTCCGCTTCCTTCACTGTTGTAAACTCTTGATTCTACTCAGTCCTGTTCTTCAGTCTCTGTCACTTAATCTGCCACATATGATTCATTTGTGTCTCTTGTTCATTTCTGTCTTTCTCTCATTGTCCCTCTCTCTAAAACATGCAGTGTAAAAAAATATGTTGCCTTGGTGTCCAAGGCATGCTGGGATGGTGAAAGATGGCGTTCGTATGTTTTTTTGTTGTCTGTGAATTTGAAATCAGTTCAGGTTAAATGTCGTTATTTTGGTCGTATCAGCTTTTTTGAAGACTTTTAATTATCACTCTTTCTGAATGGATGCCATTATGTACAGTGTATTATGTCTTTATCTTCTGAGCCTACTTTACACTGCATTATACCAGCTGTTTACAATGCTGCGCACATACATTTTTGCGTGTAGGACTGAGATCTGCAGCTGCATGGTTAATATCCATGATATTCTTTATGCTTGGAATAAGAGTTTAGTTTCGAGTTTTTTGCAGGGCGAGACCATTAAGGATGAGAGAGGAAAGGAGTTTTATATGGTGACACTCCCTGTCCGGTATGATTTGAGACTTGACTGACGTCACTGTTTTCCAAGCTAACCATAAAATCTCCTGCACCACATGGTGTCTTTTCCCTGTATGATGCAACCATGGCGTTTTCTCTCAGGACATGAGCTGTCTTGCCTATCTTTATATAGAATCATGCAAGAAGCACGTATTCTTCTAATAATGTGGTTCCTGTCTGGAAGGATGCGGCTACTGAAGTAGGAATTAAATGTTCTAGTTTATATGTAACTATCCAACGATTGTTATTTTTACTCATTTTATATGTTTTGTGCCTGCATGCTTTCAATATATATCCCCCCCCTTTTAGTTTTCTTCAGGTTGCATTAAATCTTAATCTTTCCTCAGATTTTCTTAAACTTGAAGAATCTTTTTTTTATTTTAAGGATGAGCAGGAGCAGTCGTCCTGAAATGCTCCCATGGACTCATGAGATATGTGTTTCAAAAATATTAATTTATGCTTAGTTTAGCTATAACAATAAAAGAAAATTTCACATGTAGTTGACATTCAAAAGAGAACATATTTTGAATCATTGGGGTCAAAAATGTTCCTCTTTTTTCACTATTGTATATTATCTGTTCCTTTGCCATTACTTTTAAAAACACCTTGTGATTTTGGCAAAGCTAAAATGACTTCAGATTTAACTGCAATTTTAGCAGTTGTCTTCATTCTTTTGAATAGATTGCTCTTTGAGTATAAACCTGAGTTTTGATTCTGCTTTTAAATGGTTAATTCAGTGTTTTAAGATCATAATTCTATAAATTGCACTGCTTTTTTTGGAAAAAAAACACCTTTGACTTTCACATTTTAATGAAGGATACAACGTAAAGCCCTGCAGTGAAACATGTAGGACTGGATTACTTTCAATTAAAACAATTATATATTTAGAGACTGCACTCCTGCCTGTCCATTGTATTTATTAAACTATGTATCCATTTAATTTTTCTTTTCCTGTGAATGTTTCTCCCTCATGATTCTTTCTGTCCTGTTTTGTGTTTCCTTTTCCTTGTGTTGGATCTTGTTCTGTTTCGTGTTTGCGTGCGTGTGGATGGATGTGTGTGTGTGTGTGTGTGGTGGGGGCTGTGAGCAGAAGCTCTGGTGGTGCAGAAGAGTGGCAGCAGCAGTGTGCTAGCAGAGGGGAAGCCTGAGTCCTGTGGTAAGACGCTCCTGCTAGAATGGCTGGTGTGACCGCTGCAGCTGTACTTGCTGTGTGAAATTACCACTAGATGTTTGTTTTAAGTGAGTGCACTAACATTCATCCCATTTTCTCCAACTTGGTTGTTTGTGTACTTTAACATAGGGCTGCCACTAATGGTGATTTTTATTTTTCAATTTACCGTAGTAGTTTGTGGCAGCACATTTTCTGTCAGAAACTGTATTGTTGTCAATATTTCAAAAAATGAGCTCTTCAAAAAAACGACATAGCAGCCATGCTCATTTCTAGCTAAACAATTTCAGATTGAAAAGACGCAGTTCTAAAGTTACCTTTAAGCCATTACCTCACTCCATTACAAGAGGTGTGTTACTTTGTGGGTGATAGCAGTAGCAAGGTGATGCCCCCCCCCTTTGTTATTGCACAGTGCTGTAAATTTAAACCTCATTCAGGAATTGTCTGTCTTAATATTGATGTAAATGTCATAAATGATGACATTAATGTGATCGGATAATGTTTATTGCCCATTTTAAGTCGGCGTCCAGCAAAGAAAGCTTTGTGATGCGTTTTGAGTTTCCACGTTAGCAGAGACGAACAAAAAAAAGAGTTTCTCGCCACAGTTCTCTGCCATCACGTTCAATGCAAGCATAGACGGGTTCGTTCTTTGTGTGTCTCAGCTTTCTCCACTGCATCTGGTCACACACTAATATTGATCTCAAGCTTTCACAGATCAATATCTTGTGTCCGATAACAGAAATCAAAGCTCTCAATACTCACTTTCAGACTTTGAATAGTGCTCTAACCTGTTCTGATTTGAGTTCGGGTTTAGTGACTTTGGCGAAGCTAAGGTAGTCAGCATTTAAAGTCACTTTGTTGTCTCAGTAGCATCCTCTTGTGTTTCAGCAAAGGGTGCTGATTGTTGATCATTTAAACATCTAAGTAGTAGCTTAAATCCAGAAAACCTGATCAGTGGTCTGTCAGACACCAATAGATGTACTGTACTCTTAGATCCTGTCAAACATGGAAGAACAACATCTTGGGGCAAATTTGTCCCCACATGGCTCCTTGACTCCCTTTCTCTCCTCATCTCCCTTCCCCCTGCTCCTAACCCACCCCTTCGCACCCCTCCCCCCTGCCTGGTGCGTTTGCCTCCTCTGACTTCTGTCCGTCCAACCCCCCCACCCCACCTTCTGCACCCGTCTATCGACTCACCTCTGGTCAATGCTGCACTGACCAGAAATCTCAGACACGACAATGAAGCAGCTCAAGGCTCATCGTACTCACTTTGTGTTTGTTTATTTATATATGTGTTTGTTTGATATGTTTGCATCTTAAAAATGTTCTAATATAGTTGCAACTGTGGAAAGATCTTAATGCTTATGAAGATACCTTTTTTTTTCCCTCCGATTTGAGCATCTTGCGTTCTTTACTTTGTATTTTCTTGTGTGTTGTTTTGTCAGAGTTGGCCAGACGTTAGATAATCTCACATCTCTTCATGCTACATTAAGAAAATACAGAATAAAATCTGAAATGTAACATTCCTCCTTCTGGCCTGTGGAAATACAACCAAGGGAAGTCGGATCTCTTTCAACTATCACCACAGCCACGATTAATACTGTTGTAACATATTTTTATTAGTAGTATGACTTTTCTTTTCCAAATTGAATTGGCTATACAAGCTGTCAGTTGAAAGCATTAATGACCGCTGTCCTTGGTTCTCTGGTCTGGGCCAGCAACAACGAGATGTTTTCAGAAACGATATCAGTTAAAGTAATGAAGGCTCGTTTCCTTTTCTTGGTCTCAGTGAGAGGACATGAAAGCATGGTGATGAAAAGACGCAGGTCTTACTCCAGATTGGCTTTTATATTGTGAACCTTTCCTTTAAATGAGGCTCATTTATAATTGTATATGTGTCAACTTCAAAATGTAATCATTGTGGCTCAATTTCCTTCAAAATCCAAGCTTCATCTTCATTAAAATGCCTCCTTAGCATTCAGGAAACCTTCAGAAATGCGATGGTAGATGGACTTCAGCAAATGTATTTTAGTTCCAGGTTGTTGGGACACTGTAACATCTGTCTGTTCTGTCTGTCTCGTCTTCAGGTCTGGTCCAGCGATGTGTCATCATCCAGAAAGATGAAAATGGCTTTGGGCTTACTGTCAGTGGTGACAATCCAGTGTTTGTGCAGCTTGTCAAAGAAGGTACAACAGCGTGTCAAACGGAGAGAAAGATGTTATTACCACGAGGACTTCTGCTCTGAACATTTGAAATAGAGATGTGGCTGCCTTGTTCTTGTACTTGGTGTCTAACTGTCATGGCTTTTTGCTCTGAACTCCCAGATATGGGGATAATTGGGACTCTGGCACTTAGAGCAGTGAAGCCATCGACTGCATATATTCTTCTCAGTAGTTTCATAGTGGCTGCAGCTTCTGCTGCGACATGACACTTATGTTCTCTCCAGCAGTCTTTCACTGTCAGTGGAGGAGGAAATGAGACGTTATCAAGACAGAAAACAGTACACAATATGTTCTTGGGTGAGGGGGAGACGGGGAACATTTTTGTTGCACTGTCATCAGTGCTTGGTTGTATTTTTCTTTCCCTGCATGGTTCTCTATTTACGATTTTGTAAATTGCTCAACTTGAAGAGCAGTCTACTTCCCGGCATTTAAAAACAATGAAATACCGGTATGCAAACTAGTTTATTTTACTGTGAACTGAGGAACTGTTTTTGCTGCAGGATTTTCACATTTGTATTTGTGTTTAGCTTTAAAACGTGGAAGTCTAACCATGCTTTTATCCATCAGTTCCACTCCAGTGTTTATTTATAACAGGTCAAATTTACATTTAGCATTTTTACATCTGATTCAGTATAAGTCATCGTTTGGGCTATAATACCATCCGATCATACAAGATTATGATTCCCATACAAACAGAAATGTGACCCCCCAAAAAAGACCCATAATGTAGATTCCAGTGCGCTATTCTGAAAACTATTTGACTATACATGACTTCAGCTGTACGCTGCTGATTATAGAGTCAGACGTCGATCTCATAATGACCAGTCTCGTGTCGAAATCCCTTTGTTTTGGGTGGAGCTGTGAAACAGGTTCTTCTTGCCATCTAACCATGTTATGGCCTTTTAAAATAGCACGGGGACACACACACCTTGTATCTGGTCTGTCACTACATCGGTGTGTTCACTGTGGAGAAATGAATCAACGGTGATGTTTTAATGCGGCTTTTCCCCTGCTTCCCAGATGGCGCTGCTATGCGCGCCGGTGTTCAGACAGGAGACAGGATCGTCAAGGTATTTATTACATTCAGTGATTTCTTGTTCTGAAGCCAATGCAGCTCTGTACTGCCACCTTATGGTCAGTCATGATTTCCTCTCTGTATGCTGCACCGTATTGAGCTGAGACGTTAAGTTCCGAAACTATGCCTAGAATGAAGTTTTTGACTGTTTTTAAATGTTTTGTATTATGATCATGGTGTCGTGACTGCCTTGCAGGTCAATGGAACCCTTGTTACGCATTCTAATCACATTGAGGTGGTGAAGCTTATCAAGTGTAAGTTTCCTGTCTGTGTTTTAGTTAAGGCTACATTGAAAAAGCAAGCCTTTGACTTGTTTGTTTGCTTTGGTTTTTCTACTCCAGCGGGTTCCTATGTGGCCCTCACCGTGTTGGGGCGTCCTCCAGGGCTTGCCCAGATCCCGTTGTCTGAAGCGGAGTCTGAAATGTTGGGTGTTAGCGTTTCTTCTCCAAACTCCCCGGCGGCAGAACGCCCCTACAGTCCTCAGGACCGCTTCTCCTCCGCTCACCCGTTATGGGTACTAAAGACATCAGTTACTTCTTTTGCCTTCTAGTTCTTTCCTTCACAAGCTCACCTCCTATTTTCATGCTAATGCCTCCTATCTCCTTGTGGAGATGATCACCTGGGTAATTTCTGTCTTTGTTTTTGTTCAAAATCTACTTTAATATTCCATCCAACATTTTCTTCCGACATAATTGTTTTTATTAAATATATTCCTGTTATGTCTGTGTAGGCTCTCAATCATCCAGGTCATGGCAAATAATGAAGTGTTATAAAGAAGAATCAACTGAACTTCTTAAAGTTTTATTGAAGATGTTTCACCTCTAATCCAACGTCTTCAATCAAACTTGAATGGTTGATTCTTCTTTTTTGCTCTTTGTGATATTTCACTATGATTGTTTCTTTGAATTCAACTCCTCTTCTTCACAGGATGATAACAGCAGTGTCTTCAACCAGAGGGTTGACGTCTTACAAAAGATGCTTTCCAGAGAGCAGCAGGAGCTGCAGGTAAGCATCGTAATTACTGTCAGTCACGTTGTCTGTCATTCAGGAATTTGTTGTTTGTTGTTTTATAGATACAGCAGGATTCTACTGGTATTAATTTCTTGATTTGATTTCTCCCATCTCACTGTTTAGGTCATGAAGGAGAGGTACAGCAGGAACCCTTCCCCTAAACTACTGAAAGACATCCAGGAAGCTAAGAAACACATTCCTCAGCTGCAGGGCCAGCTTTTCAGAGCCACTGGGGCAACACAGGTAAAGCACTGCAGCAGCCTTTAATTAATTCTGTGCTACGCATGTTCCAGACTGACGATAATCGTAATAATATCAGAGGATGAGGATTTCTCTGTGTGAAGCCACTTAGCGAACCCTGTTTGTCTTTATTTCTTTGTTTTATCTTCATTTGTTTTATGCTCTTTAAGATATTTTTTAAGTTATTGCAAATATAACCTCTTTTGCTTTTTGCCTGAAGTATATTTGATTTTGTGAATCTTATTGGACCTGCAGGAGGCTGTTCCAGGTGGTGATGCAGATGATGGTAGCATGAATGAGGTGGAGAACTCTCCTGTCTCTAAGGGAGACAACTCCACAGACCAGTCCTGGAGCAACACTCCCGTGAGTTGTCAGCTATCAGCACTTCTAAACAACATGATTCTAGTTTTCAGCCTTGAGTCCAAGACTGGGAAAGATACAGGCCATTATATTCATGGCAGTCTTTACAGCTTTGGCTTCAGATCTGCACCAGTACAATAATTGATTGTAGGAATTGTCCCTTCAAATCAATGTTTGTTTTGTACAACCCTGAATCCAAAAGGTTAGGGCTACTGTGTAAATGTGGGTCTGTATCACTGTTAGATAAAATGTTCTCTCTTTTACAGTGTCACAAACCTAACAATCACAAATGTGATATTATTAGAAGCCTTTAAAAATAAAGGTTTCTGTTCTTTTATTTATGTTTATTTGTTGTTGCCTTTTTGGCTCAATGATAATGACTAATTAATCTAGAGAGAGGAGTTTGTATGCTGCGGCATGCTAAATGTGGAGATCGGCATGTGTATTCATGTGGTTTTTAATTTATGAATGTATTTATGTTTTTTGTGAGCTGCTTGACAATCATTTCCCTATTAAATATATAGAGATACTTGATTTATCATTATCAGTATTTACATCTGTCTATTTTTGGACAGGGGCAACAAAACACTTGTGGAATGTTCCACAGGTAAATAGTTTAAGCTGGAACAAATGATTGTCATGATTTGGTATGAAAACAACATTCTTGAATAGTTGAAATTTCACAAATCATTTGTAGGGGCTTTAGAGGTGTGCATCCCTTTGTTGATAATTTATGGTCCCTTTTTCATGTTTTTTTAATTTTTATTTTCCACATCTATAAGCACAATTTTCATTTCAGCTTGCTCACATTCATTTGCATTCCCATCATTGGTGGCCATCAGTTTGTTCTTGGACACAAATTTCCTGCTCTGGAATTAGAGTTGTACGATCAATAATGAAATAAAGATACAAGATACAATTGTTGAATGTTTAAGATTTATTTTTGCGAAATTGAGAGGAATGTTTTTTCATTCCACCAACAGATATCATGTGGATTTGTGCTTGGATCGCCAGAGAGCCTGTGCCCCAGTCCAAAGAGCACTCTTAGGAACAGCTTCAACTCCTGCCACTCTCCAGAGGCAGAGGATGCCACGGATCTGGTATTTGTACTCTTCAGCTGTGTGAAAAGTCTGCTTTAGAAATGTACCGAATCACTTCCCTTTCCTTTCACAAGCTTCGTAAAGAGTTGTTTTTCTTTTATGTTGCACGAGTCATTCATTAAGACCACGTGTAATATGTTCTCACCGCCTCACACTTCACTTCTTCTCTCCAGGACTCTCTGTCCCCCACCACAGTGAACAGTCCTTCTTCCCGCCTCGTCTCACCGATTATTAGAGCTGAGGACGACTATTTTGATTCTGACCAGGAGCAGGTATTAAGCCAACTCTGATATCACTTACACAAGCAGTCAACTCTTAGATTGATTTAAAAGGTGTGACAGCATATGATTCTTCATAGACGATGGCAAAATTATTTTTATTTTGACATGAGATGAGCAAAAAAGAAGGATCAACTGGACTTGTTCGAGTTTGAGTGAAGATGTTTCACCTCTCATCCAAGAGGCTTCTTCAGTTCTGAGAGACTGGCAGAGAGTTGAGACACTTCTACTCTTGTTGGTGCAGGAAACAAAGAAGGGACCGAAACCACCAAGGCAATCGGACTCCCCAGGAGTATTAGCATTTCCTTTATGAATGCTAATGCTCCCCGGCAGTCGTGAAAATGGACTAACTAATCATTAGCATCCATAACGTGAAGGGTTGCCCCACCCACACACACGCACCATTGATTCTTCTTTTTTGCTCTTCATGATTTACTATGACCTGGGTGACTGAGAACCGACACAGACAACACTTGTTTTGTTTCAGACAAACGGCCAGTGTAACAGCTTTAACAGCATGGAGCAGCTCAAGGGTCGCCCAGCCCACCTAGCGGCCTTCCTTCACCATGTCATCTCTCAGTTTGACCCTGCTCCAGTGGTAAAGAGCCTCAGCCTTCACACACTGTCACACAGTCTTCCTTATGCAGCTTGGCAGAGGCTACTAGCTGTTCTAAACAGAAACTTGTATCCTCAGCTGTGCTACCTCTATGCTGACTTCTACAAACAGACCAACTCCAAAGAGACCAGACGGGTGTTCATGGACCTCCACAACTTTTTCATTGACCGGGGAGCAGTAAGTTATGTTTGTGACATATAGAGATGATGCACCAGACCCACCTGGTGGTCTTTAATCTGCCTGTTCCAAAAAATGCATCTCGTACACCACTGATTAAACTTTGGAGAAGCTCTGATTAGTCCAAGTATACAACGTCAATTTCTTTTTTTGTTAACTATAAATGTTGTCTATAATAATGTCAGATTAAATGTTTGACACAATTTCAGGATAGAGTGTAATATATTTGCTATAAATTGCCTATTACCGGTACATAATTTCATAGGAGGTGATGATGATTTTATATTGTATTCTTTTATCAACTTGTAGTTTAATTTGAATCATTATTTTTTTCAGAATTTGAAAGTTGCTGTTCCTGAATGCATCTCTGTTGATCTAGGTATGTGTTTCCTGGTTTTTTTCTGGCCGTACCTATTATGCAGTCTCTGAAGTTGATCGCTGATTCAGTTGTGCATTCCCAGTTCAGGACTATCGGAAATCACATGGTCCGATGGTTCGGAAAGTATTGCTTAACCTTAACAGGGATTGCTCAGTGGTGCTTGCCACAATCCCTTTAGCTTTTTATGTAAGGGTGTTTTGTGCTTGTGTTTGCAGACCGGCGGCGCACAGAGCTGATCCCAGAGGAAATAAACAGACAGCATGTTCAAACACTGCAGGACTCTCTGCTCCCTGACATCCAGAAGAACCTCGAAGACTTCAGGTAAACGTGTGTGTCCGCTGAGGAGGTTATGATTTCACCTGCGTTGGTTTGTCTGTTTGTCTGTCTGGTTTAAATTTTCACAACAAAATGATTTTGTTTTTGGATCCTTTCAATAAAATTTCTTATTACCTCCACAAAGGAGGTTCTGTTTTTGCTGGCCTTTCCCAAGACGCTGTGGAATTAGTAGTAGTGGGCAAACAGATTTGCTGTGTCTTCAGAAGCGATGGATCTAGATCCAGAAGAATCCGCCGTTACAGTGTGCTTTTTGTGAATTCTAAACGAATAATGATAATGTGAATCTATCTGCTGAAGGTTTGTTTTCATGGTTAAGGGATCTAAAAATTAATAAAATAGATGTAGGGCCATTATTTTTGGTTTAAATCACAATATAGGGAGACTGAGGTGCTCGGCGGAGGTCTGCGTTTTCCAAGTGCTTTTCTAGTTAATTGTCAGTATTGATTGCTTGTCGAACCCTAACAGTCTATTTGGTTCGTTCCTTCGTTGGCCCCCTGGCTTTATTTGCCTGAGACATCATCCAGATAACCACAGTACATGAATTACTGTGTTGGTACATGCAGGCAGAAGCGCAGTATGGGACTGACGGTGGCTGAAGTAGAGTTGTCCCGACTGGATCAAGAGAGAATCAGGGACCGTGTCACTCTGGAGCGAGAGCGCTCTTATGCTGAAAACATCATCACCAAAATAGAGGATATCCTGTAAGTAGAACATGCTGCTGGACTACCTTCAATCTTCTACTTCAAACATTATTAGCCACTCAAAATCATGTTTTCTATTTTGTGTTACAGGTTAACTACTCAGACCACAGAGGAAGAAAAATGGTGAGCAAGTGAATATTTTGGATAATTTTGGATCTTGAAACATACAAGGGAGATAATTTAGGGCTTCCCCTTTCCTCTTGATCAACCGGAATCTTCATAGCAACTATGGCCTTTAATGTATCAAATTAATCTTAAATATGTCCCATGTAGCTTCTTTTTGTGACTTTCAGTGTCTATAACAATTTTGTGGGTTCAATGAATGACATCTGTCAGTTATAGTAATGTTTTAACTCTGTAAATATTATAGTCTTTTATGTTTTTGACTGCAAACACACAGCCACAAAGTGGTAGCTGAATTTATATTGCATAATTCAAGCGTGTTACTGATTGAACAGCCTGGCTTGAAATGCCATATGGTTGAAACACACGCACACACACCAAATGCTGTGTAGAAATAACACGAGGGGCTTGTGTGACATATGGTGCCATCCACAATATTGAAACTTGTTTTCTTCAATTTGTTGTTGAGAAACGAGAGCAGAGGAAGTGAACTCGACAGATTTCATTTTCTTTTAGCACTACAATGCAGTACGTCATCTACACGTACATGAAGCACCTGGGTGTTAGAGTCAAGGAACCTCGCAGTCTGGAATCCAAACGGGTCAGGATCAACTTTCTCCCCAAGATCAAGGTACTTACCGTTTGCGCCTCACTATCACTCTTCGACATAAACACATTCCTGACCCTAATTCTTTGTGGTTCATAAAATACAGAAAAGCATCAAGGCAGAGAAGGAGGGCGAGGAGAAGGTGAAGAAACCAAGATTTCCCAGCATTCTCGGGCCTCAACGTCGACCCAGCCGCATTGAAGCAGCATCAGGTGAGTTTTGACTTGAGAGGAAGAGAAAATTAAAACATTACATCTTGTTGTTTAATAATAATAAATTATCATTATTTAATTTAAAAATCACTCTTCTTGTATTCAGTTGGTAAAGCCCTGGACAGTCGCCCGCGGCCACAAAAACAGTTGTCTCAGCCCACCCTGGGGGCAAGTGAGCACTTGGAAGCTAGTCGCCTGAGAGGCAGCCAATCAAGCGAGGGCTCTGAACTTGTGCATGCCACGCCTGGCAACACTTCATCCCCAAACAATGCCAACCACAGTTCGGATGCTTGCCGAGACGCCGATATAGGTGTGTTATTCAATGCCTAAATCACACACATCTGTAGAAGACAAAGGAAGCATTCAATTCTGACCTGTCACGTCTCTCTCAGGCGGGACGCCGACTTCAGGCTCATCCAGGCTGAGCGACGGCCTTCAGTCTGACCCTCTGGATGGGTTGCCTTATCCTGCGTCGCACTTTGACCTTTACAGCCTTGACCAACTGCAAGAGGATGACAGAGAAAGTGACAGGTGCAGTTAGTCACATTTACAGTTTCGCTTCCCAACACGGGATTATTCCTTGTCAACATGGACTTTTATTTATTTTATTATTTTATTCGTTTATTTAACAGGGACAGTGCACATTAATGAATATTTCTGTAAATGTGCCAGAATTAGCGAAAAGGCTATTTTTTACCTGTCCCTGGACAGAGCTTCTAAGTCACTCTTTCTGTTAATTATTTTTCTTAGAGCCCATGAGGGAACCCCAAAGGCCATAAGGAGGTGAAGATACCTGCTCTTTGTGATGTTTAGAACATGGAACATAAACCGATGTGAATCTTTATTTCCTAATTCTCCATCTTGCCCCAGGCTTGAGGGAGTGGGCCCTGCCGATGTCCAGAGTGAGGACGACCAGGGAACAGACTCTGAACATGACCCACCATACTGGCAGCAGCTTGTGGGGCGAGACGTCCTGGCGGGTCTCAGGCCTCAAGAAATCAAGCGACAGGAAGTCATCAATGGTTAGAACATAGTTTACTGTCTGGCATAATCTGACTTTCATATAAACCGCTGCCAGCCGTCAGAAGTACGTCACACCGTTTGTATTGAACTTCCTATATTTTGTCTTGCAGAGCTGTTTTACACAGAGCGTGCACATGTCCGGATGCTCAGAGTGTTGGACATTGTATTTCATCAGAAGCTCTCCAAAGAGGCCATCCTACCTCCTGCGGACATCAAGAACATCTTCACCAACCTGGAGGAGATTCTACATCTGCATGGTACACTCACCTCTTTCAGATTTTTATTTAAGCATGACTTCTGTTAGACTACAAAGCCTTAGAAAATACCCGTTTATTTGTATGGGCCCCACTTTTTCATCCACCCATCCTTCCATTTTATTGTATTTTGGATTGAGGTCGTCTCTCGTCTACGAGAAAATGGAAGGATGAATGAGCGAACGGCCTCTCCCAGCTTGCTACAGGCGAGAGGCGCGGGGTACACCCCGGATGCGTCGCTGGCGTAATCCGGGGCCACACATAGACAGACAGTCACTCACGCACACACTCGCGTTTACGGATTTGGAGTGAAGATGCGTGTCTTTGGAAGTGGGAGGAAACCGGAGAACCCGGTGGAAACCCACGTGAACACGGGGAGAAAATACAAACTCCACACAGATCGCAATCGAACCCGGAACCTTCTTGTCGTGAGGCAGCAATGCTACGCCACCGTGCCGCCCATCCCTTTTTGATGTCCTGTTCATTTCCATCTTTTGAAAACGCACACACACACAGACTTTCATTGGTGCCTCTCCTTTGAATTTCAGTTTCAATACTGGAACAAATGGCAGCTGTTCGGAAGAGAAATGAGTCTTCAGTAATTGATCAGATAGGAGATGACTTGCTCTCCTGGGTGAGTACAATTCTCGGGTGGAAAATGTATTCCTATTTTAAATGAATTTGTTTTTTTGATTAAATAGATTTCAGGGTGACTGATAAAAATAGATTGTGCACAAACAAATTGAGCAGTTTCTTGAAATTGCTTTTCAGAGGGGAAAAAAGTGTTGGGATTGACATGAGATTGCTCTCTTAGGTCTCAATTTGGCATGGCAAATGTTGACTAAAATGATCACGCACAGTTAATGTGCATTATCATTTTAGTGAACTCTTAAATCTTTCCAGTTAATTATTAAATCCTGCACGAAAATCCTGAAGGACAAAGTCTTAAACGTCGCATAGAAACACGATTTAGCTATTCACAGAAACGAGTCAGGTCGTCGAAGTGGAAGCAAGCACTAAATGGACGCGGCAGACAAAGCCCTAGATTTGGCTGGCATCTCCTTATCGCGATACTCCGCATGATATATTAGCTCTGGCAACCTTGACGAAATGTGCTCATAGAAATTTGGTTTAATGGTCCAAGCGTTTGATTTAGGCAACACTTAACCTGTCTCTGCTATGGGGACTGGAACACGACACTCTTCTTATAGCTGCTGCACATCTTAGTGATTAAATACAATAGATTACCATGTTATCTACCCCCCGATGCACACAAACTGAGAGAGCGACCTCTCAGTTTGTCCCGTCTTGGGTTGTGTGGTTACAGTTTAGTGGGGAGGAGGAGAAGATCAAACGGGCGGTGGGGACCTTCTGCAGTAACCAGCCATTTGCTCTGGAGATCATCAAGACCAAACAGAAGAAAGACTCGCGGTTCAGTTCATTCATTCAGGTACGGCTATCACAGAAATGTCATGTTCGTTCAGATTCAACAGGATGACTTGTGTCTCTGAATAAAAGTCGAGTCTCCACAGTGTTGCTCGGTCACTGTTTCTACTTAAAAATCTGAACCTTCTCTGCGTGGCGGCCTCCCAACCTGGATGTTGTTCAATGCTTTTCAGGAGGCAGAGAGCAACCGACTGTGTCGCCGACTGCAGCTCAAGGACATCATTCCTGTAGAAATGCAGCGACTCACCAAGTACCCCCTGCTACTAGAGAACATCTCGATGTATACAGGTGCTGTGACGTTGTCTTACCAGTCAGACATCTCTCAGTAGTTAGCATTGATGTATTTATGTTGTGCTCAGCTTGGGTGCACAGGGTTGTTTTAGTGCTCAAATAGCTCCACATACTGTCTGTCTGACATAAATACATCGTCTGTGTATTAAACGATGTTAGAATAGCAGCTACTAATAGTTACCTCCACCAAGGTGGGGGTTATGTAATCGCCAGCGTTGGTTTGTTTGACTGTTAGCAAGATAAATCAAAATGTTACAGATGGATCTTCAGGAAATGTTGGGAATGTTAGCAGGAACAGATGATTAAAGAGATCCTGGATTCTGGCTCACTTTGAAATTTTCAAATTGCAGACAATGAGGCTTCAAAATTAGTTCCTTCATATCTCTGTTGATTGTTGACCGATGTTTATTGAATTTTACACAGTCGTGTAGGGTGGAGATCTCTATTTCACCACCGAATTTCACCTGGATCTGATTCAGAATGCAGTCAGGGGAAAAAAAACAATTTTAACATTAAAGCCCCATTTACGGATTATAAACAGTTACAAAAACACACCAACTCTGATTCACTTTTACTTTTCATGGCTGGTGTATAAAGATACCAAGAACAGTTGATTACCTTTTTACACCATCCACATGGTGAGCTGCTTGGTGGAGGTTTACTCTCTGAGTGCTTTTGTAGTTACATTTTACTCTTATCATTGATTTTCTTGATAAATTATATAACAGTAATGTCAGACAATACAGAAATTCCCCGTCACAAGTTCCAAAAATCACCAAGAAAATGAAAGGTATTTTTGCAAGAAAAATGTAATTCATCCAATAGTTTTTTGGATCACCGACTGATTGAAGCAGCTTCATAAATAGAATTTAGTTGAAACAGTCAACGCAAAGCCTGAATCAGCCACTCCTTTCTGGATTTGGAACATGTGCTGCCTTGATGATGTCATCATGCCTGCAGGAGGAGCCACAGAATGGATTTATTTATTCATTCTAAACCACGTATAGTTCAAGCAGGCTAAAAAAAATGAAACCTTATCCCTTTCTGCAGCCTTATCCGCACACTTCAAAGACTGTCACACTGTCACAAATATTCAATCACCGACTCTGTCACAGCGCAAGTTTTTATTTTTTAAATATCCACTTGACACCACTATTTATTTATTTTTAAGTCTTATGCAGTTTTCTGAGCTGGAAACAGATGCCTAATAAACAGTCCAGTTTATTAGGAGGGCTGAACATTAGTTTAGCTTTATTGCACATTAATTTGTATTTAGAACCATGTTCTGATTATTGGTTTCAGTAACCCCTCTGCTTCCCACTGTTATGAATCAAACTGTAATAAGTCTACTCATTATGGTTAACCATGGAAAAACAAAATTCTGAGAAAATGTGTAATTAGTAGAAACTGAAATCACGGACAGTAATCAAAAGGAGGCTTAGTGTTTTTCATCTAATGATCCTGCACTGGCAGAGCCTATTCTGGGGAATGTTTCACCCTTTGTAATTAGGTCCATTCGTCTTTCCTTGGAAAGAGTTTGGGTGTCGCACAAAGAGAACTATACTATACTTAACTATAAAGTATAACCAGCTATTATAGAGACATAATAAACCCTGCTTTGTATTAATTTTGGAGAACAGTGGTGTGTTAATGGACAGAAGAAATTTTAATTCCTTGTGCGACCTCTCGTGGGAGGTCAGGAGACCTCGCCTCACATTTGGTGACAATGTCCTTTCTCATAATCTCTTTCAGATAATGCAGTAGAGAAGGATAAGGTGAAGCAGGCAGCAGACTGCTGTAGAAAAATCCTCAATCACGTCAACCAGGCTGTGAAGGAATCTGAGGACAAGCAGGTGCAATGCTTTCTAAAATCTTCTTGGGATTCTATGTCCTCCCCAATCACTTTTCCAACCTCATCCAAAGTCCTTCCTACTTGATCTGCCACAATTTATTTTCTCTCTTTCTTCTTCTCTCCTCTTGCTTATCCTCTTTTCTCCCTATTTCTCCAGAGGTTGGAGGACTATCAGAGGAGACTGGACCTCTCCTCACTGAAGCAGACAGACAACCCAATGATCTTGGAGCTAAAGGTGGGCTATTCACTGAGCGGTTTTAGTGTCGGTTAAAGTGTGATCATCTGGTGCACAGAAGCACACTTTGAAATGAGAGCGAGGTGAAAAGGTGGTGCCGTGTGGAAACAGCTCCATTTATCTGCAGCAGGTACTTAACGGCTTTAAATTACTGTCCTTGTTCCACCGCTATTAGAACCTAGATCTTACCAAGAGAACGATGGTGCATGAGGGACCCCTGTCATGGAAAGTGAACAAGGACAAGACTATTGGTTTGTAACCAGCGCACAGTTTTGACATTCCTTCCAAAACTCCAGAATCGGCAATACTAATGCTGGAAGTAAATAAAAGTGTCGTATTTTCTTTTCTTTTTTCCCAGAGCTGTACACACTCCTCCTAGAAGACATACTTGTTTTGCTGCAGAAACAAGATGAGCGTCTGATCCTGAAGTGTCACAGTAAAAACCTGGCAGGCACAGCAGATACCAAACATATCTTCAGCCCCATCATCAAGCTAAACACTGTGCTGGTGCGTTCTGTGGCTACAGGTCAGTTAGCGCCTTATCTAACGCCGATTCCTGTGCCAGAACAGTAATGTCAGCCAGGATGAAATGATTGCAATGAGAGATCTGTTTACTTTACAACGTCTGGGCATACGCCTAAAATGCCTCAGGCTGCATGCGTCATGAGCAGAATTGTGGTTTATCTAGCCATAACCGGCCCGTCCTCATTCTCCCGTCAGACAACAAGTCCTTCTTCGTCCTGTCCATGTCAGACAACGGAGCGCAGATTTATGAGCTGATGGCGCCCACTGTCTCAGATCAAAGAACGTAAGTCACATTGAGCGGTTCCCTTTTTCCTTCCTTCAGCTGTTAAATATCTGAAATTTATATACATAAACAAAAAGTCAATGCTTTTTACACTTTCTTTGCACAAGGTGGCAACGCCTAATCACCCAGAGAGCGGACGCCGTGAAGGTCAAACCGCACAGCGTCATACCGTTGCCTCAGACCGAGTATGTAGCTTAACGGCCCATCAGGTGATTCTTTTTGGTTTGAGCTACTCATTAAAATACGATGTTGCTTGTGTCCCAGAGGGGAGAGGGATGGTGTCGAGATCATCACGGCGGGTGTTTCGAGGCTCAGCAGGGAGGCGGACCGCACGTCCACCGGCAGCACCCTGTCCACGGGTAACCGGAGACGCTCAGCGCATCAGTTTTCTTCCATACGAGTGAAGCATTTAATCTTACTCGACTGCGTAACTATGCCTCCTCAGATAAAGAGAGCAGTCTAGCCTCTAGAAGCGGGTTGCAGAGTTCTCCACCAGGTAATAATCCATTTGTCGGGGTGAAGATGGAAGACGAGGAGGAGGAGGAAGGTTTTGTGGACCCAGAGCTTTCTTACCAAGTGGCTGAAGATGGCACAGCAGACTCGTTCAACACGTTTCCCTCCAGAGCCGATGAAGCTCTGAAAACACGTAAGCACAATAAATGACGGTGAATTAATCGACTGCACGCGTGATGCATTGAGTCACCTCTTACTTTTCCCTTAGTGGCAGCATTAAAGCAGGTTTTGGTGACCCAGCTGATGTCCCAGGATGCTTCGGGGCAAACAAAACACTCCACAGGGGCCCGCCTCCTCCGCACCACCTCTCTGAGGACCCCGGTAGACAGCCGAGCGCGGGCGATGGTCCACAATGGCTCCGAAAAGAACAGCTCCCAGACAGAGGACCTGGCTCTGGACCCGAGCTCTGGGGACACGGGCTTCTTTGATTCTCCTGAGGATTATGGTTAGCTTGGACATTTTAAACAGTGAATTGGGCTTTTTTTTTTACCGACCAGCCATAACGTTGTGACCTGTGGTGGGTGAAGACGATGACACTCGTTAGGAGGACTGAACGGCTCTTGATTTTCTCAGCAGGTTATTTAGTCCTGGAGGGTTATGGCGGCCCAGGGGAGAGCAGCACAGATGATGACGTCATGGCGTCCAACACGGGGAAGCAGCTACGCACCTCACAAGGCTGCGCTGCTGACTCTGGCATCAATTTGAGGTTTTCTTCGGTGTCGCAGGGCGGTAGCATCTCCTCCTTAAGCAGACAGGTCTTGTCTTATCTTAGAAATCTTCAGACAAACATCGTATATTTGAAGGTAATCAAAACCATCTCGCACCTAAAAATACATATTCTGTTTCGCACGCGCTCACAGTTGTTTTTTTCCTGCAGGAGGTTGAAGCCAAGTACAATAATCTGGTAAAGCAAATGCCAGCAGCAGAGACGGATGGAAACAAAGGTAACTCGGTTCATGCTCGTGTGCACGACTGGATCCTACACTAAAATGAATCGAGATGAATCATTGACTCATCTCTTTTTGTCCTTCCCAGGTAAAAGATAGTGGAAGTCCATGCCTTGCCATTTGGATCTGGTCCCGAAGAGGAAGTACCTTCTAGTGTCCTGGACTTTCTGGACATCCAATAAGCTTGTCCTCTCACTGCTGAGCCCCCGTTCCTTCCATCGCTGTTGCCCATTTGTGCCACAGAGAATGAGAGACTGCGTGTTCGCCTTTTTAAGATGGGGGGGGGGGGGGGGGGGACTATCGTTCATAGATGACCCCCCCCCCCCCCCCTTCCATCAGCACAAGGCAATCAGGGATGTGGGATTGCCCAAAAACCTCACCCCTCTACCATCTAAAGCCCATTTTCCCAAGAATTCCCTGCAAGAAAGAGAACTTATACCAAAATGTACAAAGAAATGTGTTCAGAATACATATATATATATATATATATATATATATATATGAAACAAACACAGAACAAGAAAAGGAAAATTTTATGATAATGTATTAAGATTGTTTTTTTTTTATCCCAAGATATATTTATTTTCTTTCTGTTTATTTTTTAAAGTGTTTCCCACATTGCTTGCATGCGTTTGGCCATGGTGTTACCTTTTTGGTTTTTTCCTGCTTTAGACATACAAGTGAGGGTGAGTGTGTGTGTTTGTGTTGCGTACACGCCAGCATACCCTGATGAAAAGGCAGGGATGTATTCAGACCAATAGAAGCCAGCGTTGCACTGTTGGTGATAGATCCCATTGTGTTAAAGACTCTTGAGGTGCATTGCATTCTAGAATTTAAGATGAGTTCTAGGTGTGGTGTTAACTAGAATGAAGAGTCCAACGGCTCTGATCTGGTCCTGGTGCATTTCTGTGCTTCCTCCTCCTCCTCGCTGTGAGAGCCGTTTTGCCTTTTGTCTGCTCTTCTCCTTTGAGTATGATTCTCTCCCTTCTTTTCCCTGTGAACGTTTGTGGGTGTTTTCCGTCTCCTCTTCCTCGCAGCACAGTAGCGTTCTTGCACGTGTCTTCCCTTCCACAGTCTATATGTCACACTTCCTCCTCTGCTGTTGGGATCTTGCCCCGTTCTTCCCCCCCCTCTACAAGGAGTGGCCTTGCTCTCTCTGTATCAGCCCCGAAAAAAAAGTGCTGCTTCTTCATGCTCCTGTTGGCGATGCTGATCCTGACTGCCTGATATTCTGATATTGTCATGAAGTTCAACATATACTGTAATCACATTGGAAAGATGCATAACTTTAATAAATAAAGGGTGCCATGACACATTCATAAAGGAAAAGCTGGTATTTTGTAAGTGACTGTAAATGGTTTGAATTTCACGTCTGGGTTTTTTCGTGTCTATGACTACTAGATCGGTATTTAGTCATGTAAAATTAATTAATAATCGAGTCGTGACGGATCAGACAACTGTTTTTAAAAACATCCTTGAATGATGACACATTTTTACGTGACAAAGTTTCTGTTCCTTGGACTTAAATATTGCTACAGATTAATTGTACAATATATTAGTTGGGAGTCAACTGATGAAAGTTCAATCATAAAAATTGACTTTTGAAAGACCTTTTTTAATAATAATGCATTGGTTTTATATAGCGCTTTTATGGGTACTCGGACTCTTTACATGGTATGTGCATTATTCAATCACTCCATACTTGGTAAGGTGACAGGGGCGAGGCTGCCAATCTCAGCCATCAGTCCTCCTGACCCCACCGACATTCAATCGCTCACTCATTCACACGGGCAATGTGGGTGAGGTGTCTTGCCTAAGGACACAACGACAGTGTACACGTGTGCCCGAGCCGAGTAAATATGTTTTGAACCACTGAAAATGAATTTCAATTCCGTCTTGTGCATCTGTGGAGATTATTAATGGGCAGCAACATTTTGGACTGGCTGGCTGAGATCGAAATTTGTACACTGAAACATGACCCGTCTGTTAATGACATGCAGTGTCGAGTCTGTTTCATCTTGCATTCCAAAAAATCGAACGCAAGATAAGAGATTTTGATGAAATAGATATTTGATAGTATTTTCATCTGATCCGCTTAGTCGAATATCTTTTCCATTTGACCTTACCATGAATGCTTCTTCAGACATGTTTGCAGCCCTAAATATCAGGCGAATATTTTAAGAGGGGCTTTTCAGAGAGAAACTCGATAGATGACGTTGGAGAGGGTGATGATGGTTGCCAGCAGGTGGCAAACTTTCACCATTCAACCTCGAGATACCCTGAAACCTGCAGTGACACCAGTCTTTGAAATAGACCGGGATACCTATTGATTATCCAAAAACATTTAACTTTGGGGAAATCAATAACTCAAAATGAAAATAAATGCATTGGGTTGGGCCTCTAAATGAGACCTTTAAATAACAGTCTCAGTACGTCTGTGTGGAACCGTCCCGACAGTTCTCCCTTTTGCTCTCTGTCACCGTGACTGCAGTGAATCATGGGTGAAATGGGATTAGAGGGGAGGAAGAAGATGTGTTATAAGGAGGCAATGAAAAGCAACGCAAGGTTTGAACCCCACATTATTTAAAGTCCAAAAAAAGGATCAATTAAGAGCTCGCAGGCATGGAAAGGGAAGGGAAGATGGAGAAATGACAAAGGGAAGGAGGACGTAATTGTCTCATTCCTCCACGCACGCCTGTCACCAAAGCTAATTGGAGTGACAGACAGACAAAGAGGAGAAAGGTGTCAGTCACATCAGAGCCATCCAGGAGGGAAGTTCGTGGCACCCACAGATGAGACGAGCCCGTCTCCCCCCCCCCTCCACACACCTCGGCTGTGCAACCGTGCTGTGAGTCACACAAGAAAAGTGAAGCCTTATCCCTTTTTGAAGGGTTCAGAACTGATCCCATGTACAACCAAATGCTGGAAGATAGTTCTTTTTCTATTCCTCCCCCACCATGTCTTTAAAATCATGTCATGTTTTCCATTCCCTCGCCCACCGTGTCTTTCATATCGTGTCATGTTTAAAAGTAGAACAGGAAAACCTTCGCCCACGTGCTTTGCTTTCAGGTGCCGCATTTCCATCGCATTTGGATACAGGTTCAAGGATGGAAAATCAGTGTGAAGGTTTTTTACCTGGATGCTGTTTAGCACAGTGAACCGTTGCGAATCATTTCGGTTGTTTTCATGGAGCTTAATCGTGAGATAAGGATGTTTGGGTAAGTAAGGCGCCCGTGAAGGGAAACAAACACGGAGACTTTACTGGAGACTGTGACCCTTTTTTCCATCCAGGTCACTTCCAACATGTGTGAAACCATCAAAGTGTGAAAGCAAGCAGTGCATCTCACTGAAGTTCACACAAAAACACACGCACACGCACACGCACACGCACACACACACGTATATTTATATATGAGTTTCTCATTAAAATGCTAATGCCGTTACAAGCACATCTATTACCATTCTGGTGGCTCAGGTCTTCTATATTTATGCAGCAGCTTGCCTGTCTGCAGCTCCCATTCATTCTGCATCACTGCTGCTGGTCGCTGCGGCTGGTTTTCTCACGTCAAGGCATTCACTTTCTTCATTTCATGGGTTGGCTAAAGTGTGTTGTTAACGTTCATTCTGGGTCACAGTGGGACGCCCACATGGCGCTTCCTTAGTTCCTCTTTCTTTCAGTATGATGACCCACAAGATTGTGTGAAGTTAATAAGGTAACACATTATTTTATCCTGCAGCGCTTCTGTTAAGTTGTCCCTAACACTGTCATAGTAGTGGGCTTGGTTTTTCCTTGGGCAATAAATCACTGTCTAGTTAAATGGTGCTCATCACAGACTGCTATATTTCAAACTGTTGGGTAAACAAATAAAAGGAGGATAAAGTGAACTACTTCTGAAATGTTTAGGATGCATTTAGGTAAATCAGCTATTCTGTGATTAATTACTGTGGTTCTCTCTCTCTCTCTTTTTTTATGGCGTACGTTCTTGTTACACTTAATTTATTTAGTTTTTCTCTTCTTTCTATTCCCCTCTATGCTCTTAAATGGCATTTATCTTCTAAACTGATGAGCCATTTACGTAAAATTCACATCGTTTAGCTTTGTGTTTTGTATTTGTCATATAAACATTAGACTGGGTTCCTTGCGACATCAATTATCACCTCAATTATAAACGTTCCCCCCCAAATGGGAAATTCTGACCTTATGCAATTGATTTTCATGTTGCACTTCTCTCCCTCCATTGAGTAATGGCCAATACCAGATGGATTGGACTCAAAATCAATGAGCTCTCTATGGCTTGAATAGTCCATAGATAGCCTCTCTCATAGTAATCCCCTTCTCAACCACAACAACGAGACCAGGCCAAATATCAGGAGGATGCGTAAAGCCAATACTGAGAGATGAAGGAGCTGACGACTTCAAATGGGAAGTATGTGCTCAAGTATCTGGTGCTGAAGGGACACCCAGACTCTTTCATTGGCTGCTGCTGTGGGACATTTAGTAGTCCAATCCAATTCAATAATCCAATCCATCCAATAACACCCCTGTAGTTGGGTTTATCCTTAACGCTGTCTAATAGCCACACTGTAATTTGATGGAGTATCTGTGTAAAAAGCTGCAGGCTGGTCAGCATCCCTTGTGTTTCCTGATTCAGCTGTTTGTGAAATGAGAACAAGAGAGGACACAGAAACTGTCCAGCTGTGAACTGGAGTCAGATTTATGGTGTCTCAGAGCTATGTCAGTAATCTATGGCACTGTGGACGGCCCAGTTTTTGCAGATTTTTTTTTTTTTTACATTTTATTTTCTGATGCTTTTCTCTTGTTAGGAATGGCTGGGCAGAGTGTCGGGTTTTGCATCCAGTGCCGTGCAAAGAGCGATTTAAAAAAAGGAAGATAATGAGCCCAGTAATGGAGAAGAGATGCTTAAGGCCCAGGTGGGTTGATGGACATATGGCTGATTTGGTCACTCTGCATTATCCGCTGTGCATGTCATCGATCCTCATTATGAGGCAGCGCTGAAAGGAGTTCTGCTGATGTGGATATAGTTGAAAGGAGATTTTATGATACAATACATTATTAGAGACCGAGATAATCCCATTTGGATATCTTTAAGACTCATGACATTTAAAATGCACCGACACTGTAAGTTATATAGTTTATATCATATGAAAATGTTTGCCTTTTATGAACTTTTAATGATTATTTTTTCATTTCTCATTTTCTAACCGCTTATTCTGTTATCGGGTCGCGGGCCAAGCTGGAGCCAATCCCAGCAGTCAATGGGCGAGAGGCAGGGGACACCCTGGACAAGCCGCCAGTTCATCGCAGACTTTTAATGATTAAATAAACTAATTTGTTATCAGAACAATAACCAAAAGCACCACATTTGTCTCAAGTCTAACAATTAGAGTACGCAACTTTTTTTTTTACACCATAAGTAATAGCAATTAATAACCAGCATGGAGCAGGACCCTTTTAAAACAGAACTTTTTGAGTTATCTTGCTAACGGACGGACAAACAGACAAACAAACACCGGGGATTACATTACTGCCGCCTCGGCGGAGGTTAAGGTCACTGGCGAGACAGAGGAATGTAATACTGTGAGAATCTATTTGTTACTTAAAGGGAGCTTGATCAGCCAGTGACAAATCTTGATACAGTTTGAAGCACCTGCGGTGGAAAGCTGCTCATGTAGGATTAACAGACATCAGTGGTGAAGGAAAACATAAATCTGACAGCAATAAAGAATTGCTAGAGTTAAGAATGATTCATCCTCTCTTGTGTGGAGCATAGAAAGTTCCCTTAATTGTGTGATCAATCTTGGATGAGCATCTCCAGTATAAAAAAATGCTCTTGCGGTATTCTGTGGGGACGCGGTGGCGCAGTTGGTTGGGACTTGGATTGGGATTCGGCCTAGATAAAAAAAAATACGGAGAGTGGACGGGTGGCTGGAGAAGGGCCAGTCTACCTCCAGGGCACTGCCGTGGTGCCCTTCAGCAATGCACCAACCCCCCCCCAACTGCTCTAGCTGCGCCGACCAAGGCGGCGCCCTCACTCTATACCTTCTCCACATGGTAAGGGGCCCCTACATTGTACACTGTAGGGTGTAAATGAAATTTTGTGTGTGTGTTTGCATGCTCAACGCCATCAATAGAGAGCCCACATGTACAATTACAACAGTCGCTGATGCCCCACCGCTGACTAGAGCCACGCTTAAAACACCTCCATGAATTTTACATGAGCTTTGCGGACGAACGAGTTTGTATTACATTGACAGTGTTTTATAAACAGCAAAAAAAAAAAAGGGGGCTTCAGTCAGCACATGGAAAAGAGAAATCTGCGCATTTTCAATGTGGAGACGCTCATGGAGGAAAGAGTGATATAATCTAATTCTTTTTTCTTTTCTCGCTGATTGCATTTGAGCTCACCTTCAGTTGTTCAAAAGAAAAGCGCTCCAGCTGAAATTGAGGTGCTGGGAGGGGAGGGCTGGCTTTCACAGCTCCAGCCACATCGCCAATATTAGATAAGGAGCTGTAATGCACGCCTGTCTGAGAAGGGATGCTGAGAGATCAAGCCAGGGTCAGGTGATTGAATCTGCTTGACAAGCCTCTGGAGAGTGCCGATCAATACTGCTCCAACGCTACTGTCAACATCCGGCAGGAATGGGTCCACCTGAAGGCAAAAGAAAAGTTAGAGCAGGGGAAAGTCAGAAGGAGACTAACAACAAAACCTGATGGGATTGATAACGACTCGTGTACCATTGTTTGTTGCTATTCTTTCCAGAGGCCTTAAAAATAGCCATTTGGAGCAAACTCATCTCCTGTCATCTGTTTTAACTCATGTGACAGCCTCCTGCTGGCCTTTGAAGAGGGCACGAATTCAGTGGATGCTGTGATCCCTGGCAAGGCCTGAAGGTTAAAAGTCTAAAGGTGCTAAAATGGCTAAAAGGTGCTCCGAGCTTTGGTTGAGGTGTTTTGACTTGAGAAATAATGCCTCATGCTTGAGTCTTGTCTCTGTGCGGCGCCGTCTGTTCTTCAGAGACAGCTCATTTCGGTAATAACTGATCTAAGATGGTCTCTTGATCAAGCTCACGCTCTGACAGCGCCAGTGACTAAGACATATCAACTGTTGCCAGATTGCAAAAATGTTCCGTTTCTGCAGAGGAACCTGTAGAGGGAGGAGAAATTGGGATCTGCGTCGCTCAACCCCAGATTAAGTTAAGATTGGTGAGTGACACACACAACAGATTACACCTGATCTGAAGAAAATATAGATTAGAAGCAATGATGTGCTATGGTCAATTAATCTGAAGGTAAAGCTTCACAAAACCGAGCCCTAGCAGCGATTTCAGCCCCTTCGTCAAGATCCCGCCTGTCCTCATTAATCAATTATGTTGCCTTGGAATGAGAAGAAGAAGAAGCACTTAACTATCCATTCACATCAGCTGAGTGTAATAGAGCTCTTTTTGCCCCTTGGGTAATAGTTTGCAGCGTGGTGATGAAATTGTAAAATTTTGCCCAACAAGTATTAATTTGTGCTCCATCAGCTTTTCTATGAAGAGGCACACTGCAGCACATGAATTTCACATGCAGGCCACACCAAATTGTGTGGTTGTTTGGAATGTGTGACGTGCAGTTAGTGTTTCCCCCTTGCTGTTACACAAACCTGGAAACCTGAGGCCTTTGGGCCTCATTTAAATGGGCGGAGGTGTGACGGTCCTGCTAATGTGTTTCCTTGCGGCGCTTCTTCCCTGTGCCTTTGACAGTTGTGCTGTCCCAGCCTCCCGGCCATTGTTAGGCCAACATGATGTAGTGTCAGATCTTGTATCCAGATGCTTATATTAGATCATTATCGCCAATGTGGCATCTATGGGAAAAGTATAGGTGTCCTAACAGGAGCAAACAAGCATCGTTCTTATCTAGAGACACTGAGTTGCAAGTATCAATGTGATGTGTGTGATGTCACAGTCAGAAAGTTAACCTGTCATCATGTGGTTGCAAGTCAAAGCCACATATAAATAAAAAAAAGTCTGCAAGCTAAAATATGAGGCTGCATAGACTTTAAATCAAGTGATTATTTTCGGTAATTTAATTTTCTATACAAATCAAATAATGATGCCCCTCATAATATGACTAAATTGTGAGGATGAAACACAGAAGTGGAAGATTTCCTCACTATGTTGCTTGTGCCTTGCATTAAGCAAACACCACTATGTCATCAAAACACAATATATAAATAGCAACTGATTACAGAAAAATGTGTGATGTCATTTTCCATGTGAGGAGAAATCCAAATAAAAAAAAGGAGAAGAAGAAAATACATCATGTGAAGTAACTTGTTGAAACGTAATAATCCATTCACTTGCAGTAAAAACTGACAATCATCTGTGTGATGGGCCAGTTTTACTGTTGATTGCTGGTCCGTTCGTGTCGGTTTGCAGCGTTAACTGCAGATTTCACACTGACCCACTCTTAAATAAGGAGATATAAAGAGAAAGTCGATGCCACATGAAGAAAATTGCTGACAATTCCCTTCCGTTAGCACGCCTTGGCAGATTTCTTCAATCAATAAATCGGTGTGGATTCCGCCCCTCTGACTTGAGCATCGTTGTGAGGTAACGCCGCTCTTGTCGTACCATTTCAGTCTTTTCCGCATCCATCCCAGCCACACATTTCTGTAGCTCATTGGGGGGGGGGGGGGGTTAACTCTTTTGTCAATAATATCTATTGCAGTGTCAGTGTCTTGTCTAATTACTAATTGGCTCTCACTCAAATATGTTTTGTGTGGAGTTAAAAGTGGCTGTGCAAACATAAACAATGGCATCCAGCGATCATGCTCAGCGGCAGAGAGTCTGTGGCCGACTGTCAGATTGCATGACTTGAACATGACGGACAGATTAGGATAAATTGTAAACACAACTAAAACTGAGGTGTCTGAAAATACACAGATTTTTTTTGGTAATATCTGTACATAAAGGTAATCAATTTTATGGCTTCTATAGTTTAGAATGCTCTCCCACGGTTTTACCCAACCTGGCGTCCTCCCCCCCAGGAGTTGTAAGGATGCTATGCTTTCACATCTGGAATCTGCTGGAGCAAATATTCCAGTTTGACCAATGCTTGTTCCACGTAGCTCTCCTTGTTCCTTTTTGACCTTCTCGTGGCCCTTCTTCCTGATGTCGCCCCACCGGTCTTAAAGCTGAATTCAAGCGGGACTGTGAATTCAAGACTTTGAGTTCTTGCTCATTTGTAGCTCAGTTCTTACAGGTTTTAATCATTTCCTCAGCCAAACTTCCTCCACCCGCCTCAATGCCAGACTATTTAAGATGCAACTCCTGTATATTCAAGGTAATGACTGTGATTTCACATTTCTGAATGTGAAAAAAAGAAATTGTGAAAGACTTATTCAGCATGGCTTTTTGTTGGGCCCAGGGGCTCTATATGAAAAATGCTGGCCCAACTCATCATAAGACACAAACGTCAGAACGTATTTCTATTCATGGCCGTATGGGACATTGATGATGTGCAACATTTCATGTATTCCTACTTGAATTAGGCTGATTTAATGTCTCATCAATAATGAATCATTATTATATGTACTCAACATACAGCTGCATGCAAGCGGGATTACTGTTAATGCACGTCATGATACGGCAATCCCGCTACAGTGGTATCTGTACGATGTGCCTATTACCGCATAATTCATTCATTCACTGCTGCTAATGGAGGTGATTTAGAAGGAATAATCCCTCATGCAGTCGTGATCAAAGAGCGAAGCCGCAAAAACAATTTTGCTCTCGTGGGAAAAACATTCCTGAACGGAATTTCCTTTCAAACCATTGGACGCAATTCAACAAATTGTAGCGCACTGGGAGCGTGGTATGTGGATGGGATGCTCTTCGGTAATGCAGCAGCCTCTCTGCTGTAGTGGCACATGCCTCATGATTGACGGCGTCGTGGAGGTGGAGGGTGAGGCCAAGACGGAGGTGAAAATATCTCGTTATTCCCATGATGTTCCTTCACGAGCAGTCAATGAGCAGTTAAATCAACCTTCACCTCTTGCTCCGAGGCATTTAAGTAGACATCCAAAAATCAACCGCTGCTGAGTTTATTACACAGAATGGAAGTCTGTCTTTCACAACAGTTTATCTTTTCTCAAACTACACGTCTGTCCGGATGTGCACTGTTGAGTGCAGGGCAGTTCAAAAAGCAGTTCAACTGATGGGATGAAACAGGACCATGACCCAGCTGTAAATGAAATCTCCATGGATTTAGGCGTGTAAAGGTGCAATTCCATGGTGCAGGGTGTTTGTGATAAGGGTGACTGCAGGTATAGGGTGACTGATAAGGTCTGCAGGAACTGTGGGATGGGTGTATTGGACTTTATCCTCATTGCTGGATTGTCTGTGGCCAACAGATTATTTTGCATTGCTTATAATCTTGGTAAAGAATATATATATATTTCAAACAAATAAATCACTATATCCTCACCCTGAAATAACAGGTCGGGGATCTAATGTGAAGACAAGTTTAGTATTTGCACTTTTCATTAATCGATGGAATCCGATTACAAACTATGCGCAATACTGCTTCAATCATAAAAAAAAAAAAAAATGAACAAACGCAGCTGCGAGTGACTCCGTGCGCTTTTCTTTTTTCTCCTTTCGGCTTGCCGCGGTTTGAACGCACACCGAACCGAAACAAAAAAAATATCAGAGTGCGCGCAACAGAAAGGGAGACCTCGGCCGTGCGTCCATCCATCCATGCGCTCTGCGTCTCTCACTGGCTCGTCCCGGACGGCATGCAGATAAGCAGAACGTGATTCACAGCTGTTTTACAGCGCAGCGCTGAATCACTCACTGCCTTTTATTTCAAAAAATAAATAATAATGTGCTCCTCTGTCGCTGGTAAGTGGGATGCAGGAGACGCAGCATCGCCGGGGTCGTTAGATTAGATCTGCCACTTCGGCAGGACGCATTTCAAGCGACCGCAAATGGTGAGGAATGAACAGGAAAAGAAAACTCCGTTGATGTAAAAATGAATGCTTTTCTTCCAGGGGGGCGGGATATTTCTCCAACTGTTTGTGGGTGTTTGCCCCGTGTGCGCTAATGCGCCCATAGAACAGGAGCCGGCGTGGACATCCTGATCAGATTCTGTTAACGCATCTCTCCTCTTCCCAGCGAGTGCCGGCAGTGGGAGAAGAGGCGAAGAGCGAGATCCAGAGAAGTGCGCACAGGAGGCGAGGAAATTAGTTGCGATGGACGCTTATTGCGCAAAAAGGACGGATTTCTGCTGCGGGCCACGGAGAACGGGAGCGCACCGATAACCAGGTAATCTAC
Source organism: Brachionichthys hirsutus (assembly GCF_040956055.1). Taxonomy (NCBI): domain Eukaryota; kingdom Metazoa; phylum Chordata; class Actinopteri; order Lophiiformes; family Brachionichthyidae; genus Brachionichthys; species Brachionichthys hirsutus. The sequence goes on from NC_090907.1 coordinate 5,255,904, forward strand.
GCGCACGCGGAGACATTTGTAGCGGGGGGGTTAAAATTCCACTGTGGAAAAGCAAAATTGCTTTAGCGCGCTCCATCGTGGTGCCCAAGTTCACGCACGGATTATTTATTCATCACCGGGTCTGGAGTGAGATTCAGTTTAAACCTTGTCTGACTCTGACCCCCCCCCCCCCCCCCCCCCAAACACTCCATCAGCCGGATCGCTGCTGTCTGCAGGGCAGGCAGCCTCCGCTGCGTGGGTGACTCAACTCCTGCGTGGATGACAGACACGCTGAATGGGACCGGAGAGAATCAGGATGCTTATTGGGAGGGGGACGTTTTATTCATGACGAGGTGTCAGGCGGCTCCCACTGATAGCCCGAAGGAGACAAACTGATTTGAACTAGGATGTAAATTCTCCAAGGGAAGGCTTTGATCACTGTGGCGGGTGGAGGGTGTTGATTTATTGATCCATCGATCCTGACAGACTGAGTTGGAGCCCCCCCCCCCCCCCCCCCCTCCATGTGATTGATTTTGCGTCGTCTTTGGCACCACCCTGCGGTCCATTTTCCCGTTTTAGTTCCACTTTAAACAGCCACAGGTTTTCTTTTTTGCTGGTATTTTATAGTAACATAGGCGAAACCATTTCATTAGTTTATCATCTCAATGATTTCATGTGCAGTGATCTCTATTGATCACATGATGTTCTAAGAATAACCACTGAAGGATTTTTAAAAATAATAATTATCCTTTTTTTAATGTGATTTAGCATATTCTTCATTTTTCAGCTGAATACAAAACCTAATAGAACACAGTTACCAAGTGTTGATGCTGCACTGGTGCCAGCTTGTACTATATAGATGATCTAAAACGGAATAAAAGTTGTGTTCATAAACTGCATTTGCATGCTGTCTAGTTTGTACGTTGTATAGAATCAATTTCATGTTCATTATCTTCTCTGCAACCCGGCAAGTCAAATTGATGTGGTATGTGATGCCAAGTGCTACAGCCGATGCCTTCAAGGACCGCTAAAACGTTTGGCAGCCATGTAATTTTGAATGGTGATTATCTTGGATCTTTTACATTGCAATTAGAATTTGGATGCGTATCAACAATTTATTCAGAGTAGCAGAGGTTTTGGGTCAAATATTTCAATAAAAGAGGGGGGGGGCTGTCTGCAGTTTTCACTTAAAATAGCAAATGTCTATTTCTACTGTCACGGTCACACATTTATGGTCCTGATCTCTGCTGAAATTGTTGGAGTTGCAATTGTATTTTTTTTTGCAGATTACAGAGTGTCATTTGGAGCAAATGTATTTCCTCATGCCTCTAATTGTGAATTTTATGGCTCTGTTTTTTTTTGTCTCAATTGCTAAAATGGGAGGATTGGTGCTGCTCACTCAACTCACTGGTTGTCATTATTTGTCTGTGCGCTCCAGAGTTCTGTTGTTTGTAAAGCTGCTACGAAGCAGTCGCGCTATATGAATGGAGCGCAACATGGCGTTGCTGACAGCTGGCAGACCTGGAGCTGCAAGTTGGAGACTGGGTTCAAGCAAAGGCCAGTCTTTCAGCGCTGAAGCTAAAGCAGGTTTATTGTTGCAGAGGGAACACAGGTCTTTATTTTTACTGTCTTGTTTGTATATAGTTATTATTAATTAATGTCACGGGGCTACCGCTGTAATACACATAGTTTATTGGGACAAGATTTGGATCCACAGGCTGCTGTGTGCCAACCCACATTGTGCTATACATAAATAACTGGAGTCGGATTAGGTTTTAATCACTGGATGCCATTTATCTTTTATTAAATCAATTGCATTATTGCTTTCCATTCGCTCCTGCACTCGCAGAGCAGCTCCAGGAGTGTACAAAACATGCATAATGATTTTCTATATGATAATAGTCATTCAAATTCCTTCCATACCATTTATTAAGCCTTTCATTATTAATATCTAAACCAATAAACAAGTCAGATACTGTAACATTTAAATGGCATTAGCATTCCTTTCATTTGCAGATGTGCCACATGATACGGCCGCGTCGTCCGCGTGACATTACTTTCAAAAGTCTTTGCTGATTGTGCTGAAGGTTAATTATAATCAGCTGCTCTCCGTCTCACAGCGAGGGACAGACTGATAATTACTAGTCCTTAACAAAGCCTCCTCTCCTGTGAGTGGAAGGAACAGCGGTGCAGAGTACCGCATCTGTATTGCTTCATTTAACCTGGTGTCATTACAGCATGTTCACACTCTTGACTAAATGCTGGCATGCAAACTCAGAAGATGCTAAATAAAGATTAAAAACAACAACAACAACAGCATCCTAATGGCGCTCAGGTCTGGTTCACCACCTTCCTGTTCTCTGCTCATCTTCCATTACTGGACCAGAGACACCAGGTTGAGTGTTCAGGGTACATTCTTGGACTTGATGTGCCGTGAAGTTCCAAATATTTTTAGTGAAGTGGAATGCAGATACTTGGGAAGATTGTTGTTGTTGATGATTTATCCACACTTATTTAGCCACTTGAAATCAGATCTCATTAGACGTCCTGAATGGGGAGTTTTCTCAAAAAAAAAAAATAACCCCAGCAAGTAAATAGTGTCTGAGAAGCAGGGCCAGAAGAGATTGGTAAAGTCCGCTCTGCCAAAGCTGTTCAGTTGGGTGGGACCTTCAGGAAAATGGGCATGGCAGCTTTTTTTAGGCAAAGTTGAAAGTAAGTTGAAAGCTAATGAGAGCCGTTGCCTCTCTTTTGAATTTATGCCAGGCAGAGAAATAGGATATTACTCCTACAAGGATCATTTGCAATATGCTGGCAAGAGAAGTGAAGCAAGATTCATGGATTCATTGAGCTCTTAATCGAATGATGGATTGGCCATGGGGACCCAACTCGCCAACGTTGTGAAGGTTAACCAGCTACAGCATATCCATCCTTTAGCCTTTGGAGCTCCTGATGAGGCAAGGCAAAGACTTTCGGCTCACCTGCATGCTGGTGTTTCTCAGGGGTCATTTACACTCGCCATTTGACAATGTGAGAGGATACAATGCATGCCATTATATCAGTTGAAAGGTTTGACTTAAACATGGAATGCCTCACAAAATTTAAGCTTAATTCTTTTAACATTTTGTTTGGATTGTAAGACTGTAGAACAGAAAGAAAAAAATCCAGTATACGTGAAATGATTAGTTGCACTCAATACGAATGAAGTTAAATTGCAATATTGGTTAGAAAAATGTCATGAGAAACACCTTTATTTTACTATGTCATTATGCATGCACATACTGTATGTTACAAAGTGATATAAAGGTTTTACTAAAGCCATGCTTTCTTCCATTTTGATCTTTGCGACAATGAATGAAATCAGAGGCAATGTGCAGCATAGAAAGAGATCATTCAGGCTCTCCATGTCCTCCTCATGTGTCTCGTAGTATCCATTGTAGAAATGAGAGGCTATATTGATTTTTTTTTCTTCAAAGATGAACTGAAGCTTGTTGTTTGAGCCAGAATGTTGGCAGCTGTTCATTCACAGAGACTGTCAGGTCAGGGTACATCAGAATAAAGGACCTCATTAATAGACCAGAGTCTCAGGATACGTTGACACAGATAAATGGTCTCCTTGATGCAGCCTCTCCCTCATTACTATGCTACGACAGAGGACACATTTCCAACGCTAATAACACATTAAAAGTGTAAAGTGTAATCCTCAGTGATTAACCTTTCATATCACAGACAGTCAGAACGACCAGGAAGTTGTTTGGAGGTTAATAAAGTGCATGACAGAGCTCTACATTTTTTGTCTGTCAAGTAGCAGTGTGAGGATTGTAATATCTGCAGGGAGTTTAATTTAGTGTGCACAGCAGACAGCATTTCATATCTTTTATCTAGCACCATCCTATTGCCACAATACTTGTTGCCATAGCAGCAAGTCTCCGCATGCCATTATTTTGTCATTCTGATGAATGGCCATAACATATCAGTTAAACTATAAGTCTGACAGTACAGGTGCATGATGCAATTAATCCCTGCAGCTACTGTTTGGTTAATTTAGGAAATTATTAAAAAGAGTGACATTTAGGGCTGCACACTGGAAAAAAAAAGAAATCCATTAATTTTCACAGGATGACTTGAAGTGCTTCATATAGAAATATGAAGGTCAGCCAGTCACGTTTGACAATCCCAACTATTAAGAATAAGGAAAACCAAATTGACAAAGATGTCAAACAAATATATGTTTAGACGTGTGTGTGTGTGTGTGTGTGTGTGTGTGTGTGTGTGTGTGTGTGTGTGTGATGCCTGTAGTTCCACAGTTAAAAGGTAAAGAGTAAAACATTTTTCATCACAAGCCAAAATAATTTTCCATTCAGTTCAAGATTACCAAGAAAAAAAGGTGAAAAAGCTAAATAAAATACATAAATCAAATTTGGATTTTAATAACAATTCCCACACAGCAGGTCAGCAGAAGTCAGGAGAAGCTCAGAAAGAGAAATGCGATCGTCTAATGGATTATTCCTGCTGCGGACACAGCCTTCAGGTAAAAGGCTTGTTTTCTAGGCTACTGGGATCTGGCGACACTGATGCAGATTTCATAGTGTGATCTGATCTGAGGTTAGCTCTTGTGTATAACGACTCAATACTTGTGACTGCAACTAAGTCACAATATATTCTGTCCCGTTTTACTGTTGGCTGGCGAAATGAGACCCATGAGAATTTACCTTTTGTATTGCGCAGGGAAACGCTTTAGTGTGCCGTGTTATAGTTAATTTAATTTACGTGATATATGTGCACATCCTGCAAGGCGACTATTGCACATGTTCACAATGCAATGCTGATGCTGAAACATCATATGTTGCAGCCCTAATAAAAATTTGCAGATGAAAGATGTCCCAAAGATAAATTACAACTTTTACGGCTCAACTCTTTTTTTCTCAGGAGAAGCCACTTTTTTTTTAATCATTCAGTTTCTGTATTGGCTGCAATGAAATGATAGCTTCCAGATTTAACAGCCAAGTTGTGTAACGTGTTCGGTTAAACAGCAAAGCTGAATAGAAGTTGAGCAGACATAGAAAGATCTCTGTTTCTCAGTGGTGTGCACAAATATTGTAAATTGTTAGAAATGATCCTGGTAAATAAGTCCTAAAGCTCCCTGTCTTGTGATCCGGCCCTCGGTGCCTTTCCCATTTCCCCCCCTCCCCCTTTCCAGCAGCATGCATGCCAGCTTGGCTGGCGGCTTTGCATTTTGATTTGTGAATGTGAAACTTATCCAAGATCAATATGCTCTTTTGAATCATACCCAAATGGCCATTTTATAATTATTACAGGCGAGAAAACAGGCCGTCTACTCAATATTATGCCTTTCATTGGGATTCCTAGTGTTTCCAGAGCAGCCTCTTATTCCTTTCTTCAGTTCTTTTAAGTTAAAGGAATAAGATTTCTGCTTGCTTTCACTCCGTTCTGAAAATATACACTGCTGGCTTTGAATGAAACTGTGATGTGTAAGATTAGGCTCTTCTTCAAGGTTCAAGTTCAGAGTTTTATTTATTGTCAATTTCTGCATCTTATACTAGACATATATATACAGATGCTTGAAATTCCGTTTCTCTCAGACCTGAGGTGCAACAATGAGCATTCATAACTAATGAACAGTAGAAAAGGTATCTATTTTCTTGCCGCTTTCCTCTTTGCTGGTCACGGGAGTTGCTGGAGCCTATTCCAGCTTGCTATGGGCAAGAGGCGATGCGCAGGATTTGAACTCAATACCTTCTTGCTGTGAGGTTACAGCGCTAACTTCTACGCCACAGTGCCGCCATAGGAAAGCCAGACTATTCAAGAAAGAGACTAAAATTTAAGTAGAAAAGATAAACAGAACAGCAAAACATTGGAACTAACTACATGTAAGGCAATTATAGCTTCATTTTTTTCATGGGACATAGGAACCCTCTTTTTTCACTCGGAGGGAGTTCAATGTCTCGTCTTTCATGTCATTCAGAGAGTCCTTTGGACCCAGCTTTCTCCGTTCAGTATCTGCTTCCATGTTCTTCCATCCTGTTGGCTCTGCTTTGCTACTTTTATACAGCACCGAGTGCGTTTTCAAGTCATTCTAATTGGCTAGTGGGTGTCATTTCACATTTGAACACACTCCTGAGCTTGATTGACATGTTGCAGTGGGCAGTAGTCATATCCCAGGTGAAGAGGAAGTATATCCTGGCCACTTTTTTAATCATGTTCTGCAGGCTGGGGCTGATAAGAGATGTAAGGGCGATTATGGTTCAAGGAGGACGTCCTTGCCCAGGAGCCTTGGGATTAGGACTCTTTGCCGGGTTCTGACTGGCAGAATGAACACAGGGGTATTCAGAACGTCGCCTCCTCAGGGGTTACTGGAGAGATTTGGAAAGAAGAAGAGAGACTTGAACTGAAATTGAATACTCGAGCATTGAGTGGAACCTGTGAACTCATTCCAGTGTGATGAGCACAGCTCGCAACAGCGTGGATGTTAATAGCATTCAGATATGATGAGCTCGGACGACCACAAAACTCTGTTCTCACTTAATGGTCAGTAAGTGCATTGACTAGATTGTGATTCAAGGTGATGCTCCTTTGCCAAGGATGTGAGAAGAAGTCGCCTTGTGCCCTCCTCTCAGGTTTCCATGAACTTTGATGAAAGCAGCGCCGACGGTACGGTTGACAGTCTGCTTAAAGCAGCTTAAAACAAGTGCTCTTTGCTATTTGAAGCGGTAAACAAGTAGATAGGGCTCTCGACCCCATGCCCCTGTGAGTCTTATCAATCAGACTGACTGCATGCTTGGAGGGCAAATGCAAACAGACTGGAGAGAAAGGTTGAACTATTATTGCACAGTGTTTCATTGTTGTAATTTGCAGTGGCATAGCCAGTCTGTGTGTTCTTGTTCTTGTGGAGGGATGATGGAAGATGTCGAGTGCAAAGATAATGAGGAAATGGTTGATATCATTGAGGCTGAAAGGACATGATGCTCAGCGGCTGGCTGATCCCGTCATTGAGGAGTAAAAGTGTGCATTTCTCAGTAAGAGCCTCATCAGACGGGTTAGAGTTCTGCTGTACACTTGATTACAAAGCTTCCATTTCTCAGTAAATGTGTTTCACAGGAAAGAAAAATAATGTAATTGTAATGATTGTTTACAAAAAACACACAACAACAGAAATGAAACAAAACAAAATGAGACAGTTTGAATGTTAGATGCCCTTTGTTTACTGTTTTCCATGGAATACAGATTGCAAATAAATAAATAAATAAAAAAGAACTTGCATTGCCATAAGGCTGAAATACCAGTAAGTCACAGTTATAAACAACTGTTGCGTGTGTGATGCGGGAGTTTCTCCTTCTTACCTGCCCTCCTGGATTAGTACAGGTCTCTATTTCATTTGCCTTTTATCACAGATGCATGGAAAAGGTTGAAGATGTCGAGCAGATTGCTTATAATTACCTTCCTCCTCATGGTGATCACACTATGAGACCTGCAAGAAAACCGTCTGAAACTCATTCAGCTCACAGTATGCACACACACACACACACACACACACACACACGCACACACACACACACACACACACATAGAGAGAGAGCAATCTTTTCTGACCTTTTCATTCATCATATTCACAAATGCATGGATAATTTTGATCTATAGCCGACATTAAATCGTCTCTGATACATGAAGAATAGTGTGCTGTTATGAATCCTTGTCTGCTCAGTCACTAATTAGGTTCTTGTTACTCCGCCGAGGAGGCTATATTTGTTGCCGCCATTTGTCTGTCTGACTGTCTGTCTGCAACATAACTCAAAAAGTTACAGATGGATCTTGATGAACATTTCAGGAAATGTTGGGAATGTTATCAGGGACAGATGATTTAATTTGGGTGATGATCCAGAAGAGATCTTGGATTCAGGATCACTTTGAAATTTTCATTAGCATTGCAAAAAATGGACTTTCAAAATTTGTTCCTCAATACTTCGGTTGATTATTGACCGAGGGTGGAGATCGCTATCGTACCACCGGATTTCATCCGGATTGGATCAGGATTGCGGAATTCCTAATGGGAACTTCCCTGCACTATAAATGGTGCTTGTTTTCTAATAACACTTCAGCGCTTTCATGATCAAAAAATGTCGATAAAATAAATGTCAGACAATAATGTTTGGTGTCAATCACAAATATACTTTTTCTAGGTAGGCATAATAACAGTGATGGACGTCCTTCCCTATCAGACAGAACTAAATTGCATTTGTTATTTATTTACTTACTTATTAATGACCCACCATGACACACATTGATGATTAATCAATGTTAAATCACTCAACAAATATCAAACAGTTTAATCTAAAAGGAGAAAAAGGCCAAGCTGGCCCATAAAATCAGGTTTCATCTCCCCAGTATTTAAACTCAGCTCATTAAGGTTTTGCAGTTTTTAAGATTCCGTTGCTCAACAACACAAATTCATGTTTGCCTCTGAGGATTACACTGATGAATTATTAAAACACATCAAACGTTTGACAAAAGCTTCTCATGGAGTTGTCTTCCAAACAAAAACAATTGCTGGGCAGCAGAGTATAATTGTATTCTTTTTATTCAAATGATTTCTTTAATATTCAATACAACAGATATGACGGTGGGTAGAGGGGAAAAATAACAACAAACACAACAAACAGCTAATATAAATCACTCTGACATGGCACTATGTACAACGTGAAGCATGTAGATAAAGGAGAGAAATAAAAATAATAATAATATAGGATGTAAATAAACATCAAGCAATGGAAGCTTCTTAAAGGTTATTTGGCATTTCCATTCAAAATCCAATCAACCCCCCCAAAAAGACAAATGATATAACACAGCATTCTTATCTGCACAGAGTAGCAGAGCTGTAATAAAGAGTTTTTATTCTGGATTTGACTATTTCCTCTCGATGCTCATGCGCTTCACGCCTCGCTGAGCTCCTTGCACCTTATTTATTGTCAGTCAAATGCTCAGCGTATAATTGCCCTTATACCCCATGATTTGACATCCGCCCTCATCTATTTGTGACTCGTTGTGTTTCTTCTCAAAAATTTAACATAAATGGAACTTTAAGGAGTTGCCTGAAGTTTTATATCTGTAAAAATCCTCACCTTTCTTTCTTTTAGCAACCCTTATTTTCTATAGTTCATTGTTGGCATCACAGCCACATTTAGCACATTTCTTTTCCATCTGGTTTTCAAGGTTTGATTTTTAAAAATTTTATTTTTCTGGTCTAGAGACATACACTCCGTCACAACCAAGGCCTTCACCACTGCTGGGTGGAATTAAACCACGTTGGTTGTAAGGATATTTTCCCCTGAGAGGTGACTTGTCATTTGTGAATTTGGGCTATATAAATCAAATTTGATTGAATTATATTTACCTCACTAATCATAGTGCTCTATGTTTGATTAAAGCTGTAGCATTTATTTGTTTATTTTTTTACTAGCTGCTAAAAAATCCTGTCCTTTTTTAGTAAGCCATTTGTAAAGTGGGCAGATGCCAGCTGCTTTCTTAGCTTGATTATATGGGTGCTTAGAAAGAGGCCGTGTTTAGACAGATGAGACTTCCTCCCTCTTGAAAGCTATATTACTTCCAATCACAGCTTGGCCATTCCACATTCGCATCTGCTTTTAGCGTCACTCAGCTTTTTAATAACGGCTTGCCATTACCATTCTAGGACCCACAGGAAACACCTGCTTTACCTCCTTGCCACTACTACCTTTCATTATTTCACTCTTTACTTTAAGGAAGGGGGAGAGAGCTCTACTCTGCTGATAACCATCATTACGATGAGTTCCAGGTAGCACCGGCGTCGGTTCAGTATAGCGGGTAGGCCTGCTTTCACCATACTGGTTTCCTCAGATCTTATTTTTGTCGCTATTACCATCGTAATTAGCCTAATGAGTTAAGCTGTGAGAAGAAGCATTTAAAGCTGACACGTTTGTTGCAGGCAATTATTGTGCTATCCTTCCTGTACCAGCCTTATCTGCTGAAGGGCACAGATTGGAATCAAAGGATCGGCGGCCTGTCTGCTGGTGAGGAGGAGGAGAAGGGCTGTGGACATAAAATAGTGAACCCTGATGCATTTTGCTTGCGAGATACTTGCAGTCAGTGCTGCTCTGGTTGCCGTACCAGACGTTTGCTTCTATTTAGGTATTGAACAGGATCTGTACAATGTTAAGGACAATGCATGAAAACCAGCACAGTCTCTGTGTTACATTATGCATCTTATTTGAAGCTTGACAAATGTGTTAGATGCATGTTATCCTTATTGAGCTGATCCGTCCTGTCATTGTGGGCCACATGACTTTGATATAAATTGATTTCAGGAAAGGGAGATCTCTAATAAGCTTTTTGTATTGAAGACGGTTTGACAGAGAGTTTTACACTTGGAGTTTACGCTCTCGTAACATCAGCTCTAAGTGTTTAGCTTATTGGCTAAAGTGTCAGTTCCATTTTAGAATTTGTTTCACTGCAGTGGCCGTCATTATACTTTCATTAACAGTCTGCATACGCTCCCTTGTTTCATTTCTCCTAGCAACAGTAACATTTTCAAACCAATGGATTGTGTTAAAGGGTATCCATGGCAACAAGTGTCATTGGTTGCTCCATAAAATTGAATAATTGCGAGGTTAGGACTAATTTAATTGTTTTTTATGTTCTGTTGGGATGAAACCTTATTTTTTTGTATTTAAAGCAATTAGATTTTTTTTTTGAAGATGATGATGTTCGTGTTTGCTCGTGTTCCCATGGAACTCGCATTGAAAAAGTTTTTTTTTAAACATTTCGATTTAAATAAGGTTTAAGGCAAATAAACCTATAAGTTCTAGAGTACCAGTAGTGCAGTTTACAGTTGTAATAATTGATAATTTTAATAGCTTCTAATAATAATAATAATAATATTGGATAATATCTGATCAACCGGGTTCTATTATATACTATTATATACACTCATATTTGATTTTTGATGTTGTGATGCTTGAGTTTTCATGCTGTTGTGTTTAACCCCAAAGAGGAGCTGTAGCTTAGCTACATTAAACAGCTGATGAATGTGCTGCTTGTGAGTGCTGAAGCTTTAAGTCTTGGTGTTTATGTTTCTGCTGGTGTTTCTTGAAGTCGCTCTTTACTCTTTAACAGCTCTGGAGGCTCCCAGCCAAACACAACGGAATGCCTTTAATTAGCTGGAGTCCCTGCATGCAGAGATAATTGTGAATGAATAATTCACTAGCCGTGGCCGTGGGTGAATGAATGCAGCCTTTGGCTCATGGCTTGTTGGACAGACATTTATTTTTCTCTCTGAATTGAAGGTTAAGTATTATACAGATGCTGCACAAAAGGTGAGAGAAGGATGTCTGATCATATTGGCCCAATGATTTATCTCGTCTTCCCTTGATGTTTTGTGAATTGCATTTGCTGTCCAGCGCTTTGTCATTGGTATGACAAAGTCATCCATGTTATAGATCAAACTGCTGAACAACTGCTGGGGGACAAGGTCCTGTCCCCCTGACTGGATGTCATTTTTCTCCATTTAGCGCCATCTCACACCTGTAATTAGGTCGCGGTCCACATGAATGCTCATGGCTACAATGGGACTAAGATAGATTGAGCAGTAATCAGTAATGATGGGATTGCACAGATTTACTGGATGGATGGAAGTTTCCGTTGATGCACTCAACTGTGCATTGAGGTAAATCTTTATGCATAACTTAAGTTGCTCTTTATGGTCTTTCCCTACCAAGACTAGTAAATGTCTGCTTTGTGAATGATTGTGAATAATCTCAGTTCCTTCTATCATGAAAATTGTTGTTGAGAAAATATAATCTCTGACTCATTTCTGCACCGTCTGCCATTTAAACGGACATGGATGTGTGGAGAAAATGTTTTTGTGCCACTGTCCTTCACATAAGTGATGCCTGTAAGTCATAAAGAGTGACTTTTCTCTATGCATTTCTATGATATATTAGTTGATGACAATTGGAATTGCTCATTACATCATTATAGGCAAGTACTACAGATTATTTTCCATCAAATACCCTTCCTGTGTGCCCTACAGCAAGTCTCCTTACTATGTCATTACTTCCTTCACAACCTCTCCGTCTCTCCGCCCTTGCCCTTTCTCCCTGTCTGACTTCCTTATTTTCCGCTTTTATTTCGTCATTGCTTGACGTCTGTCATTGAGCAGAGTGTCTGTGGTGCTCAGTCACTGTGTTTAGGATTCACACAGTGTGCTTGGCAAAAGCTCATAAGGGTAATTAGATGTTTCCGCGCTGTTGCTCCTCCTTTAAAATGGTGGCCGCCCTTTTTGTCCCGTCTCCCACATCTGTGTGGGGGGAAACCAGAAATAAAAGAGGATACATAAGTAGAGAGAGAGAGAGAGAGAGAGAGCAAAGGAAGGAAATAGACCTCAAGGAAGAAGAACGCGGAGTTTGGAGAGTCTAATATCTTCTGATATATGGTGGATCCAAATTTTAAAGACTTGGGCAATAAAAAGGTCCACTAGTCTGTGCAAGGATGGATGAAGATATATAATGGAATCAGATGCATAGAGCAGGTTCTCAGGTTGTCTGGGTTGTGTGTCTGCATGCATACAAAAACAGTTTTCAGTCGATATCTGAGCCCTTTTCACACATATTGCATCCATACGGAGGCCTTACACATAAAAATGACAAATCCTCTATTCGATGATCACATATAGGCTGATGTGTGTCATGTCCTTGTCAGGATCTTTTCTTCTCAACAAGATTTTGCACCAACTTTAAGCTTCACTACACCAGAGGAATCCTAATCCGCAAGTGCTGCTGGATCAAGTTTGGCAAACGGACAACCAAAGCACAGCTTATGTGAAAGATGTCCGCCTTTCTCAGCGTTGCTTTTAGAGCGTTTAGAGAACAACTGTATTCAACTAAGCAAACACATCATCAAAAATGCAAGACTGTAATGCTTAATTAACAGCCTCTACTATTTACAAATATATATTAAACATTCTCCTTCTGTCATAATATGCTCAAAAAAGATAGACTGTAGTAATTATCACACAGGGTTCACATTTCTACACTGATCAGTGCCGAGTGCATTTTAGGACGACAAAACCTCTGAGCCTCGTCTGCACCTGCTGACTATTTCCCTGCAGTTCCTGTGACACAATCACAACAATTAATTGTCTTTCCAGGGAGGTTTTAATTGTGAAATAACAACAGGAGGTTTTGAGTTGGTATTAACAGAAGGCTAGCATGGAAAAACATCTTCAGTGCCGTTGGGTTCCTGAATTGTGTCAGATTCAGGAATTAATCCAACTGCAGTTTACAATCTGTACTAACATGCACCAAGAGAATAGGACCAGCCACTCATGTCCTCCTTTACTACGTCCATGTGTCTTCTTCTAGGCCTGTTCCCTCCTCAGTTCCATCCTCAGCATCCTTCTAAAGCAAAATGTAATCTATAACCAGATTAAGACCGGGGCAAGTGAATCTCACCACAGTGGCTTTGATCCTACGACCCTCAGTGCGCCGTTTAACAGCCACAGGAAGCTGGGCATCATCAAGATTCAAGACGGTGCTGTATTGATGACTTCGTGACTTTGTGAAGTATAGAGTTTCAACACTGATACCATGTCAGTGCTTGCCTGCGTGTGCGTGTGTGTCTGGATGCAGCATACCCAGGGATGCAACAAAAGGCTAATTCTCTTTTGATAAGTTAACATTTTCTACCAGAACATTTTTCACTCGTGAAATGTTGCGTGACTTTTTGGGTGAGCACGGAACTGTGAAAATAATGATGCCGAAGGGGCGCAGTCGCACAAACGTCAGATTAGCACGAGGCAGGAGTTTAAACACCATGAAAGTGGTGCTGCGAACCCGCCACACGTCTAACCTCAAGGCATCATGCTCTAAACATGGGGATATAGATGCTCTTCCTCGAAGACAATGAATTGTCTTTTTCATGCCTGGTTCACAGCAAAATTGAAGTGTTTGTCTCGATGGAGTGTATTTAAGCGTCTGCCAGCTGTCATCTTCTGTTTTAGAAAGTGCCTTCGGGGGCCTGTGGAAGCAGATTCCGAGGAATCTCATCATTACACAGACTCATCACATGCATGAAAGAGCAGAAGAAAGCGCGCAGCTTGAATATGCACCAACTGCAATTAGTATGATAAACATAGCACAGCATGAGACTCTCTGTTCTACGCTAAGCCACTCGTTACTGTAGCACGTGTCGTCATGAACATCGTTCAAAACAGCTGAACATATGTAAAACTCCACCGAATAATTTTTTTTAATGCAAATTACAATGTGAGTGCTAAATATAATTCCCAATTACTCACCAATGACGACAGAGAAAGTCAAAAGTCCCTACAGGGAATTATTTGACATCATAGACGGAAAGAATGTAAAACGAATTACATAATAAAGCTGACTAGCAGTGCACAGCCTTAATTAAGCTTTCTTTTGAATTAGAAAAGTCACTTCAATTCAACGAGCAGCCTAATGTGTTGCACCATCCCTAATGTGTAGCATTTCTTCTTGGGTTTCCAGCATTGGCATATATTTTTCTGGGTGTAATTTATGCTGATTGAGGGAGGGGTGTCATCCCAGCAGCAGCTGTTGAACAGGATTTACAGCCCGCTCCTCTTCAGAGTTATGCAGTATGAAGTGCGTTTCGCTGGAACTGTTTCCCGAGATAATCAGTCAAAGTTTCTCCTGTGATTTTGAGGATAATTGATGCTTCTATTAAAACCCATCAGCTTCATGGATCGTTTTGCTGCAGCGAGTACAAAAAAAAACAAAAAAACCCCAGCCTGAACAAAGTTACAGTACATCAAGCAAGTCTTCATAACCAAACTGATTTTACATTCCATATCCTTTTGAAGTGACTGACAGAAAAAAGGTTCCACATACATTTGGGATTGAATCACTGAAATTCTTTGACTGAAGATGTGTCACGGCATCACAAAAAGTTTTGAAACTTTCTTTTTCTAAATTTCAGTTAAATTCCACTTCATTGTAATAAGTCTTCGTCATCCATCTTTTAGTCATAGCCTTTTCCCAGCTGCCAGAAGTACACCCAATAGATATGTACGGTGAGGAAAATTAAGCGTTTGAACACCCTGCGATTTTGCAAGTTCTCCCACTTATAAATTATGGAGGGGTCTGGAATTCCCATTGTAGCTGCATTTTCACTGTGTGGGACAGAAAAAAAAAAATGAAAACCTGCCAATCAACAAGACTTCCTGCCCTCAAAGACCTGCCTTTAAAAAGTCCACTTATTACGCTAAACTAGTATCACCTGTTGCAGGTCGTTAGCTGCACCTGTCCACCCCACAATCAGTCAGACTCCAACTCCCGCCATGGGCAACACCAAAGAGCTGTCAGAAGACACCACAGACAAACCTGTAGCCCTCCACATGGCTGGAAAGGGCTACGGGGCGATTACCAAGTAGCTTGGTGAAAGAAAGATCAACTGCTGGAGCAGTTGTTAGAAAGTGGAAGAGGCTAATAATGACTGTCAATCTCTGTCGGACTGGGGCTCCATGCAAGATCAGTGATGCTGAGAAAGGTGAGGAATCTGTCACATTGGAAATGCACCTACGATGAAAGTTCACACCCCTCCATAATTTCTAAGTGGGAGAATTTGCAAAATCGCAGGCCGTTCAAATACATATTTTCCTTACTGTATGTAACTTTTGTTTAGTTGGTGGACAAAATGCTTAAATTAGATATTGAATCTCTATTAAAGATTGTTTGTATTGCTCCCAGTAATTCTGTCTGATTTGGCATTCCCTAAATATGTGACTGAGGAATCACCGCTCCTGTTAGACCATTCTAAATCAGCAGCCTCTCCATCCTCTTATCTATTATAGACGACATTAATGATGGGCCGATGTGATCCTCATTCAGTTTTATTGATATGAGACATATAATAGCTTCTCTCAAACTAAGAGGGATCTCTAGCCTTTTCAGTGCTCATGTGCATATTAAGAAAAATAGACATAAATTCAAATCTGAATGATTTGTACCATTCAAGTGTGTAGCATCAATTTCTGGTGACTCTTAACTGCTTGAACTTAATTTTCATTTTCAGAAATTCTATTTTCATGTTCGGGTCAGAATTGGCAAATTCAAGCTCGCCGAAAAAAATGAGTTTGAAAATGGGCAAATACATTTGTGCTTTTCACGAGAAGCACAATCTGGCGAGGACATTTTGCAGCCTGCAATTAGGCTTTAGAGTGAATGATTGAAAAATTGTTCAGCCTGCTGGTGAGCTCATCAGCCTGAACAGATGTCCACTGTTACACAAAGACTCATCCCAATTAATCTGGGGGCTTCACTCAAATTTAACAATGCAGACAGCATAACATTTGTCCCCCTCCCTCACCATGCACCTTCCCTTTATTTCTCTGCTTTCATTTCATCCCTTCCTTTTCCCCCCATTAGCCCACTCATACATTTTCCTGCCAATCTCTCTTCCCGTAATTTTTCCATGTTGCGCCTCCACTCCTTTGCTTTCCAGGCATGGGCGATAACTACATATGGTTTAGGATTAAGGTGAATCTCTCATATGCACTGTTTCTTCAGCCTCGGGCAGCCAACCAATGGGATGCATTCTGCTCGCTGGAATGTGAAAGCTCATTTAGTCAGAAGCTGTAGGAGTGCATACGTGTTGTTGGGTTCGCTGTCTGAGCTGCAGCCCCCACCTGTCTAGACGACTCTGTGCTTCACTCGTCTCTCTTCTTTTGAGTTTCCACCGCAGGCAGCAAATCTGAAGCTACTCGTATGAATTCATCTCAGTTGGTTGCATTCCTGCCATTTTGATCTTTCTCTTATCTTCCTCAGCAGATACCTTTTGGGTTTTATAGTTGCTTCCAAGATGGCGATGTTTTCACCAGCTTCGTATTGTTTGTTTGTCTTCCAGCAGGATTGCTCAAAAACTAATTGATGGGTTTTCAGTAAACTAGATTCATGATAAGAACGAAGGATCATTGAATCAGAGGCACTGTCACTGAAATGAGTATTAATTATTTAAATTCTTGTTATTTTTTTCTAGTTTTTAACTAAACAATTATTTTTCCTCTTACGAGCACACACTGTATTCTGCATTTCCTTCCTCGCAAGGTGGATAAAGCGGCTGTAGATGAGGCGATGGAGGTCGTCTTGTCTGCAAGAAGATGGATGGATGGTTAGATATTCCCAAAAGGCTTTATAAGAGAAAACAGTGAAGTGCTCTTTAAGAAGAAGTACTTAATTTTAAGTTGCAATGAGTAGACTTGTGGCTGATCTGCTGCTATATGCTTCCCCAGCACACTATATGTTGTGTATCTGCATGAGTAATCATCTCTTTACACCTCCAGCCGTTATTACCCTGTTGGACAGATAATATTTTGTCTTTTTCACAATAATATGATCAGGGCTACCTGAACTTATTTACGAAGTTAGGTGAGATTACTTGCAGCAGCAGCATCCTTTACTCCATCTCTTACCAGACAGAAGCAGCGGAGACCCTGTACTCCCAATCTCTTACATTGCTAGTTCATATATCCTGATGTGGTGGTCACATCTTGATAAATGTGCCCAGACAGCAGCACGCTGCTTATGCAAGGCAGATACAATGCAAAGATCCCATTAAGCAAACGACAAGAACTGTATTCCCGTCATATGTCTATGTAAATTGTGCCTTTCACCAGGGCAGAATTTGCCTGGCAGCATTGTTGTTTTAATGCAAACTGCTCTTTTTGGCATCATTAGGAATACTTTATGCCCAATCTTTATCTATAGTTTATTTTCTATTTTCTGTAGACTCAGAAGTCCCCTTCAGGTTCTTATGTTTGCTCATTGTATTCCCATCAGAGTAACTGCAAAGCACATTTCTAGCCTGCCTTGATCTGAGCCTTTTTTTTTTTTTTTGGCTGCTTATCACCCAAAACTCTTACAAAGAAGCACTTTTTTTAAAGGCTAATAAAAATCTTCTTTCTAAAAGATGAGCATCATAGTGTAGAAGTAATGAGACTCTTTGCTCCCTCGTGATATAATCGACATAATCTCAAAGGCTTGGATGGCGTATTTGCATGCGCTAACTGGCTTGTGATGATCACATTATATTGTAGCCCAGTGTGGTGATCACAGGAGTTTCTTTTTCAACAAACGGTAGCGCCTCATTGAGCAACTGGCACACTGCTCACTTTGCTGTCATTAAGCACATACCTGGGGTGCTTGGCCACAGTAATGACGCTTGACTCCAGCACCCACAGACTACCTTCCACTGTCAACTATCAATCTAGTCAATGAGAGTGCTGCTGCGAGGACTTGTGGACATGCTGTCCAGTCATGCACTCATCAGCCTGGATCAAACGGCTCTCTGATTGGATTACAACGTATTTGGAATGTTGACGGGCTCTCTTCGCCATTGATAAGATGTATGAGAGTATGTGCGGTTATGAAAGGAGAGGGTTTTGTGGAAGATAATCGCCCCATCAATTGCAGCCTTCCTGCCTTCATCACTCTGTTTTGTATTATCCATGCGTGATCAAAGCAAAAAGTGTAAAGTATAACAACAATATAAGAAAAGCGGTAACATGTATTACATGAAACTTACCAGAGAAGATTGAAGAGCGCCTGTGAATCCTGACAGTTTTGCTCCCCGTTAGGCATTGAAGATGTATTCGTCTCCCAAGCAACATTTGGTGTTTCACTGTGAATTCTTTTCAGTGAAGAAGCAAATAGTGTGAATGTCTACAAGAATACCTTGGCATGAGATATCACATGTGGCAGAGAAATTTCCACGCCACGCAGGAGCAGCTTCTTCCATGCAGTGTTTAATTTTCAGATGCGATTTGAATTTATTAATTTTTTTTCTCAGAGGTGGCTGATGCTCCAAATCTGTCAGATTATCTCTAGCAGGATTAGCACCTTTCTCATAAAGAATCTATTAAATCTGGAACAGTCAGCACAGTTATGCTCACATTTTATGTAAGATCTCATGTGAATAGTAAAACAAGTTGGTAGAAATGTCATGAGACATTGACTGTTGTTGATTGCTTCACATATTTTTGTCACTAATACAGTCGCGTCGTTTGAGCAGGCAAATATTGGTGAGGAAATATCTTGTCCATCCATACGCTGACACCGCCAGCCTCTGTGTTGCAGTACGGCTCTATGGAATCCGCTCTGTCCATCCACAGCCCCTCCTTCTCTTCCCTGCTCCAACAGAGACAGGAAGCAAGTCTCTGGGAAGTGAAGCTACGCTAAACACACAACAGCGTCTCATTATCCATTGAATAGCACCAGATTAATTGCAATGACAATGACAGATGGCTCATTACTGGATCATTGAGGTGGGACCCAGGGGAGGGACTAACCCATGCCGGTACAGAACATTGTCACGATAACACACATTTGTTGCACTGATGGACTTATCTGAAGGACGCGTCTTTTTCTTTTTTTTGGCTGTGCTATGATAAATCGTATTTTGTCCCTTCTCATTCGAACAACATCAAATATGCATTTGAGATAGGTGGAACATAACTAAGATGATCATTAGTTTATTCATCATCAGTTTGTATCACCCTGACGTAGAAATGATGGGCTAAAGCTGCCTGTATGTCCCATCAGTTTGTATGTCTCTGATCATTTGTCCCAGATCATATCTGATAAATTATGGATACTAACTGCATAGTATCAGAATCAGAATACTTTATTAATCCCAGAGGGAAATTCCCCTAATTGCTCCCAGGATGCTCCCAGTCCAATATCTCTCTTCACATTGGTGTGTGTCTGTGTGCGTGTGTTTACAATATAAAGATCAGCAAATAACTGTTTTTGCTAATGAAGTACAAGGACTGTCATGAGGGTCTTTAATGTTTAATGTGTAGTGAGAAAACAAACTCTGAAATATTCACACACACACACACACACACACACACACACTGTGTTTAGAATATTTCTCATGTCAGATTAAATGTCTCTTCAATTATCTGCCATTGAATTGACAAGGCTGCATTGATGCACCCATCAAACACGCAATGTGATGCTTTTTAGTGCATTAAAGCCGTGGAGACTGATTCGTCACGCAGTGGGTTGTCTTTGTAAATTTAATTATGGTCCAATACAGACTTAATTAGTCAGACACATCAAACCATCCTTGTTAGTGGACAAGCATACGTTTCTTTGGTTCAGGGCTACGCAGCGTTTTGTGGCAAGGCTGTAGCTTGTTGGAGCAAATTATTAGAATTTACGCAAAGAATCAGAATCACGTTTTTGTTCAAACATGTTGACAAACACACAAGCTATATTTGTTTTTTTTTTGTGCACCACAGGCATTATAAAAATGAGGTGAACACTATATACAGTCTTGCTTTTCAGTCATGACTTGCTATTTACCATTATGTTATGTGGGTATTTATGCAGTCCATAGGTGTGTGCCAGGTTTAAGCGATTGTCATGTGGATAGCTATATGGCTCTTATAATAGGTGTATGAGTTGGGCTGTTAATGAGGATGGTGGTAAGAGGATAGAAACTGCTTCTTTGTCTAGTTTTTATTGGGGACGTAGTTCTCTCCTAACAGAGGGTAGGATTGTAGGCTGCAGAACAATGTATGCTTCCCTGCAAGCTCCTCCTGCTTGATAACAGACATCTAGATCCATTTAAATGATGGCATCCATCTACTTAAGCGTATGCAAATGTGGGAAATTGAAACACAGACCTGCTCTGGTGAAATAATTGTTTATCCTAAGAGTAGGGCTATTTGTCACGTACGTTGTGATGGAGAGGCTGTGAAATACTTCGAGAGGTAGTGATTCCAATGAGTTTCATTTGTGGGTTCGTCAGCAGAATGCTTCCACATCTGGTATTAGAAGTTTTATTTTAGAATTTTAAAGTTCCTAAGATGGAAAGATGGAGCAATATCCTTTTGTTCAATGCCATAATGTTCATGTTTCTACTTGAATTGAAGCATGCCTGATGTCTGATCTATTATAACATAAATGCTTTTAATTTGACGGTTTAAGAATCCCACATTACTCCAGCAATCAAACTAAGCGAATAAAGAAAAAATATCATCCAAATGACACTAACTTTGTTCAAAACTGTTTTTGTCACAGATGAGAGAGGCAGAATAACGTAGTTGTGAGCAGCTAAGAACATGTGTGAAAGACGCAGCATTTTACAAAAACAGTCGGCCGAGATGGAAACGTTCCCAATAACTTGATTTCTTCTTAGATCCCTGTTTTGAGGCTGACATGAACTGGCCTTGGCCCCATCTATTTTTAGTCGCCCCTCCCCATCTCTCATTCACACATTCCCTGGTTGAGGTTGACTATTATAACAATTTGACCACTGTCAGTCTGGCCTTGCTTTCATAATTATAAATCAGACCATGCTCCTCGTTCACAAAATCTCCACTCAGACACTTTTGCTTGTGGCCACTTCTCTGTTTGGGTGAAAGCTGATTCAATTCAAGTCACTGACACGATGCAACAGCTGTAGGATCGAAGAGCAGATGAATTATGCTTCTCTCTCTTTCTGGGTTTTATCCCCTTTAATCTCTAAACTAGGCATCTGAAGTACCAAACCCCTGCTGTGATGTTTGAAGAAGACCTGTTTTGTGCTGATTACAAAGTGTACAGGAATGTCCTTCCTGTTGGAAGATGTGAAGTGTCTGATGCCATGTGTTAAAGAATTAGCAGCTGTTTTTAGATAGATCTTGCTGTATTAAAGGATGAAATTGAAATCATAGGGGATCATAGTGAGGAAGAGTGAGGCTTCAGTCAGAGTTTTTACTGCTGACATGGTGAAACACGATTTTCTTTTTAAAGAATTTCCAAGCAGTTCTCAGGAAATATCATATTTTTGGTTGTACTGCCATTCTTCATGCGAGGCTCCTCTGATTGAAGCTGCAAACCATTGCACAGAGCCTGGGCGTACTCGCTGTCCTGGAGAGAATGTAATCAGTGGAGACAATGACACTCTTTACTTGGAAAGCAAATAAAAGCCATTTTCCTCTAATGTCAGTTTACACAGAAATGAAGTGCAATACATGCAGCAGTGTGGCGTTTGAGTCCCTGCAGCATGGCCTTTTATTTTGTAATGGGCTTGTTTTGTCTGAAGAGTCTTGTGTCATAGTAACCATCATGCATTGCCCTGATTTTGAGCTGCATGTCTCCTGAATTTAGACATCATTTTCCTTTGAGGTAAATCAATTGCTGCCTGACAATGCAGAATTGAGATGAGCAAATTGGTGCAAAGGACGGGGATGGTGGAAGTCATGAAGAGTCAGCTGGGATAAAAGAGATGCATGGGAAGGGATCCAGGTTGGCAAAAATGGGTTTCATTCTGTAGTAGTGGTTGGCAAAGAGCTACGACAATTGCATCCTAAAAGATCATTGCATGAGTATGGGATCATCTGTAAAACAAAACAATAGATGCACAATTGGCTATTGATCTGTAGCCAAGATTGGCCCATAAAAGCTAAGCCTTCAGGGTCAAATCATGATGACTATTGTT
The DNA here is from genome assembly GCF_040956055.1 of Brachionichthys hirsutus. Taxonomy (NCBI): domain Eukaryota; kingdom Metazoa; phylum Chordata; class Actinopteri; order Lophiiformes; family Brachionichthyidae; genus Brachionichthys; species Brachionichthys hirsutus. Next base: position 5,278,398 of record NC_090907.1, read on the forward strand.
TGTGGTTACGGTTAAAATTACGGTTAAAATTTCATGAGGCAATAAATAAATGAAATATTGACCCCTGAAGCCTTTTTGATTTCTCTTGGAAGTTTGAAGAAAATTCAAAATACAGTATTTATCACTTGAAATGCCAGATTGGTTTTTAGGTACATACTGCAACAACAGTAAAGGTCAGAAAGCAAATATTGCATTTAGTTTTTGTATTCAAATGTATAGTGTGGGGCCCTTTGCTGGAGTCTGTCCGGTCCCTGTACGATTGAAGTCAGAGCTTGGTTTGCATTGGCGGCAGTAAGTCAAACCTGTTCCAGGTGCATGTTGGACTCTGGCAGGGCTGCTCTTTATCACCGGTCCTGTTCATAATTTTTATAGACAGGTCTGGTTGGAGACCACAGGATTTCATCTCTGCTTTTTGCAGACTACATTGTCCTGTCTTGTTCGTGAGTGGTGGAAAGATGGAGCATCAGATTGACAGACGAATCGGTGCAGAAGCTTCAGTGATGCAGTCGTATCGGTCTGTCGTGGCGAATAAGGAGCTGACCCAAATGGCAAATTTCTCGATTTACCGGTCAGTTTACCTTCCTACTCTCTCCTATGGTCATGAGCTTTGGGTCATGCCCAAGAGGACAAGATCCCAGATACAAGCAGTCGAAATGAGTTTCCTCCGCAGAGTGGCGCACCCTTAGAGAGGGATAGACTCCAGTAACACCTGCAAGGTGGATAAAGTGACTGTAGATGAGACGGTTGAGAAAATTGTGTGCGTGTGTGTGTTTTGATTTGCTTCACGGTCAAGCAAATGCAAGGGTATTTTCACAATAAATCATTTTAGACATTCGTAAATTAAAGGCACTGCCACAGCTGCTCTTCATGGTCAAAGCATCTCATCAAAGATCCATTAGTGTGTGCTGTTTGTGTTGATCAGACTGTGGCTGGCTGCGATTATGCAAACAAGTTGGGAGATAAACTACAATGTAAAGCTGGAAGCACCAAGAGATAGAGGGGGCATATGCTGAGTGTGCACGGCTCATAATCATCAGAGAAGTGTATAGATTAGGTAGTGGCACACACAGACTCTAATAGAGACCTGCGTACGAGGGGAGAGATGAGAGGAGGCCGGGCGCTGCAGGAGGAAGGCATACTCTGTGCTTAACTACAAATGAATAGTCTATCAATTTTAGAAATATCGTACAATCATTTTTAACATTTCCATAATGTCAAACATTACATTTGGCCACAATCATTTGTTTGAAAACATACAAATATAATTTAATAAAATAAGAAATGTAAATTAAATTGTTTCAGAGACAAAGCAAGCCTTTTATTCTTCTGTTGGCATTAAATAATTCATTCTGAGTCATAATGGGGTGATGTGATACTTTAATAGATGTTATGTTAAGTATATGTGGTACAACTGTTGTTACGGCTCAGCCAATGAGGAAGCTGTTAATGTTTACATCACCTTCTGTCATTAGCAAAAAAAAACCCGACAATAAGCAGACATTTCATCGGAGCAGTGGCACCTCTGAGTGAAATTAACGTTTCTCGATGAAACTGCTCACATCGACATCGGTAAATTCTCTTAACATAAGTTAATGATTCTTGGGAGGAGCGAGGGCAGATACTTTTACACCACTGAAATAGTTGCTGCTAACAGCAGTGTCATCGGGAGGATTTCCTTCCAAATACACTCCTCCAGGAGTCGTGGGGTGTGATGTCTGCTTTCACGGAAACCAGTAAATTATGCATATGCCTTTGTGTACCCTCAGGGAAGAATCTTGTACTCTAGAAGATCATGCATTATAAATGAACATGAAGAACTGCAGAATACACAAACAGGTAAGGTTAAAACCCCCACAGGATTCAAAGTCATGCTACTTTCATAATTCTGGCCACCCAGGGGAGAGCGGCAAGGACACCCCAGCTGGGTGAATGCCTGTCGTCATTATTGCTCGCTGTGTCCGCAGGCCGCTCGAACTGAGTAAGACCCTGAAAACCTTCTATTCTGACATCAGAGCACACCTCAGGCGTACAGGTTCTTTTCTGTCTACAGCATCAGAGCTTCTCTTCAGGGCTGTCATATCCGGGTGTCCGTTGGCTGGCGGCACCTCACCACACTATTCCATTACCAAATATGTTTGAGGAATCTTCTCTCCTCCTATGACTGTTGTGGGGTTCAAGGCCAACTTTGTACTCTTAAGTCTCTCCCTGGAGCCACTGTGAACAAATTGGGTATCCTCTATTGGCCACGAGAAGGAAGGTGAGGTACAGAAACAGTGGGAGAGAGTGTGTCTGCAGCTGTGCACTGGTGTGTCTAGTGCAGAACTGAATGACGGCCCCAGGCCACAGGAAGAAGGTTACTCTACACTCCAGGCACGTCCCTGAAAGCAGCAGCAGAGGAAGCGCTATTGTCATTCAGCAGCATCGACTGCAGACGCCTAAATGAGTCTGTTCTGTCTTGCAATGCCCAACGTGGCAGTCAGCCACTTACTCAACTTCCCCAGCTACTAATATGACCTCCCCCTTGTCCTAAGACTTGCCCATCCTATCTTCCAATCCATTCTTCTCCCATTCAGTCTCTTTAGTCCCATATCTTTAGTCCCGTATCTCTCTCCCGTACACTCTACATGAGTGTATCTGCTACTGTACCCGCCACAGCAAATCAACCTTCTCCACTTCACCCCGTGCTTTGCATCAGTTACACCAGTGATCCAGTTTCCACCAGCGTCCTGTTGGTTAACAACGCTGATGGTGGTCCTTGTTAACCCGGACCTCCGCCGATCCGGTACGGCTTTCTTATGTAAGGTGTTTTGCATTTTCAATTCTGGCAATTGTTTTTATGCCGGATGCCATTCCTACCTCCCCCCCATTGAGGGAAGAATCAAGAGAATGACGTACCAGTAATTGAGTGTACAGTGAGCTGAATGCCTCAAATTTAAAACATTCAGTCTCTATCTGAGGATGGCTAATAAAGAAAACCCCTAAAACTGGTTTCCATTTTTAGTCTTTGTGCTCTGCCACTGACTGTCATTCCTTGATCTTTCTTTCTGGTGCTCTGCGTACCTTTCTGTCCCTAATTGTAAATGTGGTTTAGACTATTTTTAGCGAAGGACCTCCATTCTTTCTGGGTTTTGACAAAAATATTTAAATTTTTGTCTAAAAATATGAGGAAAATGTTCCTGGAGCTAAACTAGTAAACAATTACAGGATTAAGGCTTCCTTTTGATCAAATGCGATTGACTGTACGAATGTCGGATATAGTATCCATTAACTGCGTGGGTGAATAGACGATGGCGTGGGCTCATTTTATAATGTTGTCACTGCCCATAACTTTTAATTTATCCAATGTCAGTTGGTCTTCATTTGGGGGTTGGCGGAGGGGGAGGAGGGAATTGGGTTAGAAACGATCTGATGACGGCTTCTGAATTCTGAAAGCTTTATCGGTCCCCCCGCAGCCTGTTTGGGCAGCTGACTGCTGTCTCTCGTCACTCTTATATGTTGCACTGAATGTGGCTCTCCAATTGGGGTCAGTGCACGGACTGCTAGGAAACCATATTCCTTCCTACCTGGAGGCAGATTTAAGCATTAGCACCAGCTTTGACAGGTCTGAGCGCTGGCTGGCTGATGGACCAAGAAGAGCTCGGGGCGTGTTGTTTGCCACATGCCTTTAGCTTATTCCACTTGCAACATGCCCGTTTCATAGCGGCACTATATATTTGCCTTGAATGTTGTCGAAAACTAAATTGATGACCACGTTTCTTTGGCATTTATGGCCTCAGCCTCAGCTCAGGTCAACGTTTTTAACTCGACTGTAGAAGCCATCTGTGGCTCTCCCTGGATAGCCGTGGTCACAGTTCATTGGTTTACATTACACATACCAAACACACGAACACAGAAACCTTCTTATACGGCCCACGCCCCCATGCTTTCCGGCCACGTTCCTCAGTGGAGCCAAGCTATACGCACTTATTAACTCAATTAAAGCAACATCACTGCTTCAGTGACCCTGCAGAGGATAAGTGGGTTGAAGTTCAATAACGGTGCCGGAGACATTGGCAAAGAAAAGTAGCAACTGCTCGCAAGAACAAGAGGTGTTGTGAATAATTGCTTATTTACAAATGACACACAGATACATTGATTACTGCAGCATTCAAATCTGCACATTGTGAGTGATGCTTTGTTCAGTTGGACTGCATTACGTCTTGTCTTGATGTGCTTTTAAATCAAAAGTATAAAATGAAGTAAGGACTAGACAGTCATCAGTCATGTGCAGCTGAGCACATCAGTTTTCTTTTTTTTTTTTTCTTTTGTAACTGGGCGGTTCTGTAATAGACTTGGTACATGGTAATAAAGCTTTAAGAGTGGAACTGATGCTAGTTTGTGCTTGACATATGTAATGCATTCAGATCTTTTAAGGACATTAGCCGAGCGAGCCTTTGACCCCCCCCCCCTGGATAATAGTAGGTTGCAAGACCGAGTAACAAAGGGTAAATAAATCAAAGCATTCCCAAGCCATCGACTCAGCTGCTGCAGCTCCGAGCATCTGTCTTGTTCCTTCTCCACCATTTGTCCTTTTTCCAGATTACCTACTATACGGATTGATGGCTATGCCAAAGTAAAAACTGAAAAATCCATACCACTGTCCTGCCCTTTCCATGTAACATTGATCTCATGGTGAAAGGCCAATCTGCATATGTATTTTTGCAGTGCTCAGAATACAACACACGCTGAGCATTGGGACTGCTTTTCATCAAGTTACTCTTTAGAATGTAAAATGTTTTTCTCATTCTCTTAGACCAATGAGGACACAATTTGAATTAAAAACATAAAATATACAATCTGACTGTTTCTCTGATTTTATTTTTCATTCAGGAAAAGCAATATCCATGTTTCCAACTAAATGTGTTTGCATATGTACTTACAAATAGAAAGTAGTGGCACAGAGGCTTCATCTTTTAGTATCTAGTGTTGACAGCAATGCAAAACATTATGCACAATTATACATTCTCAGTTTGTGTTTTTCCTCAACTATAAAGGTGTTTTAGCCCTAAATGGTATATATCATAAAGTGTTTTCCATTATTCGATGGAGTGAGACCATTTCCCATTCCACCTTTACCACTCGTTTGAAACATTTTAGTTCTACTTTCCTGCGTCAGACTGATGGTAACAAAACAAAACACAGCAGGCTCAGGTTGAGGTTTAAAACCTACCAAACAGGTCAACCTGGAGCACAGAAAAAAGAAGAAGTTAGATTCGAGTGACAAACGAGTCCCAAAATTCTGAAAAACCATCTCAGGGGTCAGACTTTGACAGAGCTTGGAAGTGCAACTGGTGTTTAAATACTGTGTGGAAGGATGACTCATTAGAATAATGATCTGCAGATGTGTTGTGAAAAAGCTTGAGGTGGAGATGATCAGGAATTGGAGGAATGTTAGCCGCGTCACGCTGCAGGAGAGACACAGACAGGGACACTCGGTGAAAATGAAGCATAAGAAGAAGGAAACTGCCATCACCCAACAGAACCTCACTTGTTGATCTGATTAATGAGGAAACGTATCCGAGCTGAAGGGTAATTTGAGAGGAAAGGAGACTTAAGGCTGAGAAAAAAACAAGAAGCAGAAGTGAATACAGATTTAGAGTTTTGTTTTTTTCATATCTGTGAATAAAACCTTTTCTACGTGGTAGATTTCCAATTTCAACGAACGACATTTCCAGTGAGAACATGAGTGTGGAAAACAATTATTGCAAGCCTTAGGGTAATATATTTTTATTCTACAGATGGCCCAAATTACATGTTAAGTTGCTAATGTCTTTTCATCATCTGATTTTTGCAGTGTAGTGCTAGTATATATTTTAAGTGAGGACTTTTTTCTCACTACAGCACATTATTTGCAGGAAAACCATTTCACTTACCATCAATGATTACAACATGACAACAGGTCATGGATATTCATCATCCATGATTTAGTCAGTGGGTTATTAATAGCCAATGGGAATTGCAAACTTCCATGAATACATTTAATTATACATTTGTTTTTTTGCTTAAAAACAAATTGAGTCAGTAGAATTTCTAGGACTTCAATTTACAGGCATACAATTTTCAGAATATAATTTGCTTTCTTGCATTTCAACCACTTTTAATCATACTCTACATAGTGTGAAATTACTCCACATGATTACATTTTAGCATTCATTAATAGTTTATGCTGTGAGAGCAGTTGTGTTTGTGTTTTTTCCCCTTAAGCAGTGTTTGACAGGAAATAGAATTCATACCTTTGGATTGTATACAGCAGCCTGAAGCGGTAAGGTAGAGTGGGGAACGTACAGATATGGAGAGGAGAGGGAGAGGGGAAATGAGTTGGAGATAAAGCAGGCTGAAGGAATATTGGCCAATATTCTTTACGCTGAAACTCGGCATACGTCAGCATAAAAGTGCCTTCCTTAATATGTATCCATATCTCCTTCAAGAGTTTCTAATATTCCTTTTATCTAACCTTTCGTCCTGTAAATTGTCTCAACTTGGATACATGTATTTTTTTTATTGTATTGCAAGTAATTACAAAGGAGTGGATTTCCAAGCTGAATGAATCGGTGTGTTCTGTGCAAAATTGATTTATCCTTGTCAACGTTCTTGAGCCATTGAGGCCATTGAGAAGTTTCTCAGTGTGGGGTTCCTTGTATACTTTAGTAGCAGTATTGATCCACTGATTGAAGAGTCAGCCAAATAATATAATGCAGTCAACACTACAAAGACAAATCACCAGAATGAAACTGCCGTTGCCTGTCGCAAGGGGTTCTCCCTGGGTGGACATGGATGTGAATGGTGATCAAAGTACATTTTATCCGATGCAACATCGTTTTTTGCAGAGCGATTGGTCATCAAGTGTTTTACATCCCTGTAGATCCTAATTGATGTGGTCAGTTTCTTTGGCAACCTCCTTCATTCATGTATTTCTTTTGACTGAAACATATTTCAGGCTATTCTGAGAGCAAATGAATATATATTTCTACAATAATTTAATTAAATAGTCCCCCAGTGAAAAGCAGCGGTGCACTGTCTTTGAATGCTAATGCTTGTTGTCCCTGGGTAGGATTAGTCAAAAACAGGGGTTTGTGGCAACCTACTTTTTATTGTTTTTTTGCTGCTTTTTTTTAGACTAAACTTCTGGGCGGAGCTGAAATTAGAAGCTTTCACTTTGGAAATATAGCAGCTTGAAATACAGGAAAACCAACCTTTAATAAATACTTTGCCATCCAGTTAATGTGCGTAGTTCATATTATGTTCATAGGTCATGTTTTGATGTAAGACGGTTACTTCATCATGGTTCTGAGTAGTTGCGTGGACCTCTGGGGGGGGGGGGGGGGGGGGGGGGGAGAGACACGACGACTTTTAATTATCCTTCAGTGATTAAGTGTAATTAAAAGGAATGGCATGTGATTAATGTTCATCCTTTTTGATGACATTTACTTTCTCAATCACTGGAAGTTATATCTGATGACTTGTTTGAATGCTGATGACTTACAGTAGTTTGGTGACAGTATGACAAATGTTGGATGCACTGTATAAAGAGGAAGCGTATCCAGCTGAGTAAGGGACAAACGGCAAAAGAAGACCATCAGCAAAATGGACCGGAGAACTTTGAAAACTGCACTTTGCAGTGCAGATCCGAAACTTCCTCAGTATTAATAATTTTACTGCAGGCACTCAAGCACAGCCAGAAATGTCATTTATAATGCAGTAACCCTGCTGTAAAAGTTAGATTTAAAAATATATTGTTTGACGCTCCGAGTGTTTTGCCTTTATTCATTATATGATTTAGCAATAAAACACCAGAATGTCTCAGGATTAAAACACCCCTGTACAGTGTGAAATAGAGGACAGTCTCTGATAATGTGTCTGTTTTTCAAAGGCACATTTTAACTCTTGCTCGCTTATTCTTGTGAAATATTGTGATTAATACTTTACTTATTTGTAGCCGCACAAATAACCTCATTGAAGTGCTCGGGAATTGGAGTCAAATGATCATTTCCATGTGTTCCCACGTCCTCCCTGATTCCACATTACGACCTGGACTGTACTTTCGTTTAGAACTTTTACTATTGCTGTTAAGATAGTGAGCCTAATACTTTTATTAGGTTAAATTGTTGCTGCTAAAGCAAATGTGGTGATGTCCCACCTGCTAATGCCAAATCTTCATGCTATTGCAGCTTGTAAACAACGGTTCGGGAGATTGAATGTAAAGCCATTGCTCTAAGAATAGTGCTAATTTTTTTTTGCACGTGACACTAATGTTGCCTTGCAGCAAGCGGGTTGTTGGTTCAAATCCACCCAAGAACATGAAGATTTTCTTTGTGGCATTGTCCCTGTCCATCTGTGGGTTCTTCTTGGGTCTCCAGCTTCTTCTCACAATCTTAAAACATGCAATAAATATGAACTGGTGAGTTTATATTGCCCGTAGTGGTGAGTTTGAATGTTTGTTTTTCGGTAGTAAATGGCACCGTAATGGACTGGTGACTTGTCTCGTGCGTGCGCGCACTCATATCAGCTGGGCTAGGCTCCAGCGCTTCAGTGGGCCTACAGTGGGATAAAGTGGTTAAAGAAAATGGCTGAAGGTTTCCTATTTCATTTTTAGGTCAGGAAAAGCAAAGAAAACTGGCATGAATCCAGAATAAAACGCCCACAACCATGCGATGAGACCCCGGCAGGAGGACCCGACTGCGTGTGAAACCGAAGCCGAGCCTGTCGGCGTATCGTATGTGGGGGTTTCTGCCAAGTTACGGAGACGGCCAGCCTCATGCCGAGCCACCATTTGTAACCATGTAAATGTGAAATGCCATTTAGTGATGCAACTGTGACCGGAGCAACATCAGTCGCCCACAAAACAAGTATAACAACTCAGAAACTGCAACAAATCAAAACATTTGAGCACGTTTCTAATCAACATTGGACATTTGGTCTTGATATACGGACATTTTTGAGGACAGTGACCAGACACCCCCACAAGTCACTGACCATCCAGCCATCATCCAGGTCCATCAGTTTCCGAGCTTCCGAGCCACATGTTCTACCTTCTCACATGGGGACCATCTTCTTTCCTCACCTGGTGTTTTATCATCTCCACCTGGTACTCCTGGCTATACTGCAGTTCATGATATGACCTTGTCCTGTTTTCCAGACGAGTTAGGCACCTCCTGGTTAACTCGTGACATTGCCCAGCCCGAAAGTGTCATTTTCCATTAGTTATTGTTTTTTCTGACCAAATGTATTTGTTTTTGTTTTGTCTTACAGTGTCTTGACACCGCCCAAACGTACATGTGTGAGAACTGGTGGCTTCACACTATATGTGTATTTGAGATGAGGAGGAGCTAAGTGGCTACCACAACCACCAAGATCAGACATGCTGCCATGTCGCGAAATGGATTAGAGTCTCACATCTCAGCCGATCAAAGGTAGGAAATCAGCTGCCACTCAACTGCGTCTTACTGAAGGGACGGGGAGAGCGACGGAGAGACGAAATAAAGAATCACAATGAACCTTGTCTGTCAACTTAGCATTAAGCGCTTCAAACATTGCCATTATACTATCTTTCTTTCTTGCTGATTTGTTGCCCTCACTAGTAACATAAAACAGTATCTGTAAAAACAACAAGATTTCAACTTGGCCACTTTGTTGGGGAGGAACTCGGCTTTCAGGGACTGTTGTGGCTTAGATGATAGAGCGGTCTAACCTTAAGGTTGGCGGCTCAAATCCATCCTAGTCATTCTCTCTTGCGTCCTTGGGCAAGACACCCCCCCCCCCCCCCCCCCCACACACACACACACACACACTGGTACGTGAATGTGAATGTTTGTCTGGTGGTGGTCAAGGAGGCATCCACGCTCCCACCAGTCTGCCCCAAAGCAGCTGTGACTACAGATGCAGTTTAACACCACTGGTGTGATTGTGGATTGAATGAATAATGGGTTTCAATGTAAAGGGCACTGGGTGCACAACATACATCCCATCCATCATTGTTTTTAGGAAGGACGTTCCCTTGGGTGGGGGGGTAGGGGGTTGTGGTGTGATGGCACTTCCCTTTACCCTTTTTCATGAGTGTGCGCTGGCTTACTAATAGATAATACTAATAGTTTTGTTGTTGGCCAAATTCAGCAAAAACTCGTGTTCCCATTTTGACTCCTTTTCTGTCATCTGCATATTTAGGCTGCATGAAGCAAATGGCGTTGCTTTCAGACAGTAGCTCAAATGTAGCCAATCAGACCAGAGAACAGGTGTTTGGATAGAAAAAAAAGACACCTTGATAGGTTGAAACAATATTCTAATTTGTTCTGGATTCTTCCCAAAACATGTACAATCATTTCAGCGTGTTTTTATCAAATAAATGCGGTGTTTCAACATTTTTCACACCCTCTATTACCTTATTTGATTCCAAACCCAAGACCACAGGTTCTCACTCTCTGATGTTTTTGTGTTTGTGCAAACGTTTACTCTAAAAACCATATTTAATCAAGTTTTCCGGTGCATTCGTGACGCTCGCTTATTTGACGTGTTCAGCATACACAAAGTGTGATGGATGCATTTCACTTAAACAAGCACCATCTCCACACAGACAAGTTGCTCCTGCTCATTCAGCCGAATCGCCTTGCAATTTGTTGTGGGTGCCGTTGATACTCAGTTGGTAGGACAACACCCTTTTCATTTTTCAAACCACAAAATTCCTCGTTCGGCAGCTCCAGTATGATTTTAATACAAAGGTTAGACCTCACAGTATGTTCTAAAGGCAGTAGACTTCTCTGATGCACCAGCAACCTCTGAAACTACTGTACAACCACAATTTGATTTTTTTTTACTGATTTATGCTGAAGAAAACTGGTTTGAGGAAAATTTATCAGACAACATGTCCAATCTATTGAGTACCACTGTGAAATGGTGTGGAATGACCCCTCAGTGTGTCAGCTTCAACACTTAGTAAATCCCTGACAATCGAACTGGTCCCAGTATGTCAAACTCCATTTGATGTGTTCTCCACCTCCCAAATTCTTCTTTTCTTGTACATAAGGCTAATAAACTCTGTGTGTGTGTGTGTGTAATAGGCTGTTTCTCTATCTGTGCTCTGACTTCATTTACAAGTCTGCCTCCGTCTTCTCCTGCCGATGTTTGGCCACCTGCCTTTTTCCTGTCTGGTTCTTGGAAGTATACGGATAAGCTAGGCCTTCTGATTTTTGACGTTTCCCTGGCAGATTACCGAGGCAGATGTATACAGGGGGCCTGGCAGGCGGCTCCGGTTAACTGGAGGCCAAATATGAATGTATTTATGATGCCTAAGGTAACGGCACCTGTCCAGCTTGAATGACACCTGTCTTCCTTATTACAGGCTGATACTGCTAATCTTATAATGGTCAAAACACATATGTGGCAGTTTGGCCTTATGTGTAAACCAATTGGAAATGTGTGTGCATAATAATAATGCTAATAATAATACAATGGCTTTTCTATGAGAAACTCAAAGCGCTCAACTCATTATTGCATTATTAATTCACTTCACTGTGCATCCACAGCTGCATATGTTTGTAGTGATGCAGAATAATCACCGGTGTGACACGTTGGAGTATGCCACCCAGATGTGGTTTTAAATTGAGTCCCTGCTTCCTCTTTCCTTGATTAAAGAACCACCGTTCAGCCATAACATTGTCAGGTGAAGTGAGCAACACTGATTATCTCTTTATAATGGAACCTGCTATTGGGTGGAATATATTAGGCAGCAAATGAACATTTTGTTCTCAAGGTTTTTGGGCTAGTGCAGAAAAGGTCAAATTGTAACCGCTAGATGATCCAAAGCTGCAGCTGTTATTGGGTGTTAACGGTCTGCAGTGGTCGATGTGTATCAAAAGTGGTCGATGGAAGGAAAAGCTGCACCCGGGTCATGAGCAGCCGAAGTGCTTTGATGCAGTTTGCTGCTTGGGCTGCATAGCAGCAGAGCAGTTGGAGCACCTGCCAGCAGAGGTTGGGGGGGATGTGTTTGGTGAGGCTGTGCCATCCAATCCAACATTCCAACGTGTTTTCATGCAAATAAAAAGAAGTGACATATCAAAAGCATATTGCTGCTTTTTAGTTGGGTAATAAACAACTATAATTTTTTAGGCTCACATTCCAAACATACATCCGATCTTTCCTCCAGAAGGGAACAACGTTTTATCATAGTAAATATGTCGGTGAACAATCCCATCTTTAGCCAAACTCATTATGTGGGTGGCTAGCCCGCAGCATCAGACGTCAGATATAACATGTGCTATGGGAGCGGGCAAGCCGGCAGAGGCGTTTTGATGCTTTCGTTAATGTACATCTGGGGAAGCACGGCTTTTGACATCCAGGCCTGTTTCGACAGCAAAATTGGGACTTGCACCGTATTAGCCAGGTGGCCATACTGTTATAGCTGATCGGTGCATCATTACAGCAATAACGTGCCAATACTCCACAAGCATCCCAAGGCTTCCCTGTGATCAGTACAACTTGGACCTGGAATCTTTTTGGTGATTATCCTGATTGCTTGGGTGATAGCTGGTGGCTTAACCCTGTAGGGCTGTGTCCAATTACCTTCTGAGCTTTTCTCATGCACTCATCTGCTGTTCTAAAACAATTAACAGTGAATTTAACACATGTGAAAACTCTTTAATCGCATGGCAGCTTTAGGGACTGAAGGATCTCCAAAAGGGAACATGTTCGAAATCCTGTCAAATAACTTCCTTCTAACAACATGGAAGCTGCTGCTAAGTGTCATAGCAGCGAGGTTGAATAGACGGTTCATAAGCAAAACTCAGAATGGCTAATTATTTATTTCGTTATTTATTTATTGTTCAACAAATAAACACATATTAATATTTAAAAAAAACACTATAAATAGGTGGAAAATGAGAAAAACCCTGATAGGTTAAATAATAGTTTCCTTTAACACCACATTTTGGAACGAGCATTATTTGAAATGGTCTCTTTAAACCATGAGACAAGAGGATTTCATTTGGATCCCCCCCAAGGAACCGAACACACACACACACACACAGTAGCTAGGCTCAGCTTAGTGCCAACAGGATATTGAGAAGAATTTGTCTTGTGACTTTGGTTCTGTCACAGTGAAGTGATCCAGAACTCTGCAGCTAATTCCTGTTGTATTTCATGAAAAATGTTCTCCAAAGATTTAATATGAAAAAGGTTTGAATTCAGCTTTTAGAATCATGAAGATGCACAAACAAAATATAACTGACCACTTGTATGGCAAACTGTCATAGGGTCACGTATTGCTACCGTGCCAGAGTGAAGAAACTCAATATAGTAATTCATCATGCTGAGTAAGCCCTTAAATAATAACTAATAAAAGTGCGGCAATTTTGATCACTCTACTATGGTTCTGCAGTCTTGTAGTCTAGGTGTCCTTTTTTTAAAATTAGAGAAGTCTGTAGATTTAAGACTATTAAATAATGCTTTCCTTTGGAGCTGCTTCTCATATTTATAAGTATAATTTTAACACTCTTGATATCTCTAGACTCGCATAATCAGTGAACACATTTGTATTCAACCCTGCCAAGAACAACTCTCCAACCTGTGAACATGTGGGTAACAGGCCCTTATCAGCGTTCCTGCTGGCTGACAGAGTTGAAAGGGGGTCAGGCTGAATTAAAGATTAATTAATTAAAATGTCCAGAGAACACTCAGAGTTTATCTCCTCGAGCTCAGTTGGGGAGAGGAATCAAGAGGCGAGATGTGACACTTCTGATACAAGATGATAGATTATTATTATACAGCTGTAACAATAAGTTATGCATTTTTTTAAATAATATCCTGGTTCAATAGCCCAACTTGCCTGTGGGTTAAAAAAAGATGTGATATTAAACTGAAATCACTCTGGTAGGAGTTAGGTATGCAGGTTAAGATTTTGTTCAGAGAAGAAACTTTGGTAGGAAAATAGATCCAGATGCTGAGAAGTGTAGCATGTAGTGGGACATCCATAATAAGATGTTCAGTTTTTGTCTCCATGGGAAGACCTTTTTGAAATGTCCCATTTTGACAGCCTTCTGAGAACTGAGACTTCGGGCTTGGTGGTGTGTCTTGTGTGTTTGTATAAGGCATTAAGGCTGTTTCCTAGATGTTACAAAGGTCACTCTAACCTGTGATTCTGTTTCTAGAGGCAGGGGCTTTTGCTCAGGAGTCAGTCAAGGTTTTTTAAAACCAAATAATGGATTCACATAGTACAAGTAAAAAAAAAAAAAAGAATCTTGGCTGAAGGCTTTTATTGACTCTGTCAAAATGAGATAGGAACTATCCATATATTATGAATGAGTGTGTGCTCTGGATATATCTTATATGTATTATACTTTCTTGGAAATACTCTCACAAAACAAACACACCAACTATTTTGATTTGAAGGAAGATATATTTACCATTCTTAAAATATAAACTGGATATTTTAGATAGTGTTGCAATAAAGATGTGCTGAATACATATTGATTGGTTGATCCCTTTTGATCCAGTAAATGATGATCAATCCCTTATGTTACTCTTTAACACCCAGCCTTCTGAGTGTGTTGCCTTTTATGGAGGTTAAGAAATCCATTAATCAGGAATTGGTTGATTGACTTCTGAGGTCAGCAGTGATGTGAGGGAGAAGCTCATCAACAGCAATTTGATGGCTCACAGTGGACAAGCCATGAGGGGCTAACAGTAGTAATTGAAAGAGGCACATGCTTCTCTGGAGTTAAAATGCACCCAATACACACATATTTCACGTGTGTATTTTATATATTGAATAATTTGTCATATTTTTGGATTTAGTTATGTTAAAACTTGTTATCCTGGACATCAAGTCACCAGATGGTCTGCTTTATAATTGAAACGAGTTCATAGATATGAAGCAACGCATTCAGCTACACTGAGGGGGGGGAGGGGGGGGGGGGTAGCTGGGGTCAATTAAAAAACTTTACATTTCAGATTTAATCCTTATTATAATACAACATTTTATTCATATACAGCTTCTAATGTCAAGCGTTACTTCGTCACAGATTGCAGTTTGTATTTGCAATGACTTTTATTAGTCATACTGTGAAGCTTACTAACGTTTTGGATGTAACGTAAACTGCCGCAGTTCTCAACCCAACTTTATAAAGTGCTTTCAAACAATCGTAGCTAACACAAAGTGCTGTACATGCATAGAATAAAATAATTCATAAGTGGAACATTCACATCACATTCCAAGCCTAAACTAACTCGTGATACCTGGTTCAGGATTTATAACTGTATAATACAAAACACAATGTAACAACCAATGCTTTTATTAAAGGCTTAAAATACAGGTTGGTTTATTTTCTTTATCTAAACGTATTCACAAATGGTGAATCAATCATGTCGACAACTAATTTGAATTTGATCATGTGCCTAGTCAACAAAATGCAGCAGAAGTGGAGTTCATATCGGTTTGTAAAGTTAAGCCTTGTGGATCCTTGTGGCTTCTCTTCTGTGCTGGAGCTCAATTAGCATGCAGATTCAGCTCTGGAATGCATCTTCTGAGGGACAGGAGGCAGAGCTCTAAAGCTGTACCTTCTCACACGTGTACCTGCTGTCCATCAAGTCTTCATACAGTACGTGAAACAGTATGCTAATACGGGTCAACCTGAAGAAAAGTGACACGTCATACTCAATCCAGAACTATATCTATAATGGTGTAATATGTTTTACATTAATTTGTTATACGACTATTTATATGGCCTAAGTAGCATACTTTGTGCGGAATGGATGATATAAAGATCTTCCAATGTGACATAAGGAAATTAGTTTTTTCCCGGTTGATTAGAGTAACGCCGTGTATTTGGCAAAGACACTGTCCTCGTTTTAACATGAGATGCTGCTGTAAGGATGTTCAGATGTCTGTCTGCTGCTTTGTTTCCGACTGAAACCCTTGGCAGCTCTGATATGGATAGCTATAAATGATGCACAGACCTTCAGAGCATTTATCATCATGACTGGAGGAGCTTCCCATTTCTCCCTACACCCTTGACCAGGAGATTATTGCATGTGTGCGATTGAACTTAAACGTTTAGCAGTTTAGTCCGCACGAATCATGCCCGGTGACATGGTACAACTTATCGTGGAAAATGTTTCTCGACATATGATCTCATGCAAAATGGGTGATGGGTCAAAGTGGCCAGGTGCAGATAGATGGATAATTGCCAGATAGTCAATGAATGACTTTTTCATTTAGGCAATAGAAAGTTTGTGAAACCAGAGGTGGGCCATGTAAAATCTGATTATCTGTATAACATCCTAATATGAAAAATGTTTCAGTCCCATACCATTTGCCTCATCAAATATATATCTGTTAATTAGATTATCTGACATTCAACATTGCTGTTTTAGCTCTGCTCTGCCAGCTACAGGCATTACTGTGTAGCCACATCTTTGCAGCTACCACATTTGCTGGTAGACTGTGCCATATGGTCTTCACACGCAACCTGATAGAGGAAGATGTCAAACTGAGCGGAAGGCGCCTCAGGCTTCAGCTTATCCGACCGGCAAAAGCCCAACGCATCTGACCTCGCTTCCTGCAGCTTGCTCTACAAATTTAAGCATTACAGCTAAGTGGAAGATTTACTCATTTTACTGTAGATCTCCATTGATGGAAAAACTAATTGTCATTATCAGGGCAAAGCGTGTGAGTGGACCTTATTTTAATATCATTTTAAGTCTGTAAAACTCATCCGGGGACATTGTTTGTTTGGGGCTCCTTAGAGCTGTCATTTGTTCTAAGGACATAGTTGCCGGCAAGCAAAGCATGCATACAGTAATGCCACAATATTCAATGCTGGAAGAAAAAAAGTTTATAAAATGGAACATCTTTTATTATTTTAATAGTTTCACTACAGAGATAAACCTGCATGGATCTTTAAGAATGGAAATCCATATTTTAAATTACATTTTCATGTCTTTAAATGAGCCATAAAGACTATTGGCAGAGAAGAGATTGAAAGATTGAAACTCCATTCTGAGAGTCGCAAATGTAACATTTCATCCTATTTGAATGGTGGATAAAATCTTAAACATCTGCTGTGAAATTCCCTTATCATATCTGGGTTCAAAGACCGGTCTTTTTTTTAGATTCTGTTCTTACTCCCACTGAGGAATAGTGTCGATGCTGTTGCAATCAAACTGCCATCTCTCTGTTTCTTTGTCTCTGGGTAATTGCAACCCTGCCACCTTTTCACACAGACCATATTTATTTATCCTGGCTGTAAGTCTCACCAATACGGCATCAGTATCCTCAGACAAGGCTCATTCCTTCATCAGTGTGACAGTCCTCACTCTGAGGGAATTATCTCGCTTCCAGATTTTATAAAAGTTCCAAGTTAGCTGTGTTTTGTGGGCATGTGTTCCTGTAGTGTGTTGTGTTGTGTTCACTGACTGGTGCTGTGAGTGTGTTCAGAATGGAATATTACTACAGGGGGTCGTCGACTTACAACCTATGCAACTCGCATCTTTTCGACTTTACAACCTATGCAACTGGCGACTTTTTGACTTAGTCAGTCGTATCTCATATAGGCATCCAAATATTTTCTCTTTAAGCTTGTACAAACATTCCAAACTGATTTCTCTGCTACCCGGTAGAACTCTGTTCAACACATTAACGGCTCTGCACTAAAGTAGTTAGAGAAAATGAGATGTTCCATTATTTATGCACCTCACTAACAATATGTCGTCGTTAGGTGGTCATGCCGCTGTCTTCGCTCTCCTTTTATAAGATGTGGTTCGCCTCTGCATTTTAATAGATGCGTCAAACAATGAAGATTCCCTTTGGCCATGAAATGACCACCCTTTTTCTCCGGTTCTGTGAAACAGGGCGATAGATGGTGCACATAAGATGAGTTTTATTGGGTTACTTTGTCTCTCTGCCACTGGATGTGTAGCATGTTAACAGCTAAGCTTTGAAAGCATTATTGCCCGATTTTTAAAGGCAGTGACTGTTTACGGAAAGTCAATAATATGGACAGTCATTTCATTAAAGCGGACTTCTTTTATCCGAATTCAATATCCAATTTTGTCAAAAATGTACTTTCATGGTGATTTTGTTTTTACGGATTTCTCTTTACCACACTAAGATTTGTACTTTCTTTTTGTGTATCCTTTTGCTTCTTTTAAACATGTTCAGTTAATAGTATTATTTGAGGTATTTCTTTTGGTTTATGCATTATTAGATAACATAAATTTTCTAGTTTTGTTCAAGTGGGATTGCTAGTTATATAGCTAGAGCTGTGAGACAACCCTCTTTACACCACAACACCCAACGCATTTTATTTTCACAGACACAGAGCTTATTGGAAACTCTTCTTCTCGATATTCAGTCAGGTCAAGGTTTAACACTTTCTGCTACCTTTTTCTCAGTCGACCGAGAATATGCAGCAAACAAATAAATAGCTCTATGTGCAGAGGTGAACGTGTGCAAAACCCATATGTGATGTTGTAACAACGTTTGAAGAACAACTTCTATCGAACACAACAGTTTTCACATCGGTACATTATATTCCTGCTGTCTCAGATCAGGATTCAACTGTTCTCCCATGTGGCCAAAGCTTTGAAGATGAGCAAAATGTTGATGTATCAAGAGTGAAAGGGGCAAAACGGGGTGGCTTCAGAGAATAAAATGTGCTTAATACTCTGGTAGCTATAAAAACTTGGACGATGTCTCAATCCACTGCATATGTGACGGTTATATTATTTACCTTGCTTTTATAATACAATTTGCTCCATTCCTTAGTTAATTTTTTTTCTATACTGTATTCTTATTTTCACAAAAATGAATTTGGACTAAAAAATTACATTTTCTTTTTTTCTTAAATAACATCAACTTATAAATGCAACTCTTGGAGTTGCAGTCAAATGTAAAAAAATTTTTTTAATAACCACAAAATGCAGACGTGATGGTAAGAATCCAGAATGTTGATTAGATCATTTATTTTAGGAAGGACCGAGAGAGAGAATTGCAGGGAGACAGAGGTGTAGATGCAGGCCACTGTAAAAGCACACACACGCATGTATACTGTTTTTCCATGTTGCCACCTGAACCTTTAGTAATTGTTTAATGCTGAACATCTCCATCTTGGAACAGCTTTCGGATTTATCAAAATATCTCAATATTTCCAATACACAATGGAACATTTTGTAATTTTCTATGTATTTATTTTTTTGTTATGCGCTTGCTCACTTATAATGAATTGGGTTTTAGGCTATATTAAAGTTGATGTTATAATGGTGCAATACCCGTACCCGCCTAGCCACAGCAATATCAATATACAGTATATCTCTGTGAATACCACAAGGACACTATATTTAATATAAACTCTCATTCCATCTTGAATTGACTCTGGGAGCCAGAATCGCAGAGATGATATAAAACATCTGCCTACCAATTATTTTACACTTAAGCTTTGCGCCTCCAGCAAAACGTACCTGCAAGATAACTGTCATGTCAGCTTACACCTATTTTATTCTTTGTCAGAGAGGAATCTAATAAAGGGCCTGTAGGTGCTGTGAATTCTCCAGGCACGTCCTACACTACAGTGCCGCTATAATGTACAGTACCTCTGGGGCAAAAGGCACTGGCAAAGAAAACAAGTTTGCCCCTGGAGAGTATGAGCACAGGAGAAAGCACACAGAGAGCCATGCGTGCGGATGCACTGATGTGCACAATAAAGCAATCAGAGGCACAAATCCCACTTCAGTGAACACTATCAACAATAGAGTTAAGGGAATGGTAGGGATACAAATGTTTTACACATGGTTAACCTTTGTTGCAGGAAGGATGGTGAGAGTTTAGATCAGCAGCTCAACTCATTCTCAATTAAAGTAAAAGGCAACCTTTAACCGTGAGTTTTCTTTTCCATCACAGTGATGCTTTTACATGTTGTGGGCCAGCCACTTCTTTAAGGGTGCTATCTCGCTTGCCTGGTTTGGTCCACACTTCCAGACTTTTAAATTCAATCCAGACCTAATGTGCAAATGTAAAATCTCTCATGGATCAAAGCCAGATTTCAATTTGGCAAAAAGGACGTGGGCTCTGTCCAGATCAATGGTGTGTTAACAGTGTGAACGTTGTATTGTTAGCGCTAGGACTTTCTCTCCAATTAAAATAAGTTAAACCCAAACTTTGAGGTGTGAAAACACTTCAGGATGAGATAAAAGGGCAATTCGACAATGTGTCTTAAAGCTCATGTGACCCTGATTTATAATCGAATCAAACAAATTGTAATATATTTCATTTATTTCCTTGCCAAAATGCAGAGAGCTAATATTTAAGCAATACAGGGATAGTGACATCCTGAGATGAGCACTTTCTTGACTTGAAGCTACAAGGAGGTGTGGAAGTGATGCTGAGAGAAGTCGAGAGAGGAAGCTGCAGTGTGTGGGCGACACCCACGCAGCGCCGCTTGGCATCGCCGGCCCGGCATTTGTTAGAAGGCTGCTTGTCTGAAATGTGTTTGGAAAGGACAGATCAAAGCAGGGCAATGGGCCACAATACAACTTGTGTACTTTCTGAGGCGGTATGTACAAATGTATGAGCACAAACGCAACAAAAACAAGAACACGTTTTGCTCCCATGGCTCATATTGATTGCTTTTTAGACGTCTCCTCCTTTAGTCCCCACAATAAAGGGTAGTCTTCACTGGCAAAGCATTCAGCATTTGGAAAAGTCAACTCTAGCCTGCAGCCAAATGCTGTGCACAAGTAGGAGCAAACAGACAAGTCGGTGTGGCTTTTATAACAACTGTATGTTTGTATGTAATTATTGTGTTTTTTCTTAGCGCCCCCCACACACACACACACAATATTAGGTAATATTGCAGTAAATGGAGCTTCAAATGTGTTCCTTAATATCTCGGTTGATTATTGACGGATGTTTATGGAATGTGACAGTCATGTAGGGTGGGGACCTATCATTCCACCGAATTTCATTCGGATCGGTTAAGCTCACCAGACATTTTTTACCACATAAAGAGCAGAATCATCTTTTTCTGCTTCCTATCAATAAATATTGACTGCTTCATTTGTTCATGATATTATGCTCCCTTATCATTTGCATATGTAGAGTGTTTAATTTGTAGAGTCCTTGTCAGTGTTGATGGCAGGCGTCTGGGTTAAATTTTAGGGCATTGATTCTGGGCAGTTGTTCCAAGGACTCATTTAATCTGAATAGATTTTTTTTGTGTCATGAGGATTTATGTATTCATTTTCTGTCTGATGGTGCAGGTGATGACAAGAAATGTCAAATCTAATGTCCGGCGGTTTGTGTGTCCTGAGCATTTGAGTCCTGTCACTTAACAAAGTTTCTAGATGCACATCGGTCAAATTTGATTGCTCGGTTGAAGAATGAGAAGCAAATTGACCCAGAGAGGGAATGTCAATTTGACCTTCTAAATAGGACGCATGAATTCATCCGTATACCGTAACCTGATGCTTCATGGCCACATTTAGCAAACAATAATTGTACTTTTTTTAAGGACATTTTTATTTTTATTATTATTTATTTGAAGGGAAAATGACAGTTTATATTTTGTAATTCTAATGTTTTTGCTGCGGTCTTAACACGAAAATGAAACTTGATATGTATTAACAATTTTATGTTAATATAATGTATTGTAATGGTCTGGGGCGTAACTTTAAGGTTGCATAAAGTATGTTTTAAAAGAAATTCTTGTGCTTATGCCCACGTGTGGGTTTTTTTTTTCTTCTAGTGTTTATTACCGGTACTTATTTTTCCCTATTACCCTCACATTGTAGTCTCCCAGTCTAAGCCAATGAGTTTTGCAATGAGCAGTATAGTTGCTTAGCAACATTTTTTTTTCTGACCAGTGTCTTCGTTTGGAATATACTGCAACCAATTACATTAAGATGTTACCGTGCAACAGCATCTCTGAGGGCTTTTTGGTCCAGAATAAATGCCATTTTATTTTTCTGAAAAACACATTTTTTTTGTATTCTTGTATGCATTTCTCTTTTAACAATCTGAAAACCTACAGGAATAGGAATTCAAACCTCTTTGGAAATGTGCGTCTTCACTCTTAGATCCAGGTCAGACTCATATCTTCTGGGTTTAAACATATTAATATTTGTAATCTGATGGTAAACCTGCAAGTCCATCCATCCCTCATATGAAATAACACATTATAATCTGCAATTAAACTGCTTGATTTGAAAAAAAAAAGATAATTCAGTTTGAAACTTTGTCTCACATGCTCTTTTTCTTAATGATTCATTTGATTTTATTTAAATTAATAATACATTTATTGAACAACCAAATGATGGCAAAGTTTGAACAAGCTTTAATAAATGAAGATATGGGTGCATACGCTCACCCCAACACATAAAGCATCCACTTGCCGCACACACAAATCTTTTTTTATAATAACCCACACTCGCGTGGACTAATCTGTCCTTAATACTTCTGTACTGCCCTTTAAATTATGTGGAGCATTTAAAGTTCCTTATGAGTTGTAACAATTGTGGAAATGTACTCACATTTTTAGTAGCTGATTTTAATGTTTCTATACACACAGTAATGACACAATAAATATGAGATTTGCAGTGTAAAGTCTGATGAGATTAAACAGCCTCTGCATTTCCTGCTCATGGCTTTGGACGTGCGATGTCTTTGACTTCAGCTGTGCTTCTTCCATTGAGGGTTTAACTGGTCACTGCTCTGAGTCACAAGTCTATTGTTGTTGCCACAGAACTTTGTGAAACTTGGTGTGTTGCCACAGCCAGAATAAAAAGTGTTATACTGATGCCTATTTGTTCCAAATCCCATTAAATGACTGGTGCTTGCCTGTGCCAGCCTGCATGCCCACGATGCTCAGACTAGGAAGAATATAGCATAAAGGTTAATTTAAATAAAATGCACTGATTTGTTTTAGAGTGCTTGTATGTCTTCTATGGGCTGTTGTCCTTCTGCTGTGCCTGCCAGTGCCTTGATATGAAAGGATAATTGTGCATGAAGGGGACGGGAGGAGGGAGTGACATGCTTTGATATTCCCCCAGTGCCTTGTAGAACCAAGCTGTATCACACATCTCTTTCCTATTATTGGGTGATGAAACGCCAGTAGAAATACATGAAATGTGTGACACACACGGTCTCTCCAAAATGTCTATCTGTCAGTGCACGTTGATTCAAACAAATGTTTAAGTCATACTTTTGAAATAGAAAATGTTCTGAGATCAATTTATTCTAATCACGAGCTTTGGGTAGTGACCGAAAGAACAAGGTCGCGTGTACAAGCGGCTGAAATGAGCTTCCGCCGTAGGCTGGCTGGGCTCACCCTTAGAGAGCGGGCGAGACGCTCGGTCATCCGGGCGAGGCGCGGAGTAGAGCCGCTGCTCGCTCTGAGAGCAGCCAGGTGAGGCGGATCAGCGCGCCCTGTGCGCGTGGATTTAGTGCCAGCTCGGCAGATCGAGCTGAAACCACACACGCTATTAGTTCAGATCTGTAAGATTTTTGCCTTGGTGTGACATGAAGATGAGGGAGAAGTGTAAAATAAAGCCCTCATGATTCAAAATATTTTTTATTACGCCCCGAGATTATTGTCGTCATCGTGCCATTTGTGTGTTTGTTTTTTGTTTTTTTTTGTGGTTATGTTTTGGTGAAAACTGCTAAACTGCCTGTTGACTCACTGGTAACGTGCATGCGCGCGTGCTCGCTATGAACGTACTTCTGCTTCAGGATTTAGAGCGTTTCTGGCAGAGCGGCTTGATACAGAAATGACAGACGATGTCCTGCAGCATCTGTTTGCTATTTTGACCAAAGACTAGCACAGATATTTCATATACGTGTTTGGGAACTGCATTAACTTGTGGAGAAAGGGTAGAATATGGGACCTTTAACATGCCTCTGCATTCACACTGTACCTTTTAGTTTACATCCAGAGTCAATAAAAATGAACGATTCGGTAAAAGAAAATTGCTCATTTCGGCACAACAAAGGGCTGTTGTTGTGCGTGGGAAAGTGAGTTCTGATAAATACAACCATGAAACAGCCACTCACTGCAGACAAATAGATGGGAAGGAACACCTAGTTCGTACCCAACCAGGAAAATCTGCCCCCGATCCTAGCCAAAAGCTTATCAAATTGGCTGTAGTCAGCCGTGCGTACCACTGAAAATAGTCGGATCTCGATGCAGCTTCTGGAACAACCAACGGTATTCAGTGATATCAGTTCGATTCCTATCTGTGAGGAGTTTGTACGGTCTCCCCGTGTCCTGCAAGGCAGATAAAGCAGCTGTGGATGAGGCGATCGAGGTCGTCTTGTATACACGAAGAGTGATGGCTGTTACACTTGTCATCCCTGACCAACATCTAAACAGACTGGAGGGAAGATTTTCAAATTAATTTAAAGAGGAAATGTTAACATGAACCTTTTCCTTGTTGACTGAAGCTGTTCAGCGTGCTGAGCTGAGAAAAATATACAAACTGCGCGCTCCAGCCAACCATCTTCTGCCTAAAAAAAAGAAAATTGTCCCCGCATGACTTAATTTTCTTTTGTTAATGTGACCTTGTGCTCTGTGCAGGTTGCTGCGCTCTAGAAATGGAATGCAGGCCTTTCTCTCTGAATCTCGAGCTGCTTCAGTGTTTGAATCAGAAAGTCCACTTCACTGTTTTATTGCTCTGCCCAGGATTCCTGAATAATTTCGTTGTTGGTTGGGTTTAGGACAGAAGCACTGTTTGCTGCCTCTGATGCTCACCTCCATTATCCACCACCCTGCAGGTGCAAGCCATTTCTTTCACTGGCTTTGCACGGCTACAGAGGCAAGTTAAATCTGTGATTGTTTCCAGCCAAGCTCCCCTGATGGATGACTACCATAGCTACTTAATATTATGCCTACACGCTCGAGGTGCCTGCAGGAACAGCGTGGAGATGGACTGTTGTTATTGTTTGGTGGTTTTCATCTTCTATTAAGTCCAGAGTTAAGTACTATACTGAATGTGTTCACTCCCCCTTGAACTGCCACCTTTCTTGGTGGGGGGGAGTTTGATTGCCCGAATGATCCCAGGGGCGATGTATAAGCTTTATGCTCCTGGTAGGGTCTCCCATGACAAACAGGTCCTGGGTGATCAGACTAAGGGCAGCTCGAAAGGCCGATGAAAGAATTACAAACAAGGACCGTGATGCCGCCCGGTATGGCCCAACCGGGGCCCCACCCTGGAGCCAGGCCGCGGGTCGGGGGCGGGGCTGGTATGCGAGTGTCTGGTGGCCGAGCCTCTGCCCACACGGCTTAGGCAGGCTCAGAAGATATGACGTCATTAATTCAAACTGATGCTTGTGGTGCAGAATTCTGCCACTGACACATTCAATAAATTGTTCTCTGTAAATGAACTCTGACGTTTCAAACGGTTCTATAATTTCAAATGTATTTATTTTTTTTTTTTTTTTTAAAGAGTCACCACCAAGACATGCATATCATAATATTTCCAATAGTCTCCTTATATTTAAATGAGTCCGTTTTGGACAAAACCGGTTTTAGTCATGCCATACTAGTTTTATAATACGATTAAGCCAAATTGCATGCAGCTCAAAATGCTGTCTGTATTTTGAATAATTATTTGCCTATTAGAAGCATAATCCTCAAGGTCTTTGATTCCCTTTGGTAACACTTTTATAATCACCAGCTTCAATGATTAAGGAAATTGTTTTCAGAAAAAAGTTAATATTTTCAATTCTCCTTGGGCGATACAAATGCAAATCTGTAACTAAATAAATACTTCTGGCATTTCTAATTAAATCTGTATCAGTTGGTCTTTGAACTGTGCACACCTACAAGAATGGAGGTCAGATACATGGGCAGATCTAATATAACGGTTTGCCACTTATTCAACAAAGACCTTTTTGGAGGCTTGGTTAAATGGACAGAACATCAATATATGTGATTACTTAGAATCAGGTATCTGGGCAGGATTATCAAGCCTCGATACTGGCTGCGAGTTCTAATTTTTCATTGGGTCAGATTAATATGAAAGATTCTGTAGTTTCTTCGGGTGCTGTTCATGATCATGTTTGCCCCTCCCTCTTTTCCGGCAGAGTGTTATAACTACTGAATGTCTAATGAGGCTCTGAAATAGAACTTTATAACCAGAAGTGATTGATTCTCACTAATAAATATATCATGTAACCAAATTTAATGGTAAAAAAAAAAACATTTCGGGAAAGAAGACAAAGGTTGTTTTTTTTTCTGTATACCCCGCTAGCTTTGTTGCTCTTCATTTATGACAAAGTCACGACACAGACACCTATGCAACAAACACATGCCGTATGACCCTTAAAAAAATATAGACAAGTTTAACCAGAATAAGAAGCTGTTCCAATTTGGAGGGACATTGATTTAGAAATGAATGCATTTCCCTTGCCATTTTTAAGAAACATGGGTAGGAGTGGATTGTCGAGCTGCACTGCCTGTCCGGTCATGAGTTGTGTCCCAGTTGGACACCTCTGTCTGTTGTCCTTGGCGTAGCAGCATTGCAAAGTATTGAAAGTATGCATGTGTCTCCCTGGAGCTTACTATGGGTCTCAGTCATTTTGCAGTGTCTTCACACACTGTAAAATGTGCCACAGTTTAATCTGTACGCACACACGTGTGTGTATGTGTGTGTACGCGCGCGTGCAGGTGCGCGCAAGAGGACAAGATGTTCACTTGCTGTGTAATATATGTCCCCAAATAACAGGTGCCATGATAAAATTGTTGCAAGCATTAGTGCCTGAGTGAGTTTGACAACTACCAACACTTGAATTGATTGCGTGTGAGGATTTACAGCTGCAGCTTGTTCAGTAGCGACTTCGTGCTTGAAAGCCTGGATCTTCACTCTGCAAGACATTGGGCCGTCTGCTTTCAAGATTCAGACTGATGTTACACAATCTCTTATTGTCGGCTTGCTCGTTTTTTACTTGCTTTTCATTGAACAGCAAAGAAAGCAGTGGTTTTCTGTTTGAGCGTTACTCGCCACTCTTTGTAGATGGTCTCTGTCACTGCGAGCTGCAGGGCGACATAGAAAGGTTGGCATCGTATTTCAAGGTAAACAATGCCAGACGCAGAGCCACTGATCTGGTTTTTGTGCTATAAAGGGCAAGCTGGGTTTTATGTTTTTGGATGCCCTGAATTCATGAGCTCCTGTAAACCTGTTTCTACCAGCCTTGTGTTAGCATTGACAAGGGACCACCGATAGGTGTGTGCTTTTACTGTTGGGGTGGGGGGTGACCTGAGTGCAATGCTGATCGGCATGTACACGTCAATTTATTCCGGAGAACGGAACAAAGGAATTCTAACCAGTATCTTTCTCTATATGCGTCTGTTGTTTTCTCCTTTGTTGGGTTCGCTGTTCTTTCTGATATAGCAACACTTCAAACAGACAGGCGAGCTGTAAATATTCACCCCCAGGTGTATAAATATTCATGCATATTAATTTCCTGCAGCTTATGACAGTCTCACAAATCTCCTTGAACACTAGTGACAATTCCTGTCTTTCATCCATTTACAAGATGCTTTCGCAGCAGTACTAACACTCCCGATGCAGCAGCACATGAATATATGCACATTTGCGAATGTCATTATGCGACTGACTGGCTGTTGGTTGAAACTGTCAATTTGAATAATAAACCATCTGCAATTGAATTGCATGCCATCTGATGAATGATTGACAGTTTTGATGTTTGGATTGTGAAAGTTGTTGCCCTAACTGGCAAGTCCAAGCATGTGTCCCATCAGTCTTTGATCTTCCAAATGTTGCACTGATGATGCAGCATTTCACAACCTCGTGTTTTCAATGGTGAGTTATTGCTGAGCCTGTTGATGCTCATCGGCACGTCGAACAGGAGGTCGTTCAATGCTTTATTTCTGTCCTAATAAAATAATCTGGATTTTTACAATACTTTATTGGGGAAGAATGAGATTTGGTTCTGTTGCCCAACGCAAACACATTGGTGCCAGCTCTTCAGTCATACTGACTTTTTATAGGCTTTCCGCATCTTCTTGAAGCTACTGTTCTTTCATATTTGTTTACTCTTGTGCTGATCTGGAGACCCCCCCCCCCCCCCCACACACATGTAATAAAAGCTCCATTTGTATGGCATATCCTATTACATACTAAATACTTTTAATTGATTTGTCCCTCGGAGGGCAATTTGGTTTACAGCAGTTACACTTTCTACAACCGTAGTCTGCTGCTGGTCGCCGCGTGCGTATGCGCCAAGGAAATGTGGGTGAAGTGTCTTGCCTAAGGACACGACTGTACACGTGTGCCTGAGCCGGGAAGCGAACCGCCAACCTCTCGATCATAGGACGACCCTCTCAACCATAATTTCTCTCTCCCACGACGAGTAATTACATATTTAAGAAAGAAGAAGAAACATTCCTTTATTAATCCCGAAGTGATTCTTTACTGTCTTGCTGTACGAAGTCACAATTAACAAGATTTTTCAGATCTTACTTTGTCTTCGGTTACTATGCTCATTATTGACTTACTTGGTGAACCAAAAGTTCAGAAATAAATCACCTAAAACAACTGTAGATAAGAGGAAGATGTAAGTGAAGCTCGTGCAGAGAAAACTCTTGTATTAATGGGAATTTTAGTGAGCCAGATTATTTTGCTTAGTCAACATAAGAGACGGATTGTTTGATTCCTAAATGACTTTGCTTTTATTCATCAAATGTAACAATGATGCATAAACGGTTTTCTCTCTCTATATTTTTTTCAGGTGGTTGTGACAGGGGCACCCCCAGGGCAGGACCCATGAGGAGTCATAGAAGATGCTCGCAGCCTGGGCGCCTCTGTTGTTCTTAGCCATGTGGGTGAGAAGCACCTCTGGTGGTCCGCTCTCCTTCAGATTAGGTAATCTATAATACAGAATTACAGCATTGCACATGCTTGTAATTATGAAAGAACATCTTTCAAAAGTTTTTTGACACTGATTATGGTCATTACTACTTCCCTTTGCATGTTACTTTGCATGTTTACTTTTTTTATTATTATTTTTCCGTTGTGAGGTGTGAGTTTACCTTTCTGAATGTTTTTCATGCTTTCTTATTAATCGTTAAACCTGCCTTTGCCATATCATCATCAGATTACCGCAGTGAAATTAACACACCTATGAAGTTGGAATGTTGTGTAAAACATAAATAAAAATACAATACAATCTTCTGTATTTATATTACCGGTACAATACATTTTAGTACCTGCTTAGCCTGAGCGAACACCTAATCTAGATTACATTACAAAGGAGCCAGTTTTTCTTCATGACATAATAAGGATGAAGTCACTTAATTTCATTTGGTGATATACAGTGGCGTTGTCACTCACAAATTGTTATCAACTATATATAAGCTTTTTAGCCCAATAAACGTTTCTCTTTTTAACAGAATGTTGTAAATTCTATGTGGTTTTTATGGTTTACCTTCATATCCATTTGTTAAGGGTGGGAGGATGTGCACTTCCCCTTCAATATACTGAGCTCAATATGAAATCCTAATTTACTCTTGTGAAAGTTTCAACATCAACCCAATAAGTGCCGTTAGTTAGTTTTAATCTGCCGCCGCATGCTCACATTATCTCCAACGGTTATTGTGCTGTTGAAATAATTGGTGTTACTTTTGACACACGGGTAGAAAATGTCTCCAACAATTAGGCACTTGCGTCTGGTTCTCTTCTGTCTCCGAAGCACCACAAATGTTTCCTGGCATTGGGAGAATTTGGGAGCAAGGAAGTGTCTGTTGATTTTATTTGCTGATTCATAATTTTACCATGTAAATCATGGTCAGAGAAGCAACAGCACTGCAGAGAAACTCATTCATATTTTCCCAACGTGCCGCACATCTTTCCTGCCATCTGTTTAGTCCCCAGGTGGGAGATGTAATTCATCCAGCATCCCCTGCATCTGGCCTCAATCTCATTACATGTGTTGTGTACACCTCTGGAGGGAGGTGCAGAAAGTGATAAAGCAATAGTTTATCACTGTAGCTCTCCCAAGCTGACAAAAGCCGCCATGTACTGCATGGAGGGAGGTATATAATGATATTATTTTGACATATGGGTGATCTTTTCCTTCCATTTTCCAAGCTGTATTTTGTTTTTATTGTCAATTCAAAATATCTTTATTGCCCACTCGTGGCTACGTGGCAATATAAAGTCTCCTGCTTCATGTCAGCACATATGACAAAATACAATTTCAAAGTATTCAATCAAGACAAAACAAATTTCACAAGATGTGTTTCGTTATAGGAAGTATTAAAAAAAAAAAGGAGTGGTAGGCATTGTGATTGACAGCAGAACGTCCTCTATGGTAGGAACTCTATACCAAGTCTGCACTGCCTGATTGAAAAATGATGAACATTTCCAGGATATGTTGGCTTCAGGGGTCCTCGGCTGAGGGTGTTACACATCTTTCTATATCCGGTCCATATCCGATCGGTCTTACAGGCTGCCGATGCATTTCATTTTGACAATATAGATGGATAAATAGCACTCCAGGTAAGACTCAAATGATGTAATTTCCAGGTCACTCACGAGTCTCCGGGTTAACATTAACCTGATTAACCTGAAGCTGCATTCTTATGTCAGAAACAGGTGAATAGAGACGACTCAGCCTCTGTTGTACCCTGATAGGGGTGACATCGTGATGAATCTGTAAGATTGTAATTACCAGGGCAGGTGCTGGGACTAGCCGTTATGTTAATGGAACACATGGCAGACATGACTGATGCTATGCAATTATGCACACTTTGTTCCTGAGTTTACCATATGAATTATTCAGCTAATCTGATAAAATCCCAGACCATGGGGGGATGCACAGTGTATGAGCGCATCGTTTCCATCCCACACGCACACACACCGACACACACTCAAAACCCACCCACCACTATTTATTATTCTGCGATTGATAAAGACAAACTTTTGTCCTTTGTCTCATTAGTCCAAGAACATGTGTGCATACTTTATATAATAAAGTCATAAGCTTGCTTGCCTACCTTCAACTACAAATCATTGGCACCTAATTTATTAACCAATACAAACTGCAGAGGGTGTGTGTGTGCTGGAGTAATGAAGCTTACCATGGGCTAGAATGGAGGGTAGGTGCTTTACCCTTATTGCATACTATATTTAAGCTTCGATTGACACAGGCAATATTTTCTGTCAGTCTGTGGCTCACTCTGTGGATATTTCTACCTGGAATGCCAGGAGGAAATTAAAACTTTCTCCATGTCTTCTCTTTAATTGCTTGTTCCGGAGAAGAGCTTCATGCTTGCAAGAATATCTTGGACTAACGTGTGAGTGGAGGTGACAAAAACATGCTTGTCCCTTTACAGCTCTTGTCCACATGTGTGTATCTGTATTATTTAGTCCACAATGGTTAAATAAAATCTTGATGTCTTAAAATAAACCTTTTTGGCGCAAGCATGGGAATATTTGTTTGTGCATTACTTGTGTTAATTTTTACTGTTTACAGATAGACAAGAAGCTCAAATGATAGCCAGAGTAGATTCGCGTGTATTGAGTGTTTGTGTAATGGATTACAGAGCCTTGAAGTATTTTCTGTTAATTTAACAATGATTGCACTTCACTGATTGCTGCAGGTAAGGAAATGTTTTGGGTTGATTCCGATTATCCTTTTCGGTTCATATTTCATTGTATAATTTCAAGACATGTACTCTACTGTATATATTGACCGTGCTGTACAATACTCTTACGGGTAGTTCTGCATGCTGTAGCTTAAATTGAAGGCGACTGTACTGGAGTTAAGGGGCTTTGGCTTGGATCATCGCATTCAGTTTGTATTGGATTTGCTCTCGTGCTTTGGAAAAACACTAATAATGGCTGAGATCAGAACCCTGATGGGACGTAACCTCGTAACACGGCCCGGCGGTTTCCGTGGCTTATCATAGCAGTAGCTTTTTCTCTTCCATTTTCTGTGTCTCTTCATTGTCCGAAGGCTGCCCGTTTGTACGGCATCACAGGTTATTTTTAGTCACTATGTACAAATCCCACCCGCCAAACTACCTCCTTTTTAAATTAGATGTTTTCCCCAAGTTCTGTTTTGTTTCTCAGAATTCTAATTCACCAGCGCCACTCGAAATGTGTGAATTTTCAAAGTGCACCTTCTACTACACCAATACCCACTATGGCTTTTCAACTGACGGATGTGGGCCTTGCAAAGATTCCAATTTAGCTTATTTTACCGAAACTGTGATAGTAACTGCTAGTGAACAGCAGGGGCATGATTCCTTTCTGGGTCTTGTGAACAGGAGTGATGATCCATTTATTCACAGGTCCACGTTGGTGTTGTGGGTTTTGCAAAATTGTTTTGGGCCAAATTCCAATAGTGGTGTAACTTGGTGTAAAAATGCTATTCATTGGAAGGTGTTACAAAACAGTCAGTTACTAATTAGATGGGACGATAGGACAAAAGATAGAACAGATACACTGTTAAGGGTTGTAGGTTTTGTTTAACTGATAACTTATTTTGAAGCCATTTATTTTCTGGAATATTATTTCAAACAGCACCTGCTTGCTCTAACACTCGCCTAAAACAGATGAAAAACAAAATACTAATATATAAAGTCCAAACATTTGACGACCTCTATACGTGCAAATGAAGGCTTGTTTGTTTTTATTTTTTTATTTTTTTGAGAAAATGCAAGATCATGAAAATATAGATATAAACAGAGGTCTGGCTTATCTGGAGATTCTGATGTGAATATTTATGAATTGTGTTGCATTGCAGCATCTCACACCAAATCTTTGTCTTAGCCTGTGGTCCATCAAACATAACATTAAAGAGTGTTGTTATATGAAGTCTTTGAACGTGCATTTCTATGAATTAGATTAATCCACGTTGAAACGGGGGTGAACAAAGATAATTAAATTGCCCCGGGGCCTTTTCTACATGGAACTTGTAAACAAGCATGTAAACTTGTAAACTGGTTCTGTACACCTCACAGTGCATCAGTCCAAGCAGTCTGTTAATGTCCCACAACCAGATGGTGAATGTGCAGACTGATGCCCCAGTGTCAAATGGCTCTCTTATCTCATCTATTCATTTTATACCTGCAAGACAAAATTATCCACACACACTCACAGAAATGCACATATGGAGGCCCCTCGCAACAGCTGACACACTCCTCCCTTGACACCCTACGTTGCCAGTCCCACACCATTACGCCATGTCTTTGATTCTGGCTCACTTTGAGAGGTTTGGCACCTTGCCACAAACCCCTCCTCAGCTTCTGCCAGGCCCTCTCCTCTACATTAATAGGTTGGCACAGT
Source organism: Brachionichthys hirsutus (assembly GCF_040956055.1). Lineage (NCBI taxonomy): Eukaryota > Metazoa > Chordata > Actinopteri > Lophiiformes > Brachionichthyidae > Brachionichthys > Brachionichthys hirsutus. The sequence goes on from NC_090907.1 coordinate 5,311,725, forward strand.
CATCTTCACCCTTGCCTTCAAGCATCACCTCTAGCCATACAGATGTCTCGTGATTATTTATGTATTTGTGCACCTGCCTGTGACCATGTGCTAACATGCATGAGTGTACTCGCACGTTGTGCGCCTGCCATAATCTTCCTAACTTGTGTGCATCTCTAGTATTGCCTACTGTCTTAATTTAAAGGCTCTTATGAAGGAGGGAAGAACTTGTTGCTCACTTAATGGGTAATTAACCTGGCTTCTGCTCCACTCCAGGGAGGTTTTTTTTATGCCACATGAACAGTTGTGAGTGCTTGGGCAACAGAAGAGCTCATCAGTTATGATGTGGTCATAGGAATTCTGTAGTGTAATTTATTTCTAATGGTGAGATGGTGCAACATAATGTAGTCATGATGAATTTAATGAAAGTAGTTGAATTGCAAGTTAGGGAAAGGTTCTCATGCAGAACATGAGTATTCTAAATAAAACAAGATGATCAATCAGAGATTGCAGGGCACTTGGAGGCAAGGGTCTATCTTGCAATGTTAAAGAATCCTTTAAAAAATTCTAGAATCTGGATCCAGATCCGGATCAACGCCATTCTCGGGGGACCGAGCCACGGACAGAACCTTGCTCGTGTAAAAATTTCAAGTCGATTGGGTTACTAGTTTTTGAGTTGGTCGCGTGGACAGACAGACAGACAAACAGACCCAATTGCAATACCCTCGCCTCCCCTTCGGCGAGGGTAATAAAAATCTGTAGATTTTAAATGATTACAATGTGAGGAATGACATAATCCAGTCAAACAATCAGTGTTGTAAAAAAAATAAAAACCCCAGTAGAAGTCATGAGTTTCGGCCACTAATCTCTGAAATGGAGACTTGACAAATTCCCAGACACCATTGTTGGTAACATGAGCGCAATTAAACCCAAACTCATGTACGGCTGAGCCTCCGGAGCAGCGTGGCAGTCTATTAGCTGTGTACAGACAGGTAGGCGATTTTCACTGTGCACCCAGCTGTGTTATTAACTCACTTTGCACTGAATCAATTGACAGGTCTCTAGGTGTCGGTGTGTGTTAGCGTGTGGCTGTTCTCGTTTGCCTTTCTGTCACTGGCTCCCTGCTGTTCAGGATTACTGAATGAATGTCTCCTGTGTATTCCCTCCTATCTCTTTATCCCAGATTTCACAGAGTGCATTCCAATAGGGAAGCCTTGTGGATTACCATCCACTCATGTTCTCTTCTGTCCCAACCTGACCTGTCCTTGAAGTCCTCACCATATCATCTACATCCACACATTTGCATCGACTCGTGCGAATATGTCATCCGCTGTTCCTGTTGCAACCTCACTGACTAAGGCCTCTTTCCTACAATGTTTCTCAATTGCATAAACTGAAGTATAGAGGTATATGTACCCTTACAAAAATGCCCATGCAAAAGCTCCAGCAGACGATGCTTACCTTGTTTACCTCTGGGTCAGCATTGTTAGTTCCTCCTGCTCTGTTTATCAGCGGGACTGTGACAGCCTCTCATTTACGGATCTACGCGTACGTTTTCTTTAATATGCAGTATGTCCCTAGTGGTGTATTGGTTGCTGTAGGAAGAGACCAACAACCTGTACTTGAACTTCAATCAATCTTTTTTTTTTTTTTTTTTCCCCTCGCTGGAGCTGTATTAGAAGCATTTCAGGTAACTTTAAATGGCAAGAAATACTTCCTCTCCTATTCCAAAACATCAACACTCACAAATGGTAAGTCTTGTTCCAAATCCCTGTGGACCAGAATCCATGCGGTTTTTCTGTACATCTCTGTTCCCTTCCTTTACCTTACCTTTGTGCAGTTTCTTTTCCCCAAAAGTGATTCAAGTCACGTGAGGAGAACATTGCACCCCTAAAGACATTTCCTTACTTCATCAAAGCTCAATGGCACTTTTTAATATTAAAAGTGATGATTAGAAATCCCATTAAAATGGGATTTCTAATCATGCATTCCCCCCATTTTTCACATTTTTGTTTTGTTACGTGGATTTTAGTAAACAATTGCAGTGTTGTATATTTACTTCAGAAATATGTACCTCTCTACTTGATTTCATTCATGTCATGCAAAATTTCAAATCTTTAAATTGAACAATGCTGTGGACAATAGCGGTTTCCATTCAATTATTTTCCCTGTATCACTTATTGCATGAAGAGTGAATCCGATATGAGCTACGAATGGGCGCAAAGCACACCATCTATTCATTTAGTATCTTTAAAAAATTCAAGAAGGGTAAATGAGAGGGAAATGGGGGGGGGGATATAACTCAAAGCTTGGAAATGACTAGTGATGACTGATAACTGGTTGACATAGAGATAAAAAGTCACCACATCAATGTTCACAGTGTGACCACATGCTAGTGTGTAAGGGAGGGGAGATGAATTAGAAGTGCTAAAGACAGTCTAAATTGAACAGATTAGTGTCTGACTGAACAAAGATGCTGTTGCCCTTTTTAATTAGACTGAAGTAACAGGATGAATATCTATTGAGAGGGTGAATATCTATCTGGAAACCTCTCAGTTCTAAATACAGTAGCAGAAGAACAATCTGGTGTATCATTGCTCTTTGAAACTTTTGATTAAGCAGATGCCCCGTATGGCCATGCACTTCAAACAAACCAAAGGAGTCACAGAAGAGGGAATTAAACTTGGCGCTTCTGTTCAGGCTATTGTTGTTGTCCGATACCTGATTTATCTGCAGTGAAATCTTTTGCCTGCAGAGCTGTCTGCCACCAGGGGCCCTATTCATGTAAAGACACTCTGGTTTTAGTTTTATGGCGTATTATTTTACTTTTATTTTCATCACATCAAGTGATATGTTACACCACACTCAAATGCAAAGGCAGTTCTCGGGCTGCAGAAGTCTTTAGCAGTCTCTGCTATTAAATGGTGCTCAAGTATATGCAATGGAGAATATTATGTTCCTCCAGGCTTTAAACATTCTTTAGTTTTACAGGTGACTCTCTTCCCCTCTCCCTGCATGGCTTCATTAGTTTCTTTAACGGCATCACATATTTCATTGGTTCCTTTTGCGGTTAAAGTCTCCCCTTGTCCTTTCAGCCAATTACATGCTATTGGATCTGTCTGAAGGGCAGGTATATTGAGGGAAATGGGCTGACTGACATCTGCTGTCGGCTGGAATTTCCCCCGGACTCAATTATCTGCTCAGTTGCCGGCCCACCCACCTGTCTATCTGCAGCCCCCCCGAGTCCAGTTTTCAAACTATAATCGTAACTTTATTCATTTAAATACCCTCTGTGCTCCTCCCTGTCATCATCACCTTCGACATTACCATCATAGCCATCAACCTTGTGACATCACATGCCGTCACTTCTCATAGCCTTCTGGCGTTGAAGTTTGTTGTTGCAACAGGTCCGGTTCCCTCTCTTTCATTCCTCCTTCCACATCACTCTGACTCTAATCTATCATCTATCACAAACTTTCATTTGTTTTCTCTCATGTAGACAAAGAAAGTTACATTTTACTTCTAGCATTCATTTCCAGCTCTCCCCCTCCCATCACCGTTATAGTGAAATTTAATTTAATATTTAAATTTAATTTAACTCATGCTTCCAAGCGTGAGCACTGCATGTCTTTTTCCACCCCCATAACAGAATCACGCAGACAAAGACATTCTGTTTTAATATGAGCTGGAACAGAGAGGCAAGCTGCTATAAGTAAAGGCGGTGGGCACTCATGCATGTTTGATGACCTCTGGGGGAAGATTTATGTAATTATCTACCATTTATTACCAATAAACATGCCATTTAGGTGAATTGATCAGTCCAAATTGTCCGTATTGTATGACTGTGTGCGTGAGTGGTTGTCTGTGTGGCCCCGTGATGTGCTGGCGAAACGCTTGGGGTGTCCCCCGCCTCTCGTCCATAGCATGCTGGGCTAGGCTGCATCAACTCCCGTGACGCGCAAGGCGAAAGGTGGCTGTAGATGAGACGGATTAATGGAGACGATGGATGGATTAATTCCACTGAAATTTAAGCAACTACGTCAAAGTTCAGTGTTAACCGAAGTGTTAATTTCTCTGACTTGCGTATTCTGACTGAAACAACTGCTCTGGAATGAAACATTTTATTATTTAGAATCAGAATCAGTTTATTGCCATTGTCAATGAGGGTTCACAGACTAGGAATTCTTCCGGTGAATTTGTGCAACATGTATAACAGGAATGACTAAGATACAAAAAACGTAGTACAGAACACATCACAAGACAGCAGCATCAGGAGTGGATACACAGATGTATATTGGTAGCAGCAAACTAGTATAATCATGTAGTTTTTAATTTAAGTCAAATTTGCAATAGTGCATAAGGACAATAAAAATATAAATCCCTTGTTTGAAGTCATCATTGTAACTGATTTAAATATCCTGGAAGAAGTTCCCACCTTTTTTATCCAATCCTTTCAATGCGATTTTGCCATTTCCCCTAAATCCTGAATCTTTATTGAAGCGTCCCGCTCATTGCAGGGTCAGAGCTGTCAACCAGCTCTATCGGGGGGAAGCAGGGCATTATGGGCAGGCTGGAGCCGACAAAGGTTAACTAGATGTTTGTGTTTTTGCCAGCACTTTCAGTCACACAAACTCTTAAATTGACTGTTGCGGTGTGACTTTCTGTCAGCTCTTGGTTGCTGGGCAGTGCTAATGTTCACAGTCCACTGATGCCATCCCCAGTGAGTGATGGCCTCCGCCCAGGCGGGGGTTATGTAATCACCGGTGTGTTGGTCTGTCTGTGTGTTACCAACATAACTCAAAAGGTTTCAGACGGATCTTGATGGAATTTTCAGGACATATTGGGAATGTGACCAGGAATCAGCAGCACACCATCCCCACCATACACTGTGTTGACAATGCACTGCTTCCCCCTCCTGAGACGCCGGACGGTGGTCCGGAACCCCCCCCCGGTACATGGTCAAAGCTCTCCCGGACGTGGGAGGCAAAACTTCTTCTGACAGGAGATTCTGCCAGTCGTTCCCAACAGACCCTCACAATATGTTTGGGCCTGCCAGGTCTGTCCACCAGGTGGTAATGGGTGGACGGCTCCGGCCCCCTCTTTGCCCGAGTGTCCAATTATTAGAACAATTAGAACTGAAATCCATGAGGAGTTCTTTCCAAAAGAAGAACTGCACGATTACAACCTCTAATTATTGTCTCTTTATCTCAGTGCAACCACTTCATCTTCGTTGTTAGCCCCGGGAGGTTCTTTGTGCAAGGAATTGGAAGACAAAGGCAGAGCTGCCACATAAACGTCATTATGGATGGGTATATATATTCACAGGCCCCAACTGATTTTGAGTCATAATCACATAACCGGTGCTTTAACACCAATTATCACAATACAATGTTCATTTGATGCCTGAGTTTACGATTCCATTTCCCTATGTTTTGATTTTCCACTGAACAGAAAAAAAAATGGATGGATAAAAATCTTAACAGAATTGTACATTCCATGTTAACGTTCAGCCTTGGACTGACGAGACTTAAGGCATCTGTTCATTCACACATTGTGGCAGGTGTGAGTGGGCTCTAATTACATTATTCAGTTTCTTGTCATCAGGTCTTCCATGGGTGAGTTTCATTATGTGCTGTAGCACCTCTACTTCCTTTGCAGGTGCAAACCACAGGTCTTGCAGGTGAGATTGATTAAAGTGTCAAACTGGCAATTCCACTTGCCATGCGATCAGACAAGCAGCCTGATTGGCTGCTGCTGCATGACTGGTGTACGTTCCAGTCACGCTCCTTCAAGTGAATGAAACAGCTATTAAACTAACGATGAGGCGCATCATTTTCATCTGTTGAAATATGCGACTGCGTGAGGGTTTGGGCTCACTGAGGCACATGCTGCCTTTGGTGCATGAAGAAAATAGTGAATAAAATAATACATTGGTTACAAAATAATCTTCCACCGCATTCTTTGCTTTATTGTGCTTTAAAAACCACAAAACATCTAAACACTAAAGCCCAGGAAAAAATCTCCTGCATTTCCGTACACAGATGGATCAATGTCGAGACAATAGTGGGTATAAAAATAGCCTGAGTGTGTGTGTGTGTGAGGATGCAAAGAGAAGCTCTATAGTGCACTCAGCGTTCACGCATGTGATTATGTTACTTGCAGGAATCTAGTGCATGGAATGCAGGTTCTAACCTAACCTAATGTTAAAGTGCGGTCACTTTTATCGGTATTGCTTAGGCATTTTTGACACAATCTGATGCAGAGCATTGTGTGTGTGTATTGTGTGTATAAAGCCTTGTGGCTTTATACACACAAGGTCCCAAAAAATATTTTTTTTTGACAGTAACATACTTTTTTGTCTACTTTGGACAAAATAATCAGTCTGCAAGCACGGGACACACGGGACACATTTTCTGGTCTACCTGCAAACACCGTGTTATTGCATGTTATGAAGCCCGCTCCACATTGACCTCCATAAACTATGGAATTTAATTCGTTTTTTTTGGGGATTACCATCATGTAAATTTGCCCAGTGATGATATCACATCAGCGGATATGTGTGTTATCTTTGCAAGCTCGATCTGTTTATTCAACTATGTCATCCACTGGGAAAGGCCCGCTTCACTCACATTCTAATTCTCCGTGCAGCTCTGCATGTCAAATTCTGACATGTCATAACACTGCACCTGCAGATTGACTTTTCAACGTTCAATTTTCAGCCAAGTTATGCCTAATTGTATTTTTTGTACCTTATTATTTTCACACTTCTCAGAGTAGGTTGCTTTAATCTCATTCCTCACCTTAAACTGTCCATTTCATCTATTTAACTGAAGGACCTCAGTGGCGTATAATTACAGTAATTGGGAAGCTTGCTTTTAACCATCTGCTGCTCATTTTATTAGTTTCATTTCGCAAAAAGCAAAAGCAGTCCTGTATTGCTATCTTACAGCAGAAATTTTGATTGTAACGCTGTAAAACATGGATCAAACTGTATGACGCATGCACAGAATCTCTGATTGAATAACGAATGGCCCAAAAGAACAACATGGATCCAGTTCGTTGGAGGAAAAAACAGGTTTCTAGTGCGAATAATTATTTCCTTTTGTTTTTTGATGACAAACACTTTTCCTCTTGTGTTTTTTTATTTATTTTTTTACCCAGCTGCCATTGTTGATGACCCTATGGAGTGCAGCAGAGGGGAGCGTTTGGCCATCACTCTGGCCAAAGACAGCATCAACAGGAACAGCAACCGCTCAACCACTGGCAAGCTGGAGGTGGACATCTTTGAACTGCTGAGAGACAGTGAATATGAGATGGGAGAAACAAGTGAGTAACAGTGACAAAGAAAATAGGCAGCTGATTGCTTGGAACAAGAATGTGTTGATTGAGCACTGATTGATGTTTGTGTGTTGCGTTCAATAAAAGTAAAATAAAAGCATACATTGTGAGGAGTTGCCACATCCACCTCAAAAAAAGAATAGACTTTTGCTTGTGACTTAAGATGTACAATTGCTCTCACCGCACATAAAACCTCTTCCTCAAGTTGAAAGGATCTGAGTGGTTGCCACACTGACAGGATTTCTTCATAATCCTGTCAGTGCCTCTCTGTGGAGACGGTGTGTGGCGCCCTGTTGCCTTTACACCTCACCGTTTATTGATATGCATTCTTCAATCTTTAATGAAAAAACCCCTCCCAAATCAATATGGAACAGGAGCAATCTCCCGAGAGCGAGGAATACACAGCTTTGACTAGTAGAGTGGGAATTGATTTTTAATACAACGCATTCTCACTTTGAAAAACCCAAGAGCCTCAGTGGCCTTGTTAAATCCATGGAAACGTCACGTACCACAGCAACAAGATATTAAATCAATTTATTTGAATGGTTCACAATCAATACTCTAAATACTTTCCGTGTGTGTGTGTGTGTGTGCGCAATTAGAGGCAGGAATTGGATTTGGGATGGATCAGTCGCCACAGTAAAATGAAAATGTCATTGTGGGGGTCACTACCTGCTCAGAATAGTCCCCACCCACTGCTGCATGTGGAGTCCACAGTTCTTAATTGATGCTACTTTGGAGGAAAACATCACAGACTCCAATTTATAAATATTCTTTCACATCATGCTATAAATTACAGTGGAACTAGGAGAACCTTAGCTCCTCTGCAAACGGGGCTTGAAATCATCCGCTCTTTATGTATCACAGGTTTCACGCATGTGGCTCTGATACTGGCAAGGAGCTGTGTAATGTTGCTCATTTCACAATATTCTCACTTTCTGTTCTACAAAAAGAAGTTGATCTTTTGTCTTCCAGATTATGTGAATATTTTCTAACGTTATTAAACAGATTGTACTGTACTGTTGTGCAAACACTTAAGCCCAAAGCTCTTCTGACTCTCCCTTTTAATTCCCATTATGTCTCAAATATATGTAAAAGGCAAGCTGCATGGAGAGGGAGTAAATCAACGTGTCATGAGTTCCAGGAGGGTGTGTGTGTGTGTGTGTGTGTGTGTGTGTGTGTATGAACTGTAAATAAGATGTTTCTCAAGCCACATGGGTTCGAAGGGATTACGCATTAATCATTTGATTCACAGCTTCTGGTTTCACTAAACAAATGCAAACTGCCTCAGACATGAATCTGGTTAATGCCATGTATTTGCACTAACTGCATGATCATCACACACATAAGCTGTACATATCATCTGTTCTTCTGCTTATGACACCAATCATAGATCCTCACAGTAGAGGTACAATTAGACTGCAGTGATTGTAAACTCATAAGAGTTTTGGGAATTAAACCATATGGCCTGTGTAGTTCCGAGATAAGTTGAATTCACATTTGCTAAATAGGATCATCCCCAAAGATAAAGCCTTTAAAATGAATCCTTGCAAAATACAGAATGTGGGAAGCAAGATGTAAAATGTGTGTTTCACTACGGCGGATGGTGTGAAATCCATGTGTTAGAAGATGTTTCCGTCATCTCCATTTATGAAAGTCTGTCCATACTTCTCCTAAACTGCATTTAATTCTCATGAGAAGGGTCAATATGTTTTCTTCTGAGTCTGCATCATACATATTCATCATAGACAAATGGATTTGCCCTTGTTCTCACCCACTGGCGCGTGCAGCAGAGGGTTACGCTGAGGCAGTGAAAGTACTGCCCCCGGCTTCTATTTGTGCAGAGGTCCAGGTGTATCCATTAGCATCTGATCGAAGGCCCCTCTTTTTTTTTTTTTTATATCTCCAAGAACCCCTAGACTTAACTTTCATGCATAGTCATCCTACGTCCCCTTCCTTCCCGCTTTCCCTTCCAACCCCTTCTCGCTTGTTTTTCTTAGTGTGCCAGATCATGTCTAAAGGGGTAGTGGCAGTCCTCGGTCCCTCAAACAGCCCAGCCTCCAACTCTATCATCAGCAACATATGTGGAGAAAAGGAGGTGAGTTGTGTGCATTTCTCTTTGCTGCTGGGGCCCTCTTAGGCAGAGTGCTCACAGATAAGAATAATGTGTATCACTCTTTGTGCATTTATTTGTAGAAAACTGAAGCAAAATAAAATAGTTGTTAGTGAAAATAATATCAAAGGTGTCATAACTCTCCAAATCATCTCAAATCAAAGCATTGTGGGCATTCCATTTCCTCCTTCCCCGAATTAGTTTGAAACACTTTGGGGTCCCTGAGGCTTGCGAGTAACATTTTTTTATATATATAAATGAAAAGACAATACAAAGTAAATGATTTGCTGTCTTGATTAGACATTTACTAGTTTTTGCTATTGCACATCAGCTGTTTGAAAGTGTGATACAGTGTTTGCTCAAAACATGATTTCACAAATGACTCAATTATTGAAAACACTTGGCTAAACAAGTAAAGAGACATTCTCTTGTCTGAACAGTGAGGGGGAAACATATTTTCCCTTTACACTAAAGGGATTTGACTTCAGTCTGGCATCGGTTGGATGCTAATTGCTTTGTTTGAACCTGACATGCTGTGTTTTCTTGCCTGATATTAAGAGACATGAAAGGCTTTGGAATAATACAAATCTCAGATCAAAATCAATCCTAAATGTAAAAAAAAAAAGATATCTATTGTAGGTTCAGAACATTATCTGTGCTGCATTTGCAAACATGGCTTGTTGGTTTAGGAGTCAGGATTTTATCCATGCGATGTCAGAACAGTCCTAATTAGAGATTACAAAATGTGCACCATTTCATGCTTCACTTCATACCACTCTGTTTATTGTGCTCTCTGCCATAATTGGATTTGATCCACAGCGACGCTGTCTTTTTAACTGAATAAATTTCATTAGTGTGACTATTAAAAGACATTCCATTACATCCCAGTCTCCATGATACCCTCTGATACACTACAACTTAATGAGACACCCGCCTGTGATAGTGGGAGACAGTCCTTAGCTCCCTGCCGATAAACATCTCTGATGAGTTTTACTTGCGGGGTCGGCAGCTTTGAATAACTGACCTTGAAACACTCTATGCATATTAAAGCTCTGAGAAAGTACGATGATGATGTTGTTATCTTATATAATGCACATAGTGCAAACAACAAATAGACAAACAAGAGCAGCATACATTAAGGCGTATAGTTTTTCCACAATGACTGCAATTTGTAATTTATTTATAACTTATTGTATGGGGAGGGCAGGGATGACAGTGCCTGGAGAAGAAATTTGCTGCCACATGTTTCAGTTTCATAGAAAGTGGTGCTCTTGTTCATCTGCTCTATAATTCTATACTGCAGCTCTATTTTTCTTCCGGCAGCTGTCATCTCCCAGCTGTTCAAGGAGAACCTTTTAGTTTTATTTTTTAGGGGTTCAAACTGTAGTAGCAGTTTGGTTCCTCGACACCACGAGTAAGGCAAATTAATAGATTTACAGATAATGTGAAAACCATTGATTTGGGGGTCCATCCACGGGCAAGAGGAGGGGCACACCCCAGACATGTCGCCAGCGCATTGCGGGATTTTTGGGTGAATTGAGAAATGGAAATGCAAACTTTGACCTTTTAAATAAATAAATAAACATGAAATCTCTAAAACTAAATGCTATTGGGCATCGTAAGGAAGCCGATTCATGGCAAATTTAGTTGACGATTAAAGCTTTGACATGCACCTCAGGGGGTAAACTAAGTCACTGAGATAAAATAATACTCATGTACCCTGGAATTCCACCAGTATTCCAGAAACACCAAGGCCCAGTTCAACATTAGGGTGCTCAAACGCTGAGTCAACCTCAAATAATCAAAACATATTCCTTAACCAGCAGCACCTTTCAGGAGTAACAGCAGTACTTGGGTAGATTTAAGTGGTGAGCTGAGTAAGAGGAGTTAATATAATTGTATAAAAAAGAAATAACAAAGTAATTTCTATAAATCAAGAAAAGCTTTAATCACAATCAGATTTACAATTAATGGACTTATAAGTGAAGTCCATGCGTCGCTGCACTTGACGTACTAGCTGTGGCTTACTCTGTATAGTTAAGGAGTCAGAACTAGAATTGGGGTCACAGCGCCCCCTACCACAAGGCAGGAAAACTGCATGCCTCAACTCGTGCCTCTTTTTCAGCCATTTCATGATTTGCTTGCCCACAGCCAAGCTGGGATAGGCTCCAGCAACACCCGTAACCGGCAAGGTGGATTAAGCGGCTGTCGATGATACGATTATCTCATCTACACGAAAATGGGTGGGCGGAAATAGAAATTTAATTTGAGGGTATAGCCAGTATCAAATGCATGATGTTGCTTTATGTGCAAGCTATTTGTGAAAAGGGAATACGGTAAACTGAAACTGTGTTCGTAGCTCCCGCTACTTTGACTACCTCATCAGTCATTGTACATTTTAAGGCCACATGTAATGCTGACAGACCTCAATAGTTCATCATTTCATCCATCCTTTCTCTGTCGCTTCTGCTGCTGCTACAGAGGTTATTTCCACTGCGACTGCAACAGAGCGAGACTGAGCCCATCTGGTATTCACACTAATAGACACTCATAGAGATGCAGTTGCAGTGGACAAAATATTGACTGTCTGCGTTAATGTTTGTGGTTTGTCTCTCTTTTGTAGCGGGAGATGCTTGGTGTCAGGATTTAGAGGAAGGGCAGAGTAATAACTAATGAGAAGCATTAGCTGCAGCTTTATATAACAGTTCTTCTTGCTTCCTGCTGCAAGTAACTAGAATAGCAGAAGTGTTCGGTGCATTTACGGATAAGAACTAAAACTCTAATTTATAAGTGATCTCTCAAATCTGATGGATTAGTCCAAAAACGTCCTTTCTTCTTCAAGCATTACAAAGGTCTATACTTAGTCCCCACTCATATTTCTTCAAAGGCATGGGACTAAGGTTATTTGTTATTAGCTGTGGGAAGCTCTCAAATTGAATTAAGTTAATGTCATTTATTAAGTATTCATGTGCAGAATATTTCATATGAATATTTTAATATATACCTTGCTCTTGGTCAGATTCCTCTCAGTTTAAGCGTCCTCATCTGTACTATAAAAGACAAAGCATAAAATAGACCCATGTTTAACATACTCGTATGATTTAAAATAGTGTCAGATGTTTTCACAAATATTAATGTCCAGTCTGATTCTTTGGGGTTGCTTTGCTTGCAAGCCCATCTGGTTGCAGGCATACAGGGACATTATACGGAAGCATTTTGATTGGGTGTTGCTATGGTGGGCAAAGAGAACGCATACTGGATTGAGGTTTGCGGTCAGTGATATACCGGTACGTCAAGCCCTGGAGAACAGCACGACTAAGAGACGTGCACTTTAGAAATACACACACAATGATTATGATTAACTATTCTGCAACCATCTAAAAATAACTCGACCATTTATGCTCATTCCTTATTTTTTATCATGAGTTTGTGGTGTTTTCTTTACCTCCCTGGCTGTGCTGCAGGTGCTATTCCATCTCATTTGCTGTCTCTTTTGCTCTTCTCCCATGATAAAGCCCTCTCTGTCTAAATGATGGGCTAATGGTGCTGAAGTTACTCTGAAAAAGCAATTCGCAAATAGTGAATCTGTTCCTTGTGTCTCTATGCCTGGGTTTAATTCCAAGAAAGTTTGGTGTCTGGAAACATTTCTTGAGATAACTCTATTAGAATTCCTCCGTGTTAAATGGCAGCAGTGCTTGTTGAGCAGGTCCACCAGACAAAGCTGAAGCAAAGATGATTGCCTGTGAATGACCACTGAAGAAATTAGAATCCCTCTCCCCGTTCTCTGAGCTATCTATGTTGCCATCCCACTGCTTCATTTGTTTCATTATTGTGAGGTATTCATAATAGTGATTGCAGCATTGTGCAAACTTATTAAAATGGTCAAATAGCACAACAGCCCTGGGGATATATATACACATTTTTTGGAATGATTGTTTGTGACATGAAAAGACAGTTTTCTAACCCAGCAGAGCCTCTCTGGCCAGAAAACCACCCACAGCACCTGTGCTCCCTTTCATTGCCAGACACTGAACCGTAGCTGGCCATAGAAAAGCCTGAACAACCCAGTTTAAAGAAAACTGTCCTCGACCGCATGAACTGCGGGATATGTTCTCATGGACCAAGGGAGGTGGGCTGCCACGGAGTTGATGACTCTTGGCATGGGAATGAGCCCACAAATCAGGGTAGCATCTTCTTGGACTCCCTTGTAATTAGCCAGATCACAGCAAAAAGGTAGTGGGTTCGAGTCCTCTCTGTACGGAGTATGTCCGCGTGGGTCGATGACAGTCTGTACGCAGATTAAAAGCCTCATGACTGAGGTTTCATTAGTTGCTCCTTGAAGTAGCACTTTTCTCCTCTCACTCAATATCCCGTATCTAGAATCACCCTTTTTTCCTCTTTACCCATGTCCCTTCTCTAATAACGGCAGTTACAGGCCCTTACATAATCTTCTGCTATCATTACTCTCATGTCCTTATTCCTTCTCTTATTTTCCCTCCATTCTTATTGTCTCATTGCATCTCCTTCATCGAACCCTTTCCCTAAGGGCAGTGGACATTTTGCTCAGGTTCTCACTAATCATTCTCAGGTTGAATCTTTATACCTGTTCTATACGTGTGTATGGTTGTATTAGTTCTGTTCTGTCAGCCTTTTTTTCTCTCCTCAAAGGCCATCTTCGGGTTTGGCTCTCTGCAGTAATTTTTGCTTTAAAACCATAAGTAAAATCAGTTGCTCTCCAGCCAGTGATTTCACGGATCATAACAGTGATCTGATTATCCAGGGCTGGTCTTCATTTTCCTCCGTGTGGGGGAGACGGAGCCCACCTTGTGATATATGGAGAATAAAGACAGTGTGGAGATTATACTTTACATTTTATATTCATAACAGTGTAGCAGAAAGATGTCTGTTGAATCTCCATGGGATTTTGACAGCTCCTAGGCCTTCACAGCTCAAATTCAGACTTTGAAAAAGAAGAAATTAATTTAACTCTAATGCAAATTACCTTTTTGATGTCAACCCTCCACACTGCAAAAGCTATCTTTCAAACAGCTTGAAGTTTTTACAGAGAATTTACAATTTTTAAAAGATTGTTTTAAATGTACCCATATGGCATCCTTATCATAATGCGCTCCATATTTTATATTCCATATCTATCTTATGCATTTCTAATCACCCATCTTTCTATCTGTTTGTCTGTTTGTCATATCTATGTGCTGGGAAGTCTTAAGAATTAAAATCTCAGGAGCTAAAGTGAAAAACGGATTTAATGTCAGGTTCTCAGCTGAAGAAGTCTTGGAAGTGGAAGCTGCATCATCCCGTACACATTTATTTCCTGTTTTTGGATTTTCTTTTGCTGCAAATTTTTGGCTCATGCCAGAGTTTTGAAATTGTTGGTGTTACCTTATTACAGGTCAGTACATAGTTCTGTGGCAGTTCTCTTTCATGCGGTTTCAAAATTCTCAACTTGCATTGAAATAGATAACAGTAAACCTTTATGCTGGAACAATGTATCATTTTTTTTTTTAAATAATATAATATTTATTATGCCAAAGCACCATTTGATAATAAAAGATATGGACTCCTTTGGAAACATGTTGATGATGCCTTTTTGATGTTTAGTTCCTGCTTGTTGTGAAGAGGATCACATGGAGGGTGGGCACCGTGTATTATTCCTCATCCAGCAGCATGCTGTGTGTGCAACTCTGTTATCTTTTGTTAAGTTAGAATCAACCCACATACGGTCTTCATGTTGAAGCATGAGCAGGGTCAGGTCAAGTCAAATTTATATAGTCCCAAATACCAACAAATTTACATCAAGGCTCTTTCCAAGAATAGAAGTTCATTACGCATCATTCCTTTTGCCTTTTCCCTGTAATTTATTCAATGATCCTTGCATATTCATGCTTTGCTGCCTGTAAAATGCCAAATCCTTTCATGTAATGGCTTTTACATGTCATTTATATTAGTTCACACAAACACTCCATCCATCTGTTCCTGGCCCGGCCCCTCTGTCAAATACTACAACCCATTGTGGCCCGCAAGTCAGAAAGGTGTCCACCCCTGATCTAGACCATACTCTTCATTCTATATAGACCCACAATCCACCACGACCAAGCACCCGGCAAAGCAAAGCACTTGTCTGTGCATGTAACCACAACTGTTGATTAAATGTGCAACATGCTGCACATAATAATGCTGCGCCTTATTTCACTTTCTTGTGAAGCAGCAACGTCCCATGCTATTTCATAGATGTGACCATCTGATGAGAAGAGCTGATTAACAGCCCCAGACAAGTATAAAAGGAAATTAGATTTACTTTGGAAGATTCAGCATGATGTGAGCGCTGTGAAAAATGTGATTCGAAGTGAAGTAAAGCACCAGTTTCGTCTTCCTGACTTTAACTAGAACTTCATTGCTTTGCAGTAGCATTTGTCAAAGTTTTCTGTATCACAAATATAATCTTTTCCAGTTAAAAAGTTATCAGGAAAGTGTTGGGCTTGTATTGTTGCAAATAAATAATAATACAGTTATTAAAAATTCAATTTTTCCCCCTCTCTGGACTGGTATATCAATAAAATATAGATCTTTGTGGGCAATGTTCCATTCCTCCTAAAATACACAATAGGATCTGCTACTCTCATCCATCATCCTTTCACTCATTATGTTTGTCTATCTTTCCCAAATGCCAGCAGCAAGTGTTCCATAGACCTTTTGATTTGAGAGGTGATCAGGTAGAAATAATAGTCTCCCACCTGTCTTCCTCCAACTCCGGGCACTCTGCATCAACATCCTTGCCAAGTTGTCTTCAGCATTCCAGCCATGGCATTTCACCTGCTGCATGATGGACAATGCTCCCAGCAACATCTGTGCTGCAATGCCCAGTGGCCAGTCGAAGTCTCTGGCATGCAGATGATTACATAAACCCAGGCTTCATTGTGCATGATCCTGCAATTGGGTCTTTATTTGTTCCATTTTGTTAGCTAAGTTAACTCTTTCATTACAAACAAACTGTGCTTCATGCTGCTTCCGATTACATTCATTTCATCTTCCTACGACTGATTGGCCATTGACCGCTACAAATTGTAATCCTTTTGTACTGTACAAAATGACTTTTAAGACTTTCTGCCAAGCTAGGGCCAAATTATTCACTATAAATCATCCACTTCAAATGCCAATGAACCGCACTAATGCCTGGTTTCCACCAGCCACACCTGAGACATTGCAGTGGGACAAAGTTAAAGCTAATGGATGAAGCCTCTCATTATCAGCAGGGCAGCACAGTGGAGCAGTGGTGGGTAGCACTGTTGCCTCACAGCAAAAAGGTCACAGGTTCAAATCCGACTTTCTGCGAGGAGTTTGCATGTTCTCCCCGTGTCTGCGTGGGTTCTCTCCGGGTTCTCCGGCTTCCTTCCACCACCAAAAACGTACAAATTAGGCAAATTGGTTACAATAAATTGTACATAGTTGTGAGTGTGTGTGCTTTGCTGGTCACAGCTCTGCTGGAGCCTGTCTCAGCTTGCTGTGGGCGAGAGGTGGGGTGCACCTTGAATGTGTCACCAACAGCCCACAGCTCCAATTTGAAGACTTCATATATAACAAATTAATTAAATTCACTTGAAAAAAATGAAATGTTTCCTTGGGTAAATGATCGGCAAGTCTAGTTAGATATTTGTTAAGTAAATCAAGACTACATGCTGTGGAATTTGAGGATGAATCAAGCAAAGGGATGAATCCCCCCCAGAGATGGAAGGCATTGCAAGTAATGGATTAAGATGGAAAAAGTGAGTCTCTTTTTGTGTGTGTCAGTGTGTGCTTGAGAAAAAGTGTATTTATGTTCGCGCGAACTGCTTTCTAAAACCTCCTGCCTATTGAGGTGTGTCAGGTTTTTAAGCGAATAGTTAGGTTGCACAAATGAAAAGCATGGAGGATGCATGGAAAAAGTAAAACGGTAGGAGTAAACAATCTGCTCTGTGAATAGGAATAAGAAAAAAAAACAGTGAGAAATTGTACGACTAAAACAGATGGGAGGAGGGAAGCTGCACGAGGAAGGGATGTTTCTAAAGTGGCTTCAAGTGTGGTGAAATCTTCAGGTGTGGTGCTCCACAGAACCCCCCACCCATCCGGATACCCAGAGACTCCATTACACCCTGAGGGGCAGGGATAGAAAAGCAATCGAGGGGGCTATGGGGTAGAGCGGGGGGGAAGAAACGTATACTAGTGGTAGCTGCGTTGACAAGCAATCTGCCATGATGAAGCGGCCCGTCTTGCTATCCCTCCCCTTGGACCCGACATGTCCAACAGGATCCCCTTCAAGCCCGACTGCACTCTGCTGCAACACAAGGCCATTTGACTGACCCAACATTGGCTGCACTCTTCTACACTTGCCCGCCCTCGCCCCATCCGTAAGCACTTGCAGGTGATTTTCGATGTTCACTTCATCACATGGAAAAGAAGGTAGATAAATCTGTTATTGTGGAATAGATGGAAAATGGGTTTGGATTACAGTGGAATTCCATTTTTGATTTTCCGATAGCTCGGGAGGTTTGTATAGGCAGCGCCAGTGTGGATTGCTTATCCTGCTTTGGAAAATTGAAAGATTGCAAGGTTTAATGTGCACTTAGCTTTCCTCCTGCGGTTTACTGTGTACTTGAAGGCAGACATTAGCCTTTGTCAGGCCTGTGTGTGTCAGTACAGCAGGGCTGGAATGATGAATTCATTAGGGGCAGCTAAGGAATACAAGTATCGCTAATCAATCTGGTGAAAACAAGGCAATCAATCTCAGTGGAATATTTTCACCTCACAGTGGCACTGAGCTGGAAAAACAGTATTTATTGATTTTTACTGAAGGCTTGGCAGGCTCTTTTCTTTTTTCCTCTGTACTTCTTATTTTATTCCGATTGCTGGCAAAACACTTTGATTTATTACATCATCATTTCCTCATAAATGTTGTTTACACATGTTTGTAAATGAGGACTTGCAGTCAGCAACCCATAGTAACACTGGCCAGGAGCTTAAGATGCCGACTTACGGGCGGCTTCGATCGCCAGCCCTGCAAACTGTAGGGAATTTCCATAGTAGATGGGATTCCAATGGCAAAGTATCCGTGGGCAAGACACTGAACTCCAAAGGGCCGTTCCACTTGTGTGTGAGTGATGGTGTTAAAGATCAGCACTCCTAAAGAGCAGCAGGTGTCTGTTACCACCACTGCATAAATGTTAGTGTGGTGACTCGTATTGTAAAGTGCTTTGTGTAGTGAGTCAGACCAGGACGCAGCAATGTATTCCATTTACTGACAGTTTCTCATCCATTTTCAAGTAAATCATTGCATTTTACATTCGAGTAAATACAGAAGCACAATGATCCTCCATGTACGGACATTTGGGAAAGTAGATTAAATAAGTCATCTCAGTTTTTTAGTATTTTATTGTGGTTTACTGTGGAAGTTACCCTGAGTATATTTATGACAATTATTTATCCAGAGCAATTTGTTTCCTCTAGTTGAGTGCTGAATTAATATTTATATTTTATTCAACACACACACACACACACGTTTCCTCTTTCATGGTTGTCCCACCTGCAGGCATCTGCATCTTTCATCAACGCAACCATGTAATCTGACATCGATATCTCTGTGCAGGTGCCCTATGTCAAAGTGGCTCCAGAGGACATTCTGAAGGTTCAGTTCCCACGGTTCACCACGTTGGACCTACGGCCAACCAACACTGACATCAGTCTCGCCGTGGCTGCAATCCTCACCTTCTTCAACAGTACCACTTCCTGCATCATCTGCGCTCAGACTGA
The DNA here is from genome assembly GCF_040956055.1 of Brachionichthys hirsutus. NCBI lineage: Eukaryota > Metazoa > Chordata > Actinopteri > Lophiiformes > Brachionichthyidae > Brachionichthys > Brachionichthys hirsutus. The sequence goes on from NC_090907.1 coordinate 5,330,956, forward strand.
CTGTGAGTAGAGCTACACCCTCACACCTTAAATTACGTTCATTCCCCTCTTCCACCAGCAAAGTTCAAATGTTGTTATTCATTAATTAAACTTTCTAAAGGAATATATTGTGTTTTAATCCAACCTCAATACACAACCCATTAAAACTGAAGGCGTGTGAAACATACAAGTTGTTTTGCCTCCTATGCATTTTTATACACATCATTCTTCCAATTTAGGGCTCAGACTCTATTACCATAAAAAATAAGAAAATAAAAATCAGATTATTAATACATCTCTGGTGACAACAGGCATAGCAAGTCAATCTGTTTCCCTGTTGTGTGTGCAGGTCAAGGGAGAGGCTTTTATTCTACGCTCGTGTGCTGAGAAGGGACTGGAAATTAAATGTTTAAAAAAAAAAGAGGAGCTAGAAAGTATTTTCCGGTTCTACACTCGCAGGTCTGGGCGTGGTTATTTCTCATCAGACATTTGGCAAGCGTTGCAGAGCCTGATAGAAAGTTTATCACAGTGTGCGCGGATATTGGAACAAAAACAGAGAAGCGGAAAGAACAAAATCCCAACAAACAGCTACACGGTAGCTTGGAACCCTCCGTTTAGCTGTCCAAATAGTGAGGACACTAAATAAATGTTATCACGGTGGCGTGTTGCTTAGTGCTGTCACCTCACAGCAAGAACATACTATCTGTGCGCAGTTTTTATGTTCTCCGGTTTCTGCCACATGAAGTACAAGTGGGCATAAAATGTCATGAACATGACGCAGCATTTTATTTGATATCCTGCACGGAGCTACTCTGACTGGATACGGGCGAAAAGGCTGACACGCATTGTGATGCTCCTCACAGACAGGCAGACAATAAGTTGTAACAACAGAAGCGACTTGGCATGATGCTCGTGGCCGGGATGGAGCTTCAGTTAGTGTGGATCTGCCATGGAGAGACTGAAATAGTCAGTCTGATGACTTGTAATTGCCACAATGTATCTCTGTGTGACAGATTATTCTGCTGTCGCCTCGGCAACAATCCATAAAATATCTGACGCCAAAGCTCAGCAAGCTGGCTCAGCGACCACAAGTCCTTTTCCACAAAGTTGTGCCCTTATTGGACTCTCTTGTCGGCATCAGATCATGGTAAATGTGTGTGTTTGGATCTTCCAGATTGCTAACGTGACATAACTGTCAAAATAGCAGTGTGGTTCACTATTCTTTCCATTCAGACCCCCCCCCCCCCCCCCACTGTAACCCAACCTTGCAAATTAGTTTAAAGTACTCTTTGCAAAATAACCTCTAAGGATCTGCAAATGTATGCAAAGTGGTGTATTGCTGCATTTTCATTAAAACACCATTATGTAATTAGGGCAAATCCCACTTACTTCCCTGGAGCTCTTACCGCCGCTGGAGTACAAGACATTGGCTGAAAGAACAACATTCAGACTGTATTATAATATCAATCATCAGCCTCTGAATACAGCCGGCTAACTTTAATATTTTAGCCAATGTATTTTTTATTTTATTCTTAAGGGGTATTTTCCCTTCATTATAATAATTTTCTCTCTCTCTCTCTCTTTTTCTCTCTTCCTGGCAGGCTTACTGAACCTGGAGCAGCTCCTGAGGCAGTTCCTGATCTCCAAGGAGACCCTGTCGGTACGCATGCTTGACAACAGCCACGACCCAACCCCACTGCTGAAGGAAATACGAGATGACAAGACCCCCACTATTATAGTGGATGCCAATGCCACGATGTCACATATAATTTTGGAGCGGGTTAGTATGGTTTGCATTACGGCTGTTATTTATGCAGTTAAAATGTCATGTCATAATAACTTCAATTACAGTGTAATAAATAAAGAGCTGTTTTTCTTGGTATTTTTTTCCCTTTCACATATTCTGCTTTTAGGTCTTTCACTGTTTTACTCTAGAATCTCAGTCGGTTGTTGAAGTCATCATCAGGTCATTGAGGTGCCATGACAACCATGGCATTTTTGGGTCACAAAGCAGTGAAAGTCTCTCTCCCTACTTGTCTTTACCTCTGTCGAGGAGCTTATGTTTTTGTCTGTCTGTCTGTTAGCAAGATAACTCAACATGTTCAGGAGGGATCTTGATGAAATGTTGGGAATCTTACCAAGAACAGTTGATTCAATTGGTGATGATCCAGAAGAGATCCTGGATTCTGGATCACTTTGGCATTTTTGGTAACATTGCAGTCAATGGGGCTTCAAAATCTGTTCCCCATCTCGGTTGATTATCGAACGATGTTTATGAGGATGTCTATCTCACCGCTGAATGTCATCTGGATCGGATCCAGAATGAAGTCAGGAAAAAATATAGTAATTTTAACATTGAAAAAACAAATTAAGCCAATTCAAAAATCAGTTAAAAATAAGGGTTTTCGAGTTTCTTATGGTTGGTGTATAAAGTTACCAAAAACAATTTATAACCTTTTGATTGTGATCCAGATCACCATGTGGATGGTGTAAATCCAATTACGAGGGGAATGACCTGCTTGGTGCAGGTCTTGGTGGAGTTCACTACTGTCCCCCCCCCCCCCCCCCCCCCCTTTTTTCTGTGAAAGAAAATCCTGCTGCAAGTAGTGAAAAGTGAGCTTTACTATCTCACATTTGGAGTGTGTTGATTCAAAATGGATCAAGGCTATGTGCCACCATACTTGGTCCTCTCAGATGTTGATTAAAGTGCTCGGCTTTGCAGCAGGGACTGGCTGGTCCTTTGTCATACAAAACATGCCCTCTTGTTCATCTGTTTATTTCTTACATCAAATCCTTGTCAGACAAAGGTCTCACTCTCTAAGGTTTTACCATTCAGACAGGTTTAGGTCACCAATGTTCACATTCTGAATGTAATCTTGTTCATTCAGGCCTCCACTATAGTGACAAGCTCTACAGAATCAGAGAGGGATAGATAACAAGCCCAGCATAGTTGGAACTGTATGCGCAATGACTAAAAGCTACAGCAGAACAACAAAATCAAAAAAAATGTTGAGATAAAAAAGCAATAAAGCTTATTTGAAATGGAGGAAACGAGCTGCTTGTGTTTGCTGTATTGTTTCATTTGAATGGGATGTGGGCATCATTCATAGGAGATTTAGGTTAGAATAATAGAATGACTTTCTGTTTGGCGATGTCTGCAAGGCACTGGCTGTCCAAGGAGAAAAGTACTTATTTTTAAATATTGCTTGTTGTGTAAAGGTAATCTGTTGTGTTATTAGGAGGCATTATAGTGTGTAACTCCAGGACGGATGTTAACAATTTACATAACGCGTAGTACTAGTAATCCTGCGTATCCTAATTTCAGAGACATACTATTTATAGATGAGGAAGTCTTTCATTAGTGTATTTTGGTGTTTTACTATGATAATTGCTGCCTTTAAATATTTTACTATGTATAATCTGGCAGGGCACTTAAGTTGAGTACTGACCAAATGGCATACAACATCCACACAGATGCAATTTATGTTGCAGATATGACAATTTATTGTCTGTAATTAAACGTTCTCTGTGATGATATAGAGCCTTACGCGTCCCTTACAGTGGATTAGTGCAGATTTCCTGCTGCAACTCCTTTTAATGTTCACAAATGCTCCTCCTAACCCATTAGGAATTCACAACTGCCAAATCAGTTCACTTGTAGCTCTGCTTTACCCATTATCCTACAGGTTTAGAGCAACAAAACGTCACTCCACATCTTAGTAGGGAAAAAGGTCTCCAAATTGCAAAAAAAAAATAAGTACAACTGACTAATATTTTAAAATGTCTTCTTTGCTCTTTTTTTAATTACATTTTATGACTGTTACACTATTAGAAAAACAATACAGTGCACCACAATTAAAACGTTTCGGCCCGTTATCTGTTCTATTTTCCCGAGAAACACCAGCCAGCTCGATGGTGTGATTTGCATCTTGTTAAGATTAGAAGTTATGGGTCATGCGTGTCATGTTTTAATCAGTAAATCAACTGTCTCTGCTCTCTTTCAAACTTTCTGGTTTGATATATAGATGAGTTTGGTATTTACTTTAGTCATGACGCGTGTTGCAACGATTAAACAAAAACCTGCAGCTTGACGATTTTCCCTTTGCCAATGACTGTAATGAAGTGAACTGTGAACGGTTCACCCTGTCCTTCACTGCTACTCACTCTAAATAGGATTTAATCGCATTTCAAGACACGCCGACTTGTGCATACTAATGCATCTCAGAAATTAATTGCTCCTTTGAGAGCCATCATCAGATAAGGTGTCTCATCTGATCAGGGTTCTGCAGGGTAGAGCTAGCGTTACATTGAATCGCCGCCCTCACGACGTCTTTTTGTGATTTCTGTTTTGTGTCTCCTGTCGCTCATTTATCTCTTTATATTGCCTTTCCTTGTGTCTTTTGCGGTGTAGGCATCAGAGCTGGGAATGCTGTCTGTCTACTACACTTACATCTTCACATCTCTGGTAAGCAAACAGGATATGATGTGCATATTTTGAGTCAACGTTCATACGACCTATACTGTTGTGTTATGGCACTGTTGCTTTTATACACCCATTTTACATTGATTAATGTTTGTTTAATATTTATTTTTTGTTTATATGATTCATGTTGATTTGTTATTATCTGTTAAAGCACTTTGGGAATTTTATTTCTAAAAAAAGTGCTATATAAATAAAGCTTATTTTTATTATTATTATGTACTCCTATATTGTGAACATCAGTACTGTAATAATGTGTGTTAATGGATACTCTTCTTATGAATGAATTAATGCCTGATTGGATGGAGCTATGCAGACAGGAGTTAAGGCAGAGGATGTGAAGCCGAGCATCAATATGGCAAAGTTAATTTTCCCATGGCGGCTTGGTGGCGCAGTGGTAAGCACTGTTGCCTCACAGCGAGATGGTAGCAGGTTCGTCTCCGGCTTGTGGCCATTCTGTGAGGAGTTTGCATGTTCTCCCCGTGTCTGCGTGGGTTCTCTCCGGGTTCTCTGGCTTCCTCCCACCTCCAAAGACATGCAGCTTAGGCTGATTGGTGACACTAAATTGCCCGTAGGTGTGAGTGTGAGTGTGTGTGTGGCTGGTTGTCTGTCTCTGTGTTGCCCTGCGATGAACTGGCGGCTTGTCCAGGGTGTCCCCTGCCTCTCGCCCATTGACTGCTGGGATTGGCTCCAGCTTGGCCCGCAACCCGATTGCGGAATAAGCGGTTGGAAATGATGAATTTTCCCATTCACTGCATGCGCAGGTTAGTGACAGGCATTAATACAGTGGCTCCAGTCACTTGTTGTTTGAAAGGCACTTGGGGATTAGATAAAACATAAACATGATACTAATATTATTGTTGTTGCTGCTGTTGCAATTTGTCTTTTAATAGTAACCACAAAAGACCTGCCAAGCCCCATTGAGTGAAGTCAAATAGTCTAAAGTCATCTTTACAGTCAACATTAATTTCAGTCAATGAATGAGTAAATGAGGAGTCCTTTTTGTTACTTTTATCTTACTTTCCTGCTTTCTTTCTTTCTTGATGCATGCTGGGAGAGTGTCAAAGGAAGTGAGAGAGAGATGGCATTTGTGCACTTTTTGCATCATTATTCACATTTCAGTTTAATATAGTTACATCACAGTCACACTTGATAGTTTTTGATACGTTCTAGGGAACAGAGAAGCTCACTGGTTGGCCAACAGGTCAACGTGTCCTTTGGTTCCGCCTCCGGGTTTGGGCGCCTGACACATCGTTATGCCACCGAACAGGGGACCGATGTGCAGTTTGGTAGTCAGAGAGAAGGTTTGATCAGCCTCCTGTATCATTAGCTCAGTGGTTATCTTCTTAGATGGCGTTGACAAGGTGAACCAGGTAGTCCAGAGCAGTCCCCAGTCCCCACCCTGGCTAACCCGGTTTAACGTCCCAGTGTTCATCAGCAGCTGGGTTTAGAGAGAATCTTTCTCTCGTTTGGTCTCATTTTTAACAAACAAATCGACATTATTGGTTTTAAGCGCAGGAAAAAAAAAGACTGGTCATTTTTAAACTTCCTTCTGGGCCAGACAAAAATAGCAATCTATCTGAAAAGGGAAAATAAAAATGTTGCGGGTAATGTAATAGTAACGTTAAAAAACATTATTCAAACAAGATTCACAATCGACTTCGATTATCACAGACATGAATAAGAACTCGTGGCTTGTGAAAATGGTGAAGTGGTCTGAGATCACTCTGAAGCTTATCTTCCGTTGGTTCGTTTAGTTTATGTAAATTAAATTAGTTTAGCATTTCCCCAATATTTATGTACAAGTGTGTTTATATTGTATATAAGCACACCTTTTATAAATCAATCAAATATTTTCTTTCTCGCTTGCTTTCTTCTTCTTTCTTTCTTTCCTTTTTAGGTATTGTAAGATCATAAATATTTCGGCTTGTAAAATATTTCATGCTATCAGTAAATTTGGGCGATGCAAGTCTCCCTAATGAAACGTAATGGGGTTCAAAGCACTTTGCTCTAAATAGTCCTGCAGAGAGGACTCATATCGAGTTGATTTATGACTCAAGACACTCTTGCCACTTCCTCCACACATCTTGACATGCTGTTCGCCAGCCTCTCTTTGTTTTAGTTTTAGTTTAGTTTTTCTTTTTTTTTGTCTGCATTTGTTCTCAAGACTGACAACATACATGACGTTAGTCACTGCAAGAGTTTTATGCAATTTTATTTTGATTGTGATTGTGACCGTCACCTGCCCTCTTGGCAGACTAGCCTATTGTATTTTATTAAGTTTAATTTTCCTGCTTTGCGCCGTAGAGGGCTGTGCACACCACGGTGAAACACGAAACATATAACATGGACAAACAAAAAGTGACAAAAACACAGTGTTCTGAGGAGAGAGTGCAGTGGATTTAGTTGTGCTCATTGTTTCTATCCCTCTCATCCAACCATAACCGAGAGTTATCCCAAAACACCAGGTTCTCATTGGTCTCTAGAAGAAAGTCTGGATCATCAAGGTCCTGCCCTCAGGAGATCTGAGGAAGAAGAGGGAGAGAATAGTGAGAGCCTCTCTTTGTTTTGTTATGTTTAGGTATAATAAATTGCCCCACCACTTTTCTCTGGCATCCCAGTTGTATTTTTGCGGGGCACAGCTGATTTGTTGTAGATGGTAGATTTTCAAAACCAATGCAGAGATGCTTCATGGATTTCATTTATTATTAGCATTGTTTCAGCCATTTATTTAGATTGCACTCTATTACAGGAAATACTATCTGATGTGTTTGTTTTTCTTTCAGCGTTTAAAAATTACTCAGTGTACAGTGCGGTGTCCTAAGTTATTTAAAAAATTGCTTTTCAAGCCATTAAGTTCAAGTTAATGTGTTTGTTTGTCAATTAGTTTGCAAATGCCGGTGACGAGATGGGTCTCTTAGGAGCTCTCTTTAGATTGCCAGGGCTTGTAGGGACACTTAAAAGTAAGTGTCGGGGTGTTTCTATCTTTATCTGATATTGTATTACAAGCATATTATAAACAAACACTACATCAAGATGATACTCGTGGGCCTACTGTGCATTCGATGACTTTGGCATCTGCCAGCAACCACAACCTGCCCAGCCCAGCCTGCATCCAGTTCTTCTCCGACTTTCCACCCTTCAATGTTGGACATCTCTGTAAATGGTAGTAATGCACCGAATGCCCTGGGGGATAGGGAACAATCAGGGCAGGGCAGACAATCACACTGGCGAGAAACTCCCGAGAGAAGGGAGCAAGTTACCTAAAAAGGAGAGTTTGAGTTTCAAATAATTCACTTTGCTTTCATTAAATTCAATTATTTTAAATTAGGGTTCGCACATCATAATCTCTCATTAACAAGAGAAGATGAAGGTAATTCACTTTATAGTACGTCTATTATCAGTAAAGGATTCTTACTCACACTTGTGTGGGCAGGAGGTTTGACCTTGAATAGCATAAAATGTAATTTATACAGAAAATAAAAGCTCGATTTTTAAGTTAATATTAGATTTAATGACCATCTAAAAAGTGTGTGACTATCAGGGGAGTATTCCAAGTGGGATGAAATCTGAAAGATGCATTGATTAAAGTAGTAATTTAACTTCATAAAAATTCATTTATTGGAATTACATTCCCCAATTTCAGCGGCACATAATTCCTAAAATCCTTGCAGATATCAAGATGATCAGGATTCCTCATATGTTTCCATCTATATCCTTGCTGCTCTGTCCTCCTTCTCCGTCTCTCCCCTGTCGCTCCCTATACTTTCCAACGGCTGCATCCTGCTATCTGCGTCCTCTGCTGTCACTTCATTTATCTCCTCTCCTGCCATCCCTGATTAACGATCTGCCAGGCTGCTCCTTTGAGTAAGCTGCTTCTCCTGAATCCTCTCAACACTCCCGTCGATGTAAACATGCAGGCAGTCTGCAGGATTCACACTTTTTTATACAAACCAGTTTCACTGCTCCAGTCTTTCATTTGGTTCTTTTGTATATTCCGCCATGTGTCCATGATGGCATTGGTATTCAGCCAGAATGATTGCCTTTCTTACAGGTTAATGTGGAGAAATGTGCAGTGGACCGTGGAATCGCAGGAGCCACAATAGTTCCTGCACAGCTCCCTCTTCTTTCTTTATTTTGGAGATCGTGAACAGATGTCGCATCCTAATTATGTCGGGCCCATTCAACAGAGTCATGCAGGAACACATATGACATATATCGCTGCTTCATGGGTTCCATCAGAGTGATTTGTATTCCCATGTGAAGTCTCTCACAAGAATTCAATAATTCACATCCGATTGGAAGTGACTCGTATGTTCACGGTATGCTGAATGCCATTTGAAGCTTAGGTGAGCACGTGATTGGGCGTAGCAGCTTCTTGATTTGTGACGTACAAGTCTTTTCTTTAACCACACACTCACATTCACACAAAACAATCAGAAGCGAACTTTGACTCGCCGTGCCGGCTGACATATTATATTACCTCTCTGCAAGATGGGGGCCATCAATTTGAACCTCCACACACACGCCTCCCGTCTGCTTGTTTTGCTTTTCATGTTCCATTTCCTTTCCACATAGCCGTGATGCTTCTTGTCACTGCAGCCAAACAAGCCGCCGTTGCTTCCTAACTGTCACAAACAAAGAGACACAAAATATCAAACATGTATTTTTGTATGTGCTCACTCACCATCTCTTTTTTTTTTTTTTATCCTACAAAAGTCTGTCTCTCAAACCAAGCAGATGGTTTGTCTCAGCCTCCCTAATGGGACATTAATCATTTGACCCTCGTGACACGAGACGACTTTATCCACCGCTTTATCCACCTTGAGGGTGTTGCTGCAGTTCCAGCTGACTACGGACGACGGGCAGGGTACACCACGGACGTGTCGCCAGTGCATGCCGGAGCCACACAGAGACAGACAACCGCTCACGCCTACAGAGTTATCAATCCGCCTACGCCGCATGTTTCTGGAGGTGGGAGGAAAATGGAGAAAGGGGAGACCATGCAAACGCTGCACAGATAGGAATTGTACCCGGAACCTTATCGCTGTAAGGCGACAGCGCCACCATGCCGCCCCTTAAATATGAATATCACCATAAATAAAGATGGAATGGGTTGTGCAAATTGTATAAATGTGTTATTTACATAGCAGCAATGTGAAACACTCAATGTTGAAGCTGTTGGCTGCTGATTTGTTTGTGATTTAAAAAAGCCACAGCTTTGAGAAAGAAGCTGTTCTTCCGATTTGTGCGACTGCAGATGGTCTTATAATATCTGCCTGATGGCAGCGGCACAAACGGCCGATGTTGTAGATATTGTTTGCCTTCCTGGGGCAACTAGTGATGTAGATCTCCTTCAGTGCTGGGAGTTGAGTTCCAATTACCCTTTGTGTTCCGGACACAACAAGCTGAAGTGACCTCCTGTCTGCTGTTGTAGCAGCTGCGATACCACATTGAGATTTGATAGGCTAAAATGCTCTCTATAGAGCAGCAGTTAAAGGCTGCCATCATCGCTAGTGGTCGTCCAGCTTTCTTCAGTGCCCTCAGGAAACACAAACGTTGGTGTGATTTCTTTTTTTTTTCTCACCTGTAAGGTAATGTGTGTTGTCTGTGAGAGGTCCTAGGAGATATGTGCTCCCATGCAGAAACCTGATGCTGGTCACCCTGTCCGTCCTGTAACCAGGGTGAAGTCCTGGACCCAGGATCTCACAAATTTGACAACAAGCTCCAAACTCTTTCCGGCATTAAGAGCTTCCTTGTTTTACCAAGTTCTGTGTGTGTACTCTGTAGAATGATTCATCACAGTCGTTCACCGGCAATGCAATGGACACACATTTTAAGGCATGCTATCAATGGGTTTTTGACCCATTCTTTGATAAACTTCTGTTTTTGATGTGCATCCCTATTTATTTCCATCGTCACTGTGAGATTTCCCACACATTCGTTGATGTACAAATGTGCAATGGCTATGTATTTGTCCTGTCCAGTTCTGCGACGTATAGGTAGCTGCATCTGCAAATAGCCCCCAGTGTGCTTGCTGGAATCAGTGCTAGACTTGGCCTGTGGCCACCTCTGAGCAGATTGTCATTGCCTTTGCGGTGGGTTTTGCCTTCCAGCTGCAGGGCCTGTATGCTGGCGCCAGAAACAGTGAAAGGTGGTCAGCTTGTCCTACAGGGTTGGCTGCGTAATGCTCTGCACGAGTCCTTCAAGTCGCTGTGCACCACACCCATTGCTGGAGCCTCTGATGGCACACTGCAGGGACATTTCGTGGAGCACAGCGTGCAGGTTGATTGGTAGAAATCTGGTTGTGAGATCTGTTGCTTGCCAGTGGCTGTGCTGAGTGTCAACAGCTGTGACATCTCCGTTTGGTTTTGCCATTCAGGATTAAGTTATTGTCCTGGCATGATGACTGTTATTGTTATCAGCAAATATAACTATGGTGTTGGAGCTGTATATGTGGACACACGGTCGCGTGTGAATCTGAAGGTTCTTATCCATTATTATGATTTAAGGAATAAGTCCAAACCCAAAATTGTTTCTTTATCCGTAAAATCAGTGTGGTTCACAGAAAGGAGTGCTCCAACCAAAATAACTGCAAATGATAATATGGTGAAATGTTTTATTTGCCAGAATGTTTTTGGCACAATTCTCTGCCATATGTGTTTTTAGCTTACCTCGCTAAATGTGGAAACCACAAAAGATTTTGCACAAACATCTGTCCTACCTCTCTACCCCAGCAGTTTGACCATGTACCCCTGCTTTGAATTAAATAAATGAAGGTGCACCTAAAATTGATTCTTCTGTGCTGAAGTTTTTTTTTATGGTTCAGTGCTGCAGATTATTTGGAAATGTAATGGCTTTGTGTTGCTGTCAGAATTTAAAAGTATTTCCTAAACCTGTGCTTCTGTATATTATTTACTTAGCAGCTTTCATTATCATCACGGGGCAGAACACCCCATAAGCTGTTGAAAAATGTGCCACATTTCTTGGCTGGGTTGAGAGCTGCACAAAGATTTAGCAGTAAAACATTCACAGAAGCCACTAAACCAAAACTAGGCAAATGAAGACAAAAAAAGGAGCTCACGTGCACAAAATCAAATCAAGAAAACAAACACACCCTGGACAAGCCGCCAGTCCATCGCAGGGCAATGTCTAAGAATTGTACTAGCTTGTTAAAAAATATATTGGCTCTGAATCGGAACCATCGGTAATTGTGTCTCTGAAAAATGAATTAATATTTTCCCTGAAAGCTAACAGATCCTCTATCCTGCAGACGAGACTACGGTCACATGTTCACAATGTGCTCCCGGCCATATCCTTAGGATATATATTAGGTTTAAGAATGTATTGTCATGGAGGGAGAAATAACAGAAGGGTTTTAAGAATAAAACATGCACTCACAGAGCAGATGAAAAGGCAGACTGCTTGCTCAGACACCAAAAACCTGAGGGGGACTATTGGCACAACCACATAATTATTAAACCATGACGACCCATCAGAATGCATGACACGAGGCTGCGTCGATGAAGAGGGTATGCAGGACACCCTGCAGTCAAATCCGCCTGCTGTGTAGGCAGAGGACCGTTCTTGTGCATCACTTACTGCCACATCATATGTGAGTTTAACCTCATCTTACCTCCCGCTCTGCAGCACAACTCGGAAGCCCTATGGAGAACGATGCCAGCGTTTCCTGCAGCTAGAACATTAACCTGCATAATGGTATTACATCATGAGACAAGTAACATACAATGCAATCCTTGATGGAGCGCTTCCAGGGACGGCGAAGCCCAGGGAAGTTCAAGAAATGTGAAATGGCTTCAATAAACAGTCACATTTATGCAAAGCGTCTCAGCCAAGGATTTGGCCGTGACCATAATGTAATTAAATCCTGCAGAGAGGAGTGCTGCCATGTGCTCAAAGGACTAATTCAGCGACACACTATTTTAGTAAAAAATTCACGGACTGAGCGATCATTAACTAAACTAAAGTCGTCGTCACACCTGACCAAGCGAACTCCGGTTCGCTTGGTCAGGTTTTAAGAGTCAAGAGCAGTATGGGTGAAGCAACAGTTTTTGGTTCCTTCAGCCAAGTTCTTGATACTGCTGGTGTCCTGGACCCAATCCAAGCTGTCAATCCCAACCACCTCCAACTCCCCGCCCCTCTCATTTTCTCACCCTTTCTTCCCCTACTGTCAGCTAATCTCTTACCACTGATTATAGATCATTCATTCTTTCTTCCTCTCTCTTTTTGTTCTCATCATTCTGCTTCTCCACCTATTTCACCCAGTCGGCGGTGACGGTACGTTTCTCTCTTCTGCCCTCCAACTCATCTTTGTCCTTTTTCCACCGCTAACAACCATATGTCCTCTAGTCAGCGATGTCTGCTTTGTGCCACATATTCAATGTTATTTAATATGCAAGGCTGCTTAATTCTTCACATGGAGGAAATTAGTCTGTTTGCTTCTGAGTGTGTGTGTGTCGCATCTGTGAAAGCATCTGGATCTTGAAACTCTTCAATCACACCACGTTTTTTTGTCTGACCTTGGTCTGCAGTGATGAAGTAAATGTGCATGGTTCTCAATTGCAGGGATTTCACACTCTTGTGTGTGGTTGTGCACATTGCTGTACTAGTGCATACAGGCACTCTTGAGGGGCATGTGTAATGATCTGCCTTTAATGATCTATTAAAATACACTTAGCCCAGTAATTATAGGGCCAGTCCCAAAAGGCTTATGAATCCCCAGGAGGGATAATAGAAGATGTAGGAAGTCCATAGAAACGTAAGTGTGATTTATGAAATGCAAACACTTCTGAATAACGTTGTCTTAATTCAATCCAATTGTAAAAAATAAAATAAAATAAAAACAGAAAAAGAATCCTCGGCAGAGGAGTGACAACAAATCTGTCCGACTGCAATTTGTCTTTACAAGCGAGACACGTTCGCCTCCTCTTATCCTCTTTGAAAGATGGAGAGATAGTTTAAGGCTGGGCCAGGAGGAGAAAAACAAAAGCTTCCCGTTGGAAAATATATGGCCTATGCATAAATATTCATGTTTGTCTCGCTCGTGACTACAAAGTGTTTGATGTGGTTTACACACACGTCATTCCTGCTGCCCCCAGGCAGAGATCATTGCCATATATTTCTACTCCCGCTAAAACTCCATAAACATGTCCCTCGTTTCTTTCATGATGCCCTAGTAGCTCACCTTGAGCGTGCTGTCGGCCTTATCTACACATGTGGAATATATTTGTGGACAGAACTTGTTTTTTGTTGTTTTTTACATCAAAAGTACAGAAACACATTGCAGGTGTAACTAAAACGATTGCAGGATTTGAGGTTTGCGGGAGGCCTCCCACTTCCTGTGATCCTGGTCTTTATCAGTGCAGTCGCCCGGCGACTTTAAAGTGGACTGGCTCATGCTTCGTCTTTCCGTACGCCGAGACCGTTTTCTGCCTATCAGCTCTTGAATTTACTGACATATTCACTTGTTTTGAATGAGAGGCCACTATTTCATCTGTCTAAATCCATCTCATCCATCTTCTTCTTACAGAAGTGCTCCTGCTAAGTAGAGCTGTGACTTGGACTTTGCGAGTTTTTGATTCTACCAGGAGACATTTTTCTCTGGTTGACTAGAAGAAGAGAAACTATTTGTTGGTAGTAAGGTGTTCTACCTAATCCTTAGTGTCACATGGCATGCCTCCCTTTCTATTTTCCTTTTCAAACCTGACTATTGTACTTCATGTGCGAGGCCGCGTTCCCTTTGTTCTCCTGTTCTCCTCTCTAATGTCCTTTAAACATGCCATTGTCACCAAGTTTACCTCCAACATTCTTTTTATCTCTTCATTGAGACCTTGGCCTTGGTGATAAAACAGACAGGTAGAATCTGCCTGTTTCAAGCTGTCAAAAGTGAGCTGGCAAAATGTGTGCCAGGTGAAAGCTGCCACCTCGGGGGGTTATGATACCTCGGTTAACCTTCTTGATATGTCCGTGCGCTGTCACACTCATGCCTCCTCTGCTTTGTGCTTGTCTGCATCTCCTTCCTCACCTTACCACCATCCACTGTCCCCCAGCCAGAGGAATCATTTTTTCAGTCGTCCATGTTGTTTTTTTTTTACTAATATCCTGTCTCAAGTCTCCTTCAGACTCTTCCTGTATCACTGCCTCCTTCTGTCCCCCATCCATCCATCTTCCTGCAGATGAAATGATGACATTTGTTTCGTCTACAGTTGCTTTTCCGCTTCGCCGTTAACTGGTGTTAACTATGGGTAAGCGGTCCACCCTGGATAAGACGGCAAATCATCGCAGGGCCACACAAATGCTCACACTCACACTTACAATTTATTGTTAACCAATTCACCTAAACTGCTTGTTTTTGGAGGTGGGAGCCAGAGAACCTGACAAAAACCCACGCAAACACGGGGAGAACATACAAACTCCTCACAGAAAGGAATCAAACCTGGAGGCAACAGCTAGAAAGCGTGCCCTTTGCAATCTAGTATTCATATATTGACCTGTATGTCAGGATATGCATATGGAAAAATGCATGGTGGTGTGCTCAAGTGGCTGCACAAACAAAGTACTGGAGCTTTGCTGTCAATCATCTGAAATAAGAAGTGTTAATGAGAGACATTAAATCAGATTGGAAAGATGGTTGATTAAGAGACTGTTTCTATAAATTAATATTTAATTTTTTTGTATTAATGGCAGGTCGTGGCTGAGTATGACTCCTTCTTTCTGCAGTCATTCAGCTGCATTCAACTAAGAATCTCTTTCTGTCTTTCTAATCTGCAGGAATTCTCTTTGCTCCAGCTGGACAGTGTGGCAGACCAACGCGTCAGCATCATTGGTTTTTCAGTCTTCAACAGAACTCATCCCTTCTTCCAGGATTTTGTGCTCAGCCTTAATAGGTCCTGGCAGGAGAACTGTGACCACGTACCCTTCGCCGGAACCCCAGTTAGTGCACACACGCTCTCACACGCAGGGAAGACCAAGGTTACCCGCTTTAGGTAAATGGATGAAACCGGTTTATTTATGTCCTTGGCAAGGTAACAGGGCAATCATTACTTCAATGCACCCCATAACTCTACTAGTACTACTGCAGTATCTCAACCTCACAAACTGAAGGAGCACAGTCACTGAGATAAAAGTGAAGAGGCTGATATTTCCAATGCAGCCCATTAGTAGTGCTGCAGACCTCCTGTTGTGTTTATATATATATATTACAAATTGTTACTTTTGTTACAGAGGAAATGCAGAGCAGCATAGCGTCATACACTCATAGCATACCCCCCCCAATCATCCATTGTTCCTCAGTATTCAACGGGTCATGCTCTGCAATATTGAATAAGCGATATATATAAAGACTGCTGCAGGTTTGTACTTAGAAAACAATAAGTAGCTAAATAATTAGATATTTTAAAAAGTTCCCTTCTTAGTGATGCGAGTAGTTTCTACATCGTCCTCATCAGATTAGATATAAATGACCTATACATGAGGCTAATAACGACCTCCCCAGCAGAACGTCTAGGCCAGGCATGGGCAAACCAAGGCCCGGGGGCCATATACGGCCCATTGGGCTATTTAATCCGGCCCGCCGAACTTGTCCAAATGATATCATTAAATTACATTTTATTATACCTAATTAAACCTCATTCATTTGACCTTTTCCCTGTAATGCTGCCTGTAAAATGCCAAATCCTTTCATGTAATGTCTTTTACATGTCATTTATATTAGCTCACACAAACACTCCATCCATCTGTTCCTGGCCCGGCCCCTCTGTCAAAATCTAGAACCCATTGTGGCCCGCGAGTCAAAAAGTTTGCCCACCCCTGGTCTAGGCAAAGCTACCTCATCCATTCGTTCAGAAATGATCACTCGGAAAAGCAATATTTGTATTTTAATGTTACCATAGTCTTGGAAATATTTGTTGCTTTAACTTTTAAAGAATACATTTAAGGCCTTAGTGATTCATTGGAATTAAATGATAAAGGAAACAACGTTGCATGGACCTCTAGATTGTAATTATGACTATTTTGCAATTCAGATATATTGTATATCTCTCACTTCATAATTAATGCTTTTGGGTTTGTAAAACCTGTTTATTCTTATTTTTATAAATGCTCACCACCATCAGTTATTGGGAATATAACTCATTAAAATATTTAGAATTTCATCAAGAACCATCCATAACTTTTTTCCGTTTCCTTGCTAACCCACAGGCAGATCTATGCCTCCGATTACATAACCTCTGCCTCGCCTCGGCGGGGGTAAATATTGCTTTGTGCTCAGCAGGTCTGTGCCTGCAGCAATTAGAAGTTGTGCATAACTAGCTCATAACTACATGTCAGAAAAGAAGGCAGGGCAATGCTGTGATTAACTAGTTTAGCCAAGCTTATCGATCATTTGCTGTCTTTTCATTTACTGTAATTAAGTCTGGAGAAAATTTAATTCTGGGGCACATGCATACAAGAATGCACTCAAGTGACCTCTTTAAATGTGTAATGCTAAGATGTTGAATGATTTCAAAAATAAACCACCATGCAATCAATCATAAACAATTGCCTCATTGATAATACTACACTTCATTAGGTGCATTTCATAGATTTAATACTTATATTAAAAAAAAAACTAAAGCAGTCCAAAGAGGGCAAACATAAACATACACAAGAGTTCACTGCAAACAAAATAAAAATGAATAAAAAAGCAATGAAACACAAAAGCAAGGAACCAAAAAAAAACGAAAACCCACACACACCAAAACAATTCATTTGGCGCTCTGGAAAAAATGGCTGAAACAAGTGGCAACAAATAGAATCACAAACTGAACGTACAGGAGGAAGAGATGAAGGAAAACAATCAGACAGGTGGAAGCAAGGACGCTATCACACACTCGGGGAAATTGAATGAGGGAAGGTTTAGGGGAAAGATGCAAGAAGGGCAACGCGATAAACTGAAAGGAAATGTATAGAAAGGGAGAAGATGAAAACAAATCAATGCTCAGAACAAGACTCACTTAAAAAAAACTCAGCACTGAATAAATCTTTCAAAATAAAATAGGAAACTGGGTGTGTGTGTTCTTGAAATGGTGTGAATGCATAATGCATTGACTGTCTTCCACTCTCTCTCTCTCTCTGCAGCTCTCCTCAGCTCTACTCTTTGATGCAGTGTACGCGGTGGTGGCGGCAGTCCAAGAGTTGAACCGGAGCCAGAACGTTGGTGCCACTCAGCTTTCCTGCAAGTCTTCCAAGATCTGGGAGCATGGCACCAGCCTCATGAATTATCTGAGGATGGTAAGAATTATCATGCTGGACGTGATGAATACAGATGACAGAACTATCCAAAATATGATTCCCTGGGATAAGTGAGAGCATCGATACCATGTTCATTTCTTTATGGTTAATAAGCAGCTGCACTTTTGACTGTTATCTTTGGCTCAACTTGCATACACAACAATAGCAGCTAAATACATTAATCACATTAAATCAGAAAGGCAAGCTTACTTTCCTTTTCTTTGAATGTCATAGCCTAGATATTTGCCATTACAGCTGATGTCAACTTTTAAGATGAACTTTTTTCCATCATTTATTTCATCTCTGTGACAATGAGATGAAATAAATCTCCCTACAAAGGAAAATGTATGTAAGCGATTGGTCTAAGTACTTCATGTTTTCAGTGTCTGAACATGTGAAGATGACTATTGTCCTCTAAATTTAAAATTAGTTACTGCCCTTTCTTTTTATTATTAGTCTAAATTTCATCTTCCATGAATTTACTCTGACATTAACCAGGGAAGCTGTATGCAAGAACATCTGGATCAGGTGACCCACAGATCAAGCCGTCTAAACAATCTCCTTGTAGTGCAAAGTCCGTGCAATGTCTGTTTAATATGCTTTCCTACATGCTTGTATACTGCTTGCTAATCTTTGGAACATTATGGTCACATCCAAAAACATCAAGTATTCATAAGCCCAACATCATTCAACACTAAGGATGACATGAAGCCTGTCGGTTTCTCTGTTTTGGATAGGTAGAGCTGGATGGTCTGACAGGCCATATTGAATTCAACAGCAATGGCCAGCGGTCTAACTATGCCCTGAGGATCATGCAGAACAGCAAGAATGGCCTAAGGCAGGTAAAGTAACTTCCCAGTCTTTCATATCAGACGTTTGTCTTAGAAGTAAACGCAAGTCAAGCATTCAGAAAGCAGCCGCTAAAGCCTAAACCTCACATGGCTGATGGTGGATTCTGGGAGGTATTGCTGAATACCACATTTCTGCTTGCTATGATTTACCTGTTATTCCTTAAAGTTCTTCAGTATTTCTGGAAATGTTATCGTTGTCTTTTATTGTAGGGATGTACCACGAGTTAGGCTCCACATACTGGCACCTTTTGATGAAAACAATACCCATAAGCAGTGGTGGAATTTTTCTAGGTGGGGGCTGTCTATTTCAGCAAACATACCGGTATTTCATATAAAATTAAAAAATTTAAAAAAGGTATTAAATTCACATTACTACTTTGGGGTTGAATTGATTAACAATGTATTTCAATGTCCTGTTTCAAACACATACCAGACTGCAGCGATGTCTATGGGCACTTCATTATTCCCCCCCAGAAGAGAGTGTCATTTTTCATTGTAAATATGCAAATTGTCTTGACTTAAGCTGAGAACTGCCGCTGGCTAAAATAAACGGCCATCGGGTCAGTGAGATTTGAAAAAACTTTATTTCTTATTTAAGGTTGATTGCATGTTTAAATTCTGGCAAAGTCTGACGCCGGATGCCATTCCTGCAGCAACCCTCTGCTTTTATTCAGGCTTGGGGCCGGCTCACGGGAGACACTGGCTGCGCTACGCTAACTCCTGCTACCCGTGCTACCTATGAGGCTGCGTTAGAGTTGAGAAAACTGATTTAAATACTGTTGAATTATTAGACGCTGCATGATGCCACCTGCTGAGAATGATTTTTCTGTCGTCCCAGAACAAACTGACTGACAGGATATAAGAAGATATTTTGCACAGATAATATTTTACACACAGATTATTTGTGCATAAAAATGCATAAAATAATCACAATTAGTTTAATTTATTATTGTTATAATTATGATTACTAAAAATAGCAATGGCCCTGCGGTAAATTGGGGTTTCATCTGAGGTGTACGTAGACACTTTATACAGTAATTGTACCTTACACTTAATGGTACATGAACTTAGACATAATAGTCTTGATAGCATCCTTCTGTTTGAGGATTGTACATATCATCGATGTACTCCGCTCGTACTGGCGCACTGGTGTGTTTCAGGATAATTTCATGCTTCGTCTCCATCGTCATTGTGCCTCTTTTCTTGACACTGCCATCCTTACTTATAAGGAATACTCAGATACTCAAATTTATGCACGTGTGCCAAAACACAATATGGCTCGCAGGTTTGCTCGTGTCTCAGAACACTTGTATGTCGAGGTATTACTACATTATTGCTGCCTCTTTGAAGAAACTATGTGCACGTTAAAACAGAAGCTCTTTGCTAATGCCAGTATTAGTTTTACAGAAGTGTTTACTTATCAAATACAGATACTTTGTGACTCATTTTGGAGTAAAATAGCAGAATGGAAAGTCATTATCACTATTTGTTTTGTTTTTTATGACTGTAATGTAAGCAGGTTTTGTGAGTGTCGTCAGTCTAGTGTTGCTTCAGGGGATGCTGGGATTTCAAGCTTCCTACATGAGTAGCATTATTGTCTGCTGTGTTCAGTGACATGCATCACCAGGCATTCCATTCCAGGACCAGAACCACCCGCCACAATCTCTGATGCTACTCCACCATGACAGCTCTCTGCATGCGCTTCACACCAGGGAAGACAGTTTCTAATACCGAACAATGTATTTTGAATTGAACACATTTTCCAGGATAATGAATACTGAAAGGAAACAATAATCAAATGGAATGAGAGGCTTTGAGTGCTTTCATTTTAAATTAATGGATACCAGGGCAATTTGCACCCTTGTTCTCAGTGCTGTATCTTTAACATAAGAGTTGGAGGCTCAAATGATTCATATCAAGAAAATGGCAGTAGATCCTTGGGTCTCTAACAATGATTACCCTCGCCGAAGGGGAGGCAAGGGTGTTGCAATTGGGTCCGTTTGTTTGTATGTTTGTCTGTCAGTTTGTTTGTCTGTCCGAGCGGATAACTCAAAAAAGAGTAACCCAATCGACTCGAACTTTTTACACAAGCAAGGTTCTGTCCGTGGCTCGGTCCTCCCCGAGAATGGCGTTGATCCGGATCTGGATCCAGATTCTAGAATTATTTTTACATCTGGAATTGTGCCTGTGCTGTAGACTGTCACTTTAAGAGGGAGGGAAACGAATGGCATGATGGGAAAAAGAGTCCAGAAGGAGTCTTGTAGTACGTTCCGGAGCAGCAAGCTAGAGCAGGTTTGGCCCCTCTGATCCGGAAGCCCTGTTTACTGTCTCACAAGATCCAATAATCTATTGGAGGCGAGGGTCTGCAATCTCTGATTGTCGTTTTCTAGTTTGCTTTGTAATGACTGACATAAGACCCATTATCGCAAAAATTATCCCAGACTTCTGCTCATTTTAAAAATATCTAAATATTGAAAACGAAGAGGGTTCTCCGTTGAATTGTGGTCAAAGAATCTGGTAACCAGAATTTCAGCTAGGTAGGGAGAGAGTAAGGAAATAGCTTCAAATCCAAAACTGGCTAGGGAAATATATTTGGGGAAAGTATTTGGCCAACACCCTCCCATCCATCAAAAGAATTGCCAAACTGAGCCATCGCCAGCAGTAAAACTCTGTGGTTCAACATCCAGGAGAAAAATATGGTCTATAAGTAATAGGATCAATGACAAACATCAGTACAAACATTCTATGGATCACAATTGGAAGTGGAACGTGAAAAATCTGACAATGGTTGTGTTTTTGTTTTAATGTTAAAATTCCAGGTACTTCTCATTTTAAGAATATTTCCTTTTCTTGTTTTACATGAATGACAAACAGCTTGTGTAGCTGTACTGTTCCAATGGAAAAAATGCTCATGAATAATACTGATTTCTTTTGAAGTTCACTTTAGTTCTCTCCCTTTGTTTATTCAGTTAACACCTCGGTGAACACCGTGAAAATTGTAAGAATAAAGACAAAGGAAATGTACTGAACTGAAAGCATTTCACTGCCTTTGAAACATTCAAATGCAAACACTAACACTAATTATAGATCGCGCTGCACGGTGGCACAGTGGTTAGTGCTGCTGCCTCACAGCAAGAAGGGTTTTCATGTTCTCCCTGTGTCTGCGTGGGTTTCTCTCCGTGTTCTCCGGCTTCCTCCCACCACCCAAAAAAAATGCTCATTTGGTGAAATGGTTGCACTAAATTGCCCATAAGTGTGTGTGTGTGTGAATGAATGATTGTCTGTCTATGTGTGGCCCTGCCATGAACTGGCGGCTTGTCCAGGGTGTGTACCCCACCTCTCACCCGTTGACTGCTGGGATAGGCTCCATCATTACCCGCCACCCGGTAACGGACAACGCGTTCAAGAGGACGAAAGAATGAATAATTAATTATACATCAACAGATTTAATGAATTACAATCGCTCTACTCGACGTCCGTGCACATAATACTACGTGCGCCTGGGTTCCTCACTTTAATTATGGATTCTACAGCAAGCAGTTCTTTGCACCTGAGGTTTTGCGGCCGGTCTATAAGCGCACATTGATGATCAGTCAAGATCAGAATCTGAGGAGTTCCTTATGAAGGGGAGATAAATGGATTAGTGAGGTCTGTTGAGCCTAAAGCGAGTTTTCAATGTCATGAAGGTGGTCTGTCTTTCAAACTGGCTGGATCACCATGGCAACGGTATCCTACATGTTCTGCAAGAGGTAATACACTGAGCTTAAAATATAGATTCAAATCAGTTTCAAGCAGCACACAACGTATTTTCCTGATGATATTATATAGGAGCGATATGGATTCTGAGCTTTGTAATTACAGCAGAGCAGTGTAAGCTCTATGCCCCTTATTGTTACCTCCGCTGAGGCGTTCGTCCGTCCGTTAGCAGGATACCTCAAAAAGGTCTGGACGGATCTTGATGAAATTCTCAGGAAATGTTGGGAATGTTACCAGGAACAGATAATTACATTTTGCTGTTGATCCACAAGAGATCCTGGATTATGGATCAGTTTGAAATGTTCATTAACATTGCAGTCAATGTTTTCCTTTTATAGATAGGGGACATTAAATGGTATGTTATTAACCCTGAGTTTGTGTGCAGTGGAACTGGTTCATTTATTTTGTTGAACAATATTATTCCAGGAAGGGTGTGCAGTATCCTTTTTCTATTTTTAAATTTTTTAAAGTGATGGCAGTCTTCAGGTGTTCCTTTACCAGAAAAAAAGAGTTTATGTGCAACCCATATTATACGATCCCATAGAAACATAAACAATCCTATTGACTCTTCCAACAGCTCAAAGTTATATGTGACTTCTTCGGAGTGATGTTGCATAAGTTGAATTATAGATTTGCATCAGTAGTCTACACACGGCAGCATCCTCTGTGGTTCGCTCCTTTGTTTGGTCTCTCAGAGACATACAACAGTCCCCTTTCCTCCTTTGTTTTTTTCTCAGTTTGCTCTTTGCAGTCTGGAGATGGGGAATAGATCAAAAGCAAAATGGATGAGCTGTTTTGCAAGATCCCCCCAGTCTTATCAGATTTCAAGGCTGGGTGATATTGTGTATGTGTATCTGTGTGTATTCTGTGTAATATGCATGTACATGCAAATTCATGTGAGGCTGAGTGCATCTTGCCTGCCTCCGTGTCACAGTTTTCATCAGTCAGCCCGGTCCTGCTATCCTGCGAAGACTCTTGATGTGTTGTAGCCCCAGAATAACCTTGGCTGCAGCGTAACTTCTGCTGGGTGCGGAAAGATTCATAATCCTTTTGATATTACATTCATTGTGATTGGTGTTCTATTTGTTTATCTATACACGCTGTACAGTATGCATGTCTTTCAAGTAAGAGTGGCAAAACCATTGTATATATAAAAATAAATAAGAGCATACAAATGATAATAAAATAATATTTTTCTGCAGTGAAGCAAATTATTCCAACTGACCAACCCTATACCCAACTCACCTGAACTCTGTGATGACGTATTTAACACAATACAGTGTATCCTTACTGGGGAGCCTTCAAGATGCACCATATGCAAAAAATTGATATATTTTTGCTTGTACAATTTAAGGATAATGCAATTAGACATTTGTGAAAGTTACACTGCATATAATGCATTTCTGATGAGTGGTGGGCCGCCCTGCTGTGGTTAAGTATCTCGCTCAAGGTTACAGCGGGTCGTCGACTTATGACGACAATTGGTTCCGAGGGTTTCGTTGTATGCCGACTCGGTCAGAAGTCACCCCATAAGTATATTATGCTGCGTCATGATAAGGGAAATATTGCAGTAGAAAGAGGCTTTTGGTAGTCATCTTGAGAACGAAGAAACTGTAACACTCGGTTCGCTCGCTCGCTTATGTCGGAAAACCCCCTCGTAAGCAGAAAAAAACAACAGACAAGTTCGGTCGTAAAGTCAAACTGTCGCAAATCGCACAGGTCGTAAAAGTCGGCGACTGACCTTCTGATATATCAGTGACACTCTTACCCCCCCAGTCCTGCCCCCAATTTAATTCAATTTATCGGCATTGCTGCACTCAGTCAATTCTAGCTGCTATCATGTCAGGCAATTGTATGACTTATGCTTAATAATACTCAGAATATTACTACAGCGTTTATTTATGGTGATGCATTTTGTGTGTCACAACTACTCCTAATGTACTGGACAGAGAAGTGACTATCGGTCAAGGTGGGACCAATGAAGGCTGTTTTTAGTACAAAAGGAAATGAGAGCACATGTTAAAAGAAAGCTTCAAATATAGGAAAAGAAATAGAATATACTGTATATGCAAAGTACTAAATAAACAGAATCTTTATACTTTGCCAATATCTTTTGGAAGCTCAAATGCAAAGTATAGCAAATAAAAAATCACCTAACTTTATCTGACGGATTGTGTGGCTTCAGATTCACTCTCATACTCTGGCACTCGTGTAACAGGGGAAGCTCAACAGTGAACATTCAAACAGCCGCACACCTTTAAAGCTTTGTCTTTTGAATCAATGGGCTGCTGCTCCTTCTCCACTCAGCTGCACTTCCACACCGGTTTGCTTTCCCCAAGCCTGTCTTTACTGCATTGTGTCAAGCTCCTGTGTCTGAGTAGCCTCTGATGACTTCCCACGGTGGCAGCCTGATTAGTCTCCTGCCCGTTAATGATTGCTCGTACTAGAGAAAGCTTCTGTGCAAAGATAGCACACTTTTCTACTTGCTATTTCACAGAGAAAGCATGCATGACAGTTATCCCCATTAATCCAATGCATGTGATGATAATAATGCAGTGCTTGCACTCTAAATATAAATACTCACTGCTGATTCAATCAGTGGGAAGGTCTGTGAATGGGTAGAGGCAGTACCTACACTATTTCAGCATATTATCATCAAGCATGATGTTGCTATAAGAACAATAAAATCCATCCTCATAGGCCCATGGACTTATTATGCTTCTGCAACACACTCAGACACTATCAGGCACGCATATATAAACACACACATGCAGTAACAAAAAACACACACACACACGTGTTCATTTCAGACCTAGGCTCATGTGCCCCACCATGACATCTGAACGCCTTTTCGTAAGTGGGCTGTAGCTTTTTCTTTTCTTGAATAAGATGGATGAATCCGTTTTCTCAGCCACTTGTCATACTTCACTGAACAACCCCTTTAATCTTTTCCTCATGCTGTAATTCAAGGTCGCAGAACAAGAAATTGGTGAACCATCGGAGTGTGGGTTGTTCAACCACTTCTCTCTCTCTCTCTCTATCTATCTATATAATTATCTATCATCTTGTATATATTTTTGCTCTTATTAAATAGCTCCAATGTTAACTCCACCCTATGTTCTGGCTCCCAAACTCACTGCTCCTCATATTCTCATTGATTTTCCTTCCGTTTGCGCACAACTGTTCACTAAGTGATTGGCATTTCCCTGCATCTTTCTATTTCTCTCGCTGTCTTTCACTTTCTCTCCTCTCCTGTTCCCCTCTCTCTTATTTAAACCCACTCTTCTTCTTCCCACCTCTCTGTTTCCCAGGAAAATAAATGCAAGGAAGAACTCAACAGTGTGAATTATTTTTCCTCTATAGATTCACCAGCTCTGCTGCACTAAGTTTCAGCTATTTATATTCTTACGCATGAATATTCTGGTGCTCAGTGGCATGCAGATTTCTCTCTGCATAAAAAGAAATCTTGGGAGTCCATATTCTCTGCGTGTGCTGCTTGTCTAATGAGGTTTTACTTCATGGTTTGGTGCTGTTGGTTTATTTTTAATGTGAGACTGTAAAACTTACAGACACTATGTACCATACGAGGAAAGGCATTTAAGATAATTGCTGTTCTTTCCAAGCTGTTAGATTGATGGTAACCATGTTGCACTCAGATGAATATTTTATCAAATTAATTTGTTGTGTGTGTGTGTGTGTTTAATCTTTTCATTATGTGTGATAAAATGAGCCTCCTCCTGTTTGTATGCTGCGATTTAATATCATGTAATTTATTGCACGACATTACTGAGAATAATTATTGTGTTAACGGTATTCATTCAATTTGCTAAATGCCACTAAGTGTTCCCTCACATGGATCCCTCCTCGCATTTAAGCATCCTCCTTCCTGTGACTTGAGGGGAGTTGCAGTGCAGCTCTGCTCTGCTCCTCTTTCAACAAGTCCACCTCAGGGTCATTTCCTTCCCCAACATCAAATAGTTCATCTCACTTCGTGTCCACAGCGCCCCCCCCCCTCTTACTCATGCTCAGACCTTTGATGACCCCTGCTGAGCCCAGACAGGCCACAATCTGCCACCTCCCACCACCACCTCATACTCAACTGATTGAACATACTGATTGCTGAACAGCATATTTTCAAGGACTCTTTTTTGTGTGTGTCATAGTACACTCACATTCCGTCCCTCTTTTTGTGTTTTTAATTTTTAATTTAATTTAATTTTTTTTTGCTGAGGCCATCATTAGCAGCGTGTCTTGTTCGGGTCATTGGGAAGCACAAGCCCATTTATACAACGGAGGTGATGTTGCTCCCTGGGAAAAGGATATATATATATATTTTTTGTCATATACAAATACTGTATTTGATTCTAGATGTTTTCTCCCCCCGACATTGCCATTCATCATTGAAGTTAGGAGAGTGGATAAACCTTTTCCAAGTTTTTGCACTGATCAATATCAGCCTTTAATCAGTGATCTTCACTGGTCTGACCCCGACTAGTGGGAGGAGTTACAAAGGCGTTCTACGCTCTGATCAGAATGCACATTCCAGTGACACAACATCAAATAGCCCAGTAATGTACCAATACGCAATAAACTGTCATTTTTCTCATTTAATCCTGCTATAAAATGTTTCTAATGGAAAAAAGGTTGATCATTATGTTCAGTGATATTATGCCTCTGCAGGCAGGCTATATTTGCATATGGAAGTACATTAAACCACTTGAATATAAATATAATTTTGTTTTATGGATTTATTAGACTTCTTTTTTTTTATGCTTCCTGCTTGTACCGTTCCTTAGTTAAAATGTTCTTGTTCTCGTTTTATCCTTATTTGGGCAGTGTATTTTTAATTCCACATAACAATCTTCTGTTTAACACCCAGTGTCTCCTCCTGTTATTCTCATCATTGACGTTGTGTTTTTGTGTGTCAGCCTCACAAATGAGATGATAATTTCATGAAAATGGAAGATAAGGAAAGGAAATGATTTGCTGGTAGTTCTCACGATGTAAACAGGGAGCGATAGTCTGTACCGAATAATCCTATGAAATCTGAGCAAATAAATATCTATTTTTATCTGAAAACCAACAGCTTTGACGAGACAAATGAATATTTGACTTACAAATCAGAAGTATACAATTCTTGTAGAATTTTCCCAGCCATTGGGTGGCTCGTAAATCCATTGAAGATTAGTGCAAGCGAATCCCTGAGCTATTCTCCTTTCCTGAAAATAGCAAGATGCCAGGTGAGATTGAAAAAGAAAGAGGCTAATTTTCAATCTATTTAGTATGGATTAAGAAATCTGGTTGCTGTGACAGGGTGAAGGAGGTGATGGAAAAGGCCTAGATGGATTAAAAGGACACGAGAAGAAAGAAAACACAAAAGCACACGAGGTGGATGTCTGACTTTGTACCCGAGCTGTAATGAAAATGAGGATGTGGCTCTGTACCACAGGATTTACTAGTAATTAGTTTATTGAATGCATTCTGTTACTTGTGACTGATTACATGGCCTGTGTTCCCACCTCAAGGAGCCACACATTTCTTCTCTGATTCCTCCAGCAGTCTTATTAGGATTTGATGGTGCCGTGCCTCACAGACATCTGTCTGATCTGTCCACTCCTTTGTTGTCCGACTTAATCTCTGCTTTGTGATGGTCACAAATCAGGCAATTTAGCCATTCTCATTTCTATTTTCCCTTCCAGCTCATGCAATGATCTGTGTGTGCATCCTTGCTGTCTTGCAGATTGGGCTGTGGCACTCAGAAGATGGACTGTCCATGGAGAGAGCGCTTCCATCGATCAATGTGACAGACACCCTTTTCAACACTACTCTTATAATCACAACAATATTAGTAAGAAACTTTGTATGAGCACTGACATCACACACGTCAGCAAGCAGTGCAAACTGTCCTATTAGCTCGCCTCCTCGGCTGAACTGCATGTAGCTGACTCGCTGTGATGAAAGCACGATTGCCATATCAGAAGCCCATTTTGTATTTTCAGATCCAAACTGGGCCCTCTTGGGATCAGAGGAATAGATGCTGCATGATTGTTTTGCTCAGTTCTTCAGATGAGGCTACATCACATGCAGCAGCAGTTCATAACTCACCTTGTCATCCATTCCCAGCCTTTGTTTGAAATATAGATCCTGTCAGCTGTCGCTACCTCACCGCTTCTAACAAGAGGTTAGGTTAGGTTAAGTTTTGTGCATTTTATTCAGTCCCAATGCAAGCTTCACTTGATTGACATTGGCTATTTATTCAGCATCAGAAAAGTGAATCTGAGTTAATGTTAGGGAATACTAGTAAATAATTATTTTTAATTCAAATGGAAAAAAATAAGCTTAAATCTCAGCCAGGTGCGGGTGTGTAAAAGGTGTGTAAATAATGTACATTTGCATTATTTAGAATTGTCTTTATATATTTTCTTTTGTTTTTTTTTCCTGTGCTGCAGGAGACTGCCGAAATATTCATTATATATTTTTGATACGCACTCGAGTTGAACAGCTTCTTCTTTTGACTCATGGGAAATATGCATTTCATTTTTGTATTTAAGTTCACTTTGTTCTCGTAAAAACTATATTATCTATAACGTCCCCAATCAGAATCGTTAACCTACGTTGGATCTGACACCTTACCGGTTCATGAACTAAAAATAGCAGCACATTTAATTTTGAACATAGAGCATTCTGGGAAGTGAAGTGTGCGGTATTATCTCAAGGTGTACGCTACATTAGCCCAGCATGCTGGTGGCCCTTATAATGTCACCACAGCACACACAACAGCTGCACAAAAGGATTGATTAATTATAATTGACAAATACAAATTCCAACCCATGGAATGATTTTGTGTATTATTTGTTGTACAGAGGCAGTTAACTACTGATGAGCCATGAGCGATTCACTGTCACTCCTTAATAAAGACTGCTTAAAAATTCTAACAAAAAACACACACACATTGAACTAATGTCTAAATGATGAACGAATGTTGCGGCGGCATTGCATGGTTAAGTTTTTCTTAAGCGATTCGATACCTAATATTGATTAATTGGTCCTCAATTAATTTACCTGGCTATTTTAATTAGTAGTGCAGAAGTTCAGTTCAGTTCAGACAACTTTATTTATTCCAAGGGGCAATTCAGTTTACGCAGTCTACCAGACCATACCATCCACAAACATAATAGATAAGCCTAATGACAATGTTCTCAGTGTTTACATCAAACTTGGGTTTGGAATCGAACACAGTTCCTAAATACTTATGCGAGCCAACAATCTCGACATCCTTACCGCTAATGGAGATGTGTGAATTCCTAGCCCCTTTAAGGAGAATTTAATGACTGCTGTAAAGTAGCTTTGACAGCACTTCAGTGTCCTGATGCACTACTATAAAACATCGCCAAAAAAGACAATCAAATCATTTTGGAATTACATAAATCTCTTGACGCTTCCAGTAAACCGCATTCCTTTCATGCCTTCTTTCATCCCTCTTGCACACACGGATACAGTCGCAGGTACACCTGTCACTCTGCCAGCTCCTCCCTCTGATGAATCAGGTGACAAGGCATAAATTGGCTTGTAAGCACTGGCAATTGTTCCTATTTATTGTGCTGAGTGGCTGGTTTATCGGCCACGGAGTTGTAGGAACGAGAAGGACAGGTTGCCATATTTCACAGTTGAAACGGCTCACCGGTCTCATGGAGACTGATTTGGATTTAGATGGAGCGGCTCATTTCACGGGGAGAGAGGGGGTGCAGTTGGATGATGGAGATGTTTGTGTTTGTGGGAATTTTCTGGGGAAATGAATTCAACAATATTTTCAAAAATAGAAGGAGGCTGTGAAGGAAAGAATTGGCTGAGCATAGACGCAGAGGTTTGATTTTGCTTTAGAGATAGAGGCTCCCTGGACCAAACCTCAGAAACCGCCATGTAACAATTTTCAGTGTGTATCGCAGCTCATTCATCATGGTGCGATTGCCACATTGCTGTTATCTTGCCTGTGGGTGACACACAAGCTACAGCTAAAAGCCTCCATAAGACTCCCTTCTCCCCTTCCCTTACATGTAGCACTGGCTTGGGACACAGTGTGTGTTTATGGCCGGTTCCCTCCCAGTTCAATATCACTGTTAGCCTTAGGAAGAAAAACACAGTCGCAGAAGTTATTAGCACCTGTCTGCTGACACACAATTTGTGAGGAAGGAACGAAGGAAATGTTTCTTGACCAAGACTTAGTTGCACAAAGGCTTGTGTCCATGAATTTCCACACATAGTCACAAGATCTGTCCCCGTTGAGGAAAGAGAGGGGTATTGTTTGAATACGTTTCAAATACCTTGAGGTTTAAAAATGGCAAATTACATTTAGATGTAAAAAGCGTACTGTGACTCTGGCGGTAGAGCTGCTTCTCTGCCTCTGTGGGTGTTTGGGGATGCACTTGCTTGTGATTATCAGAGAATTTTCTTCTCTCTCCAGAGTCCACAACCCCCCCCCCCCTGAGAGAACGAAAATAAGATGCTGCTTTAAAAGCCAGCCTGTCTTCGAACTCATAGCCGTATTGCTTCAGTGTGGAAAAGACAGTTGATGACGTTTCTGCATAGACTTCTAACACTTTTGATCAAGTTATTTAATCCAATTTTGTTCTCAACTTTGCAGACAGTTGCAGTGGAAGGAGTTGATTTGTGTGTGTGTGTGTGTGTGTGTGTGGATGTCTTTGGATAAGTATGAGCTCCAATGAAAGCACATTTTTATTTGCAGTTGGGTTTCTATTTCTGCAGCTAGTCACAAAGAGAAAATAACGCTGGGGCAATTCTTATTACTACGGCGGAACCTAATGGTGATCCCAATGGATAAAGAATAAATGGGGGAAATGACATTGGCATGTTTGACAGGCATCCGTATCAGTGTGTGCCTGGCCAAGGTAACATCAATGGAGAGAAGACGAGCTACAAGGGCAATCGTTTCTAGCCTTATGCTAATAAAGCATATCAAGCTTCCCAAAAAGGGCAGCTATTTATTATTAATATAGAATGTGTCACACACAAATCAGCAAAATCTGAAAAGTGAATTTATGTCTTGTTGTAGGACAAAAACTTGCAGTCATTCAAATGTCAACTGTGTCCTCTGTGCAGGAAAATCCATATGTCATGCTGCGGCCGAGCCACCGGGATTTAGCTGGAAATGAACGCTACGAAGGCTTCTGTGTGGACATGCTTAAGGAGCTGGCGGACATTCTCAAGTTCAAGTACCACATTCGGCTAGTGGGGGACGGAGTGTACGGGGTTCCTGGAGCCAACGGGACGTGGACAGGCATGGTTGGAGAACTCATCTCAAGGGTGAGTAAACAAGGCCGGCAACCCGAACAGCTACTGCGAGCCGTTGACGGCTCACGTCTTTCAATCAGTTCCCGCGTTGTACATATTTCAAATTAGTCACGGCTTGTTGGGGAGGTTGTTCCCCATCGGCTCCATTTCTTAATCTGAATCTGAATCTGAACTGACCTCAGGAGGCTTTCGTGCTGTAGCCGTCTGCATCGTTGCTGTTAAATCTCTCGTTAGGCTTTTGCAGCAGCCTAGTGTGCAGGTAGTATGAGGCCACTAAGGGCATAGAAAGAAGCTGAGACAGATGGACTGAACGACCTGAAACTAGTTTAAAACATTGAGGTGGAAGGCTGAAGACTGAAAGAGGAATGACGTGGTGAAAGACTGATCCTAGAAGGTCATCTGTCCTGTGGAATAATGGTGGGCAAAACCATTAAGGGCATCAAACAAAGGATTGGTCGCTCTTGTTATTATAAGTCTGTCACTGCGCTCATCCACTCTGTGCTTCCTGGAAGCCTAACCTTCAGAAGGGTCAGCCTGTCTCTGACAGCAGCAAAATGGGGGTCAAGACCTGCTGGAGGGTAACTTGCCAGGGGATGCGAGGCATGTGGAAGGATGCTCGACAATGTACGGAGGCTAGAGATTGTTTGATTAAAGGTTTAGAAAGGGAAGAAGAAGAAAAACTAAAAACACGACGCAACGGATGCTAATTGCAGGCTTAATGGATGAAAAGATTTCAAATATACACTCGGTTGCTTCAAAGAAGGACAGCTTGTGATTACTCGATAGCAGATACCACTTTCATTATTTCACTTCATGCAGGTGATTAGTGGGACAGATGTCAGATAGCCTGAGTTAAAGATGTGACATGCTGGGAGCCATTCAGACTGAAGTCTATCCTCCCTGGTTTCACACTGCTGCAGGGACTTTTTGCATCTTCAATGATCCCAAACAGCTCGATACATTATAGACAGGACGGCTTAGAAGGTGACATGAAATTGGCTGGGAATACAGCAGCAAAGATTTTAACATGCCTTGCATTATGTCATATTCGCTTTAACAGAGAAGCACAATATGATAAAATGCAATGGGAAACATGTGGTATTACACATATTTCTCAATTTTACTATAAGACTGTAGGAATCCATTTAGCGGCATCAATATTCATTCTTAGCATAAATGTGTTGTTGTCTGGTTGTGATGTGTTTATGGAGGTAGCGTGACTTTGTTCAATTGGCCTGGATGGCCATTTTCTCTATGTTCTTCTGATTATGGAAACACTCCATCAATGATGGGGAGACACAAAGGCAGTGGTGGTGTCGAGCTGATGATGGCACAGCAGAGGAAAATTGGGCAGCCGGAGTGAAGGCTGGGGTAAGGCCAAAGGGCAGGAATTTCAGGTACACCATGCGAATTGGATCTAATTGTAACACAGACAGCAGCACTTGGGCTCTAATGGTGATGCTCTTCATGTCCGCTGATCTCGTTTTGAACCCAAAATTCCTAAAGGTTAGACTAGAGCGATGAAATATATTTTCAAATCAAATCCAGATAGATGCAGCAAGAAAAAAGAAAAAAGAAAAAGCTCTTTCATTTGTGCCAGATGCTTCATTTTCTGTCTCTTTCCTGGAGATGCAGACAATGTGTTGTGGATTTTTTGGGGGGCTTCTGTTTTCCTCACAGTCATCCTCCCATCCCTCCCCCTTTACCAAATCCTCTTATTTTGCCTGCAGTGGACTAAAAGCAAGGCATTGCTGCTTTCAGTCTTGGCTCCCTGGGTGGATGAAAAATGCCTTGCAGTTGCTCTTTGCTGGTCTGTGTTATTAGGAGGGAGGTTTCCAATATTCAGCCTACATGTGTATGTGTTTTCCCAGGAACTGTTTTCTCAAGTGATTTGTCTCTTATGCCCGTCCCCACCAACCGACACACACACGCACGCACGCACGCACACACGCGCACATTGCCACCGTGGATTAGCGTTAGCACGCAGCTCTGCATACAAAAGGTTGTTATTAAGGAAGTATTTTGTAATACCCCTTCTCTTATATAATTCTTGTCTTGTCTTCATGTGCTTAACTTACTGGCCATAATCTTACGATAGCTTTTCAATGTTCAGCGCATTAATTTGATGTGCATGTTACACATACATGATCTCCTTCCGTTTCCATTGTGTGTTTCAGAAAGCTGACCTGGCAGTTGCAGGCCTCACCATCACAGCAGAGCGCGAGAAGGTCATTGACTTCTCCAAGCCCTTCATGACCCTTGGCATTAGCATCATGTACCGTGTGCACCTGGTGAGTTAACTCTCACCACCTCCCACAGTAACACCACTCTCCATTTCTGACCTGTACATTCTATGGGGTCATTCGCCCCTCTTTTAGCTTGGGTTTGTTGCATGTTGGCTTTTCATTTATACAACAGGGCCTGAAAAAATAAATAAAAAAAGGGTTCTGCCTTCAGGTTATTGTGTGAACAGGCAATAAAAATCTCCTCTGAAAACGATGGCATCACTGCCCTGCTTGTTCCTGCCAGCCTGTTTGTCACACCCAGATGGCCGGCAGTCTGCTTCTATGGCCAGGACGACAACCCAAAAACAACAGCATCGCTGCCTGGTTTTGTTTGTGCTGTGGACTTGGTTGAGTTTATTATTAATGATTGCAAATTTCCTCCACCACCACTTAAATCGTGCTCTGTGGTGTGATTTTGATCACAGCTCCAGCTGCTGCCTCGGCATTTGTGCTGCCGGCATTTCAGTTGTCTTTGTTCATCCGTTTGGATCATTTTGAAAATGATACTGTATGAATGCAGATTTTTTCTCTCAGTTTTCAATAACCAAGATCTATACTGTATCGTTTACTTTGGTGAGATCACACTCTACTGCTGCATCATACATTTTAACCTTTACATGTCTGCCACTCCCCTCACCCTGTGTCTGATTTCTGCATACTGTGCACGCTATACCCTCCTCCTCTCAAACATCTAGTTTGTCTTCCTTGTGTGTCTTTCCTCCTGTGTCTGCATTCTCGATGTTTGTCCTGCTCTTTTTCCTGACTCAGCGTTCAATCGTTCCCTTCTGTTGTCCCTACACTTGGGAATTATTAACATCTGTGTTCTCCAACCAGAAAGCTGAAAAAAAAAACAGCAGAACAGCAGCGGTGTCTGTGGAAATGAGTTAGTGTTTGCGGAATCTGTGGGTCATTTATCATCAGTCCTACCCTCCAAACACCAAGGTGGCACATCTGGATCCAGTATAGGACATTCGTGTAGCATCCCTGGAGGACATTCCCTCACATGCCCCTCCTGTTGCTGTAATTCATACTCTTTTTTCACCTTCCCATACTCAGCGTAAAATGTTAATAGGTGTAGCAGTGAGGAACTCTGTGGATTGCCGACAGTTAAGGAGAATCAATTGGTGTTCGCATCGGGCATGCAAGTGCTAAATGGTCTCCTGGGTCATATCATATTTGATGTAGGAGGCAAACTGGAAGCAGAGATGTTGATGTGGAGCTGACACACACAGTTAGATGAGGTCAGACTTGACCAAGGTGGCATTCTTATCTCCTGGTTAGCAAGTTGATGATTACAGCAAGCTGTTTGAGTATTTACCAAGTGGAATCGATGTTCATTTCACGAATATAAGGTTATTTTTTTCAAACCCCTCACAGCTAGGAATCAAACCCGGAACCTTATTACAATCATGCTCTGTGATTTCTGTTAGAGTTAAAATAGTGGCGTATTTGCAGGACATGAGCAGTAGCTGTCGGGGTTCTCCAGTTGTCTTACCTGATGTTTTGTGGTGAACTGGGACATTGCAGGTTTGCGCTACACTTAATACTGTTGATTATATGAACCGTGCTCTTGATTGCACGCATGGTTTGAAATCACATGAATAAATCTGACTTGCTGTTTTCCCTTCTACATCGACCTGCAGGCAAAAGGTGTTTCCCCAGCGATGAGATTGTGCGCTCTTGATTCCCGGTGCTGGTTCCACCATCCTTTGTTTTTTACAGTGTGCAGCACAACAAAGTAAAGATGCTCTGTGTGCATGTCTGTGAAAGAGAGAGCAGTGTTTGAGACATATGAGGATAATTAGGGTATATCCGGAGCTCTTGTCAGATTCAATGGCCGTCCTGACTTTATTGATTATCTGGCCACACACAACCTTCCAACCTACACAACCCAGATTAAATAGCGCATTCAAAAAAAAAATGCTAACAATTTCACAAACTCACACATGGGTAGTAGAGGTGCACAAAATGCAAAGAGCCAGAAAACCTGAGGAGCCCGAGAGGAAGCAGAATGCTGTTGTGAATATAACATAGTGACCTCAGATACACTCTGCAGATTACCTGTGCCGCTCTCTCAGCAACTGTAGCAGCTGACGGCTGCCTCTATGACACATTTAGAAATGCCCACACCTTGAAAGAGGTTGGGGCGACGCAGGGGGAGAGAAAAGACAGATACAAGAGTGGTGAGAAATAGGTAGAACGGGGAGCGCAAAGGCTGCAGAGGTGATGTAGAAACACGAGCAGGAGCGGGTGAGAGTTGGAATGACGGGGGGGGGGTCTCCGGTGAGGTGCAGGCCATCAGGCGGCTTCAGGAGACGACAGTATGATATGAATACCAAGAGGCACGATGACTGTTAAATGCATGGCTGGTTAACCCCATCTGCTCCTTTAGCCCCCTTCCTGGCGTCACGATAGTCAGTGTCCATTTGAGAGGACTGCAAGAAAATATGTGTGAGCTCATCATCATCATCATGATGCTTCGAGGAAGATGTGCCTGAATTTCCCTCTTGGATTCATAAAGTATTCTGAATCTGAATACAGTATACAAACGACGCTTCCTCATTGTTCTGTTTGGGGAGATGTTCTCTTAAGAACATGCGACACAGGATCTTTTTCTCTTTGTACCTTGTATCCAGTGTCTCCTGTCCTTTCGTTTGCCCCCATTGATAAAGTGAGCCCCTTGGCCCTGATGAAAATTAGATAAATATAGCAGTACATGTTTATGTGTTAATACCAAGGATAAGCTGGGTCTGTAATGTGCGTGTTTACCACAAGACTTGCATCATCTAACTCGAACACCAAGGCAGCTGCTACTCGGTTGTTAGCGCACTATGTCACATTTTCAGTCAAGTCTTCATGGGAAAGTGCGCCACTGTATCAGGCGTGCTCGATTTGCAGCCTGAAGCCTGAAGCTGTTGTCTCTGTGCTCCATGTCTCGCCTGCTGCAGATGACTGACAGCGTCGACAGCTGTCAACACGCTTTGAAACACAAGAACATGCCCAAACACACAGCGACTGACAATCTGTCTTGCAAGCATACAGGAAAAAAACAAAACGGAGAAGCTCATATATGAGCTCAGTGTCGGGGAAAATTTTTTATGCTTATTTCAGTTTGTTAGTTTAGCAAAGATAACTTCTTCTAACTTTATTTTTACATTTCTAAACAATCAAACCTCACTAGTGAGACTGAAATCAGAGGCGAGGCCCTATTATGGGCAGATGTCCTGTAACATATTAGCGCCGTTAGCTTTCCCCATGCACCACCACTCAGTAGTGCACTAACTGCACTGCGCCTGCATGAAAACGCTGGCACCTAACGAGTTAGAACATAATTGTTTATAGAATGTTGGAAGCAGACCTCTGTTTATGAGTTTCGCAGCAAACATGGTAAATGCCGCCGGAGTGAAGATTTCAAAGCGGCATGTAACTCGTTCCATTTCCTGGTGTCTTTGTTCTTTCTGTCTTTTCTGGTCTGTCTATTTCTGATCAGCTCTTCTGCACTTCAAGACTGGCGCCTCGTCTTGATAATGGCACCTTGGTGAGCGTTTAGCATGTGGGCACGCGAAGGGATTATCGAAATGCCGGTTCATCAAACAAGCAACCTGGGTGGTGACCACTCTAACTGTGTTTCACTCCTCAGTTCTATTTTCAAACGGCTATTATCGTTATAATGAGCATTAAACTGGACAGAAACACATTACGACTGGCAGACTGATGGCTTCTTCTGAATGCTTCTGCCCACCTCTTTCTGCTCCACTGACGAGCAATTAGACTTCACACATGAAAGCATTTCTGTCTCAATTCGAATTGAGGCTTTGTTTATTATAAGAATATAATTTCAAGTTTCATTTAGAAAATCAGCGGGCAATATATATTGCTCTGTCCGTCTGACATGATGTTCCCTTGGAGTGCCTTGTGGAGTGATTTGGTGCCTCTCTCGACTCCTAAACGGAAGCTGCGTGGAGCCGCTCTTCACAACGCTCAGAGAGCTGGCATGCTCCTCCACGCTTCCTACTCACTCACCAGTCCTGACAACAATATCCATTTGTTAGTCATTAACAGATGATGGATGCGCGCCTGGGTGAAAGTGTGTAATACTCCCTTGTTGATTTTTGCTCATCCATGCTCTGCGCTGCAACATGCAGACGGAATATGAACACGCAAAGGCACACACAATTGCATTCATACTTGAAATGGGTTCATCAGTAATTAGGTTCATTAAGAGGGCTGCAGCTGTTGCTGTTGGATGACAACACATTAGGAATAAGCAAAGGATAAAGCTAATGTCTTCCCATGTGTGTGTCAGCACATTAGATACTAAATAACAGGAAGTTGTCTTGACGTTGTTTTTTATTTTATTTTATATTTTTATTTTTTTTAAAGCCCTTATCTCTGATGTCACCAACATCCAGGTTGCCATCGTGTTGACAATTCAGGGGAGACTGGCACTGAGAGACAATGTTGATTTGAACGTTTACATGCAAATGAGATTCATATAGTTGGTGTTCAGTATCAATTTGGAACAGGGGAAGCTATGCTGCTTATTATTTTCAAATCTTTTTATAGACTCTTCCGTACACCTTTCTCATCTAAATTACACAGGCATTTTACATGGACAAAAAAAATGCTCCTGATGCAAAAAGAAAAGAATAACAATATCTCAAATAAAATCAAGTTTTGTTTAAATAATCTTGGCAATCACTTTATGAGACCATGTTGCTTTTTCACAGGCCATTGAGTCCATCTTTAAGCCGAGGTACTTAACCTCTTGGTAATTGTTAGTCTTTAAGGTCTGTTCAGGCTTTATTGATTTCAGCTCTGTTTTGTGCATGTGTGTGTGTGTGTGTGCATGTTTGTTTCAGGGACGTAGGCCGGGCTACTTCTCCTTCCTGGATCCCTTCTCCCCTGGAGTCTGGCTCTTTATGCTTCTGGCCTACTTGACTGTCAGTTGTGTCCTCTTTCTGGTGGCCAGGTAAAAATGTCACAAGGAAAATACACTCTGCACAGAAGAAAGAACGGACTGAGAGACAAAGAGCAAATTAGACAAACAAGACAGTGGGGACAGTTTTTGTTTTTTGAGGTAATGTGGTTGAAGAAATAGTGGCATACTGCCTTACTTCTCTTTACTTTCTCCAGTTTCCTCAACACAGCAAAAGAGGACAATCCCCCAATTAGTGGGTCTCCAGCACCACACTGACACCTGCTGGTCATGGGAGGCCATGGCATTGCAGCCGCTTCAAATTAGAATTCTCTTTATGCTGTCATGAAAATCAATCCGAAATTAAATCCCCAAACAAGTTGATGTTTTACCTGCTTAAAAAGAGTTTGTATTGCCGGTGGTTACTGTAAGTACCTTTTTGAGCGAGGTTATTAATTGTTTCTTTGGTGCATTTTGACAACAATGCAATGGTGAATGGATTTGAAAAATTCCTGATGCCTTTTTTTTTTCAAAAGCAAAATTAAAAATTTCAACCAGAGAAATTCACAGCAATATAGCTTCACCAGCATAAATTTTACAATCAAGTAGGATCGGCAGTTTAATAGTACATTCGTGTAGGCTTAAAAAATGATCACTAATTTAATTTCTGTTCTATTATGACAAATCATTACTTTTTTCAGCAGAACTTGTGAACTATGTGCCTGTTTTTTAAGACGGCATATAACACAGCACACGGCGAAACTTAAACTCCATTGCACATCATATGAGTTACAATTCTGTGGAGAATGACAAGCAGCTTTGTCTCTCTTGAGAGCCAAGGTGACTTTACCTTCAGTCAACTGTTAGAGCTGTTTTGATCCTTGTCTATCGCTGCCTTTGTACATATTGCTCTGTCTCCTGAGATTTGTCTCATCGAGTGACTTATTCCAGCTTTCATTCCCACTTTTTTCTGGCTGTGTTTCTCCTCTGAATCTCTCTGAAGTCTAACTCCACTGCCTTCTTCTCTCCAGATTGACACCTTATGAGTGGTACAATCCCCACCCCTGTCTGAAAGGTCGCTGTAACCTGCTGATCAACCAGTACTCACTTGGTAACAGCTTCTGGTTCCCTGTTGGGGGTTTCATGCAGCAGGGTTCCACCATTGCTCCAAGAGCTCTATCCACACGCTGTGTCAGTGGAGTGTGGTTAGTCCAGAGATGCCACAAACATGAGTGTATTTGTATTTATTTTTTTTACAAGCAAGTACATGTTGCCTTCTCCCCTGCCTTTTGCCTTTAGGTGGGCCTTCACATTAATCATCATCTCATCCTACACTGCCAACCTGGCGGCCTTCCTGACTGTCCAAAGGATGGAGGTACCAATAGAGTCGGTAGACGACTTGGCAGATCAAACAGCGATAGAGTATGGCAGCATGCACGGAGGATCCACAATGACCTTCTTCCAGGTCAGAGATTACACACAAATTAAAAAAAAAAGAATGCAGGAGTCAACAATGACCAATGAGCCATCTGTGATGTCATCATCCTCCTATAATCACAGGTGTTTTCTGCATACTGTCTGTTTCTCACCATAAGCTTTCAATATAATTGTCCGCTGGAGAGGGGGCAATGTCCACGACCCTCAGTATCGCATGCCATCCTTTTTTAATTTTCTCAAGAGTTGATTTTACAGAGAGCAAGATAAAGGCACAGCGACAGAGGGTGCTAGAAAGACATATTGATGTATGATATTAAGGGAAGGAAAGTGAGACATTATCCTTGTCTTTCTTTATATATTCTCTGGACCCCTTTATAAATGAGAGAGACAGGACGGGGGACAGTCAAGGACAAGTGTTAATGTCAAGTGAAGATTCTGTCCTAGAAACCACTCAAGTAGAAACATCTGCTAAAGAAAAAAGACGTCCAGATTAAACCTGGCCCCATCCTTTGTTTTCTGTCTCCAACATCTGACTGCGTCTGTTTTCTCCCATTTACCATTCGCCGCTTGGAAGAACTCTCGCTACCAAACGTACCAACGCATGTGGAACTTCATGCACTCGAAGCAGCCCAGCGTGTTTGTGAAGAGCACAGAAGAAGGCATCGCCCGTGTCCTCAACTCCAACTATGCCTATCTGCTTGAGAGCACCATGAACGAGTACTACCACCAGAGGAACTGCAACCTGACTCAAATTGGAGGACTCCTGGACACCAAAGGCTACGGCATTGGCATGCCACTGGGTAAGCGGGATGCAGGGTAGGGGGGTGGGGGATGGGAGAAGATTTAAAAGGAAGGAAATGTAACCTTTAACTCAGAAAGATTAAGCTCACTTTGAAGTGAAGGTGGAAGCTGATGAGTTTTGCTTAAATGCAGTATATTTAATATTGAAAACAAGAATTGGGAATGAAGAAAATCACTTGGAGGCATGTAATTGAAAGAGAGCTAAACTCACGGCTGCTTGCTGTCATTCATTATGCAAAAGGTAACAAGCTAAACGATTTTTTTGCTCGGCTTTCATTGAGC
This sequence comes from Brachionichthys hirsutus, assembly GCF_040956055.1. NCBI lineage: Eukaryota > Metazoa > Chordata > Actinopteri > Lophiiformes > Brachionichthyidae > Brachionichthys > Brachionichthys hirsutus. The sequence goes on from NC_090907.1 coordinate 5,372,344, forward strand.
GGCTGCTCCCACACTGTGATGGGAGACAGACAGAGAGAGAGAGAGAGAGAGAGTTTGCTCCTGTTGAGTGTGAGACTCTTTCTGCTGTTTTCTCCCACATTGATCTCAGGATGAATCCCACTGCAAGCCAGATGGAGAAAGTGCAGCTCAATGAAAACAAGATGCATGTTTTCTTCTTTTGATCGCTAAGGGCAAAAAAAAATAAACTCAGTGGAGGAAGTTCTACACCCATACTGTGATGTTTTCACGGCAAACCTTTAATCCTCGTAACAAACTCTTTACTACAGCAAATCAGAGGCGGAAGTCATGAACATGACAGTTTATCTGCACTGGATTTTGAGTTTTAATTGACTTCCTGCAGCAATAGCTTTGCTGGAGTCATTGTGATTTTTAAGGTTGTCTATCCATTGGCAGTTCCATTTCTTGTGAAAGTGACATGTTTGCCCCCCCCAAAAAAGTCACACAAATGTCTAGTCGTTATAAATTGATGAAAATAAGGAGATTTGTCACTTGTTCAAAGCTAAACTTCGTGATGTAATCGTATTGATATCTTTTTAACTGTAATTCAACCCCATATTTTATAAACAGAGGTGGAGTACGATAATAATTCCTATTGGTTGGATAATTAATGAATTGATTGTAAAATCATGTGTGCCTCCAAATATAAGGTGTTTGCTAAGCAACATGGCCACAAGTCTGTTTTATCCGGGTCAGCTATATTTATACAACTACATGGAAGAAATGGAAGAAGAACGATAGACAATATACAAGAGTTGCCCTTTATAGTGTTCTCTTCCCTGCAGGGTCAGTGTACCGTGATGAGTTTGACCTCGCCATCCTCAGAATGCAGGAGGACAATCGTTTGGAGATCCTCAAGAGAAAGTGGTGGGATGGTGGCAAGTGTCCAAAGGAGGAGGACCATCGCGCCAAAGGTTTGTCTTCTTGCTTGATGCTCATCCTTCTTCAGGTCGATTTTAGCTCTGCTTTTGTGTGCTCTTTGTTCGACTAACATTCCCTCTTGTCATCTATCTGCCATGCCTCCCATCGTACCCTGATACACACAGGTCTGGGCATGGAAAACATCGGCGGGATCTTTGTGGTTCTGGTGTGCGGCCTGCTGGTGGCAATCTTCATGGCTGTGCTGGAGTTTGTCTGGATGTTAAGGCGGATACAAGGAAACGAGGTAACCTGCATCTGATTAGACTACTTGTCCCCTCCTTGATACCTTCTCCATCACAAAGCTACTAGGCTCTCCATCTTACAGCTTTGACAGGAAGTGAGGCAGACATCCTCTTTTTCTTTCTCCTCCTCCTTCTGTCCATAATCAAAAGAATATCTATTATATTTCACTATGCATGTATGTATGTATTTGTGGATTGTTTTTTTTACACCAGTAGAGGTAATAATAGTAGGTGGTGGTGTTGTGTGCGTGTTGGTGATCTTCTTCCAAAACCCTCGGTCTCCTGTGACCTCCTTCCTCGCATCAATCACTGCATCCATAAACCTCTTCAATGGTCCGTCCTCGGCTTCCTTTTTCTCTACACAGCTCTCATCTCTCCAACTTAAATGTCTAGAGATAACAACTCCTGCATAAGATCTGGTCGACCTGCGTTTACCTTCCTCCTCCACTCTTGTGCATCACTCTGTGTTTCTCTGTCTGCCTCAAATGCAGGCTCACATGAAGTATTAGATCAGCAAGATATCAGTTGAGGAAATAAAGTTCTTTTTTTTGTGTCTAACGAAAGTGTTTAAAATTATGTATATATGGGATGTGATGTTATATTAACTCCTGGTTGTTCTTCTGTTGTTTTTGTTATAACAGTAACCAAATAAATGCGTGTTTTATCAGTCTGTCCTGATCAGGGCAGTGAATCCGTTCCTTGTTTTCCGTCTCTTAATCCCCTCTCCTCTCCTCTTTTCTGTTTATTTGCAGCGATCAGTGTGTGAGGAGATGTTGCGGGAGCTCCAGGGGATCATTCTGTGTCAGGACAGCCTGCAGGTGAGGCGGCGCCGGCGGTCAGCGTCAGTGATGCGGCCGCGGACCTTACCCCTGGAGGAGCGTCGGGCACGAGCCGCCGCCGTCGGCCTCAGCAATGGCAAGCTGTGCAGGGGTAGCGGATTACCTGAACCTCTCTCCAACAGATTGGCACAGGAGGCTGCCCTGGTTGCACGGGGGTGCAGCCACATTCGCATTTGCCCAGAGTGCCGGCGCTTTCAAGGACTGAGGATGCGTCCTACAGTGCAAACAGGAGAACTCCCTTCTCCCACACACAGTGAGGAGAGCTTAGAGTGGGACAAGACCACAAATAGCAGTGAACCTGAATAACACCTGGTGATTCCTATTGGAATGACTTTCCAAAAAAAACCCACCTCTCTATTTTCCAGGGATTGAAAATCACGTGGATTGTGTGTTTTTTTTATTCAGCCATTGAGAAGCTTAATCTCAAACAGCAGAGGAACTGATGAGTCCGTCTCGTTGTGGTCTGCCCTTGTTGGCTCTTGGTACCATGTGAAACAAAGCTGCAGGGTATTTGTACTATGCAGTATTTTCAGTCATTTGTCATTGTGCTCTTTCTTTTTATTGTTTATAAATTATTTCTTTGTTTTGGATTATCAATACTTAATATTACAATTTGTAAAATACACTAATTTTAACCTGAAGATTCAGTGTATGAAAAAGCTGAAAAGATGAAAAGGCGAGGTCGTCCTTCACATTATTTTCTAATTATTATCTTGTGGCTGAAGGCAGCAGCACAGCCTCAATGGAACCTTAAAAAAAACAACATACAGCCACATGGACTTATTTTACAGTAGTGATATTCTATTAAAAAATATAATGTTTGAACCATTGGTATGAATCTCTGAAAGACAAGAATGCATGTCCTTAGAGTTTGGCAGTTACTCTGAGTAATTAGTGGGAGATTAGAAAGATGATGATGCTCCGTTTCATGTATTACTTTCTTCTTGATCGCTCTGACACACATTTATCATCTCATCACTTGTCCTGTTTCACTTCAAAATACACAGAGAAAAGTAATCTGCAATCTGCTCTTTTAGAGATTAGAGCCCCCCCCCCCCCCCCCCCCCATCTCATATATTAAAGAAACCCAATGAAACTAACCAAAAGCTCCCTTTTAAATACAAGCATTTTTATATCAGCAGTTAAAGTTGAGTTCATTTAAATGTCGGGGCAGTAAAACTTTCATTGAATGGGATGGTATAGACACGGTGAGGAGAATTTTAATTTGCATCTGCCTTTCAATAGTTTTTTTTTCTCATTTCTATTATAAGAAATTGACTTGGAACCTGTTAAGGGGTATGATCCAAAGGTAATTCAGTCGGCTATATTAAAAGGTTGAAAAAGGAATTTAATTACACTTGAAGTCCAGTAAAGTACTTTTTGAAATGGGTTAAATTAGTTGGAACAAAGCTGCACCATTCTTATGTCGTCTGGGTTACTTTCTGCATGCACTGTTACATGTGATGTCTTTCCCTGTCACTGTCACTATATGATAGCCTGACTGTTCATACACCTGCAGTGCACTGTGCTTATCTGTGATGTGTCCATCATTTTAAATCTGCCTAGGAGGCTCTGTCAGTCTTTCCTCAAAACTAGGTCACTATGCCATCACAGCTCGAAGGCACAGCTTCAGTTTTATTGCCATTATTGTTCAGGTGGAGAATTATCCCAATGTCAAAATGTGCAAAATGTTAAATGAAGGTGTCTGACTTATTACTCATAGAAATTGGCAGTAGGTCACGTCTCCTTTAGGTTACAATTATTATTAAAACAGAAAATCATCCTGCAGTAAAGTAACCAGATAAAACAATTTGGCTTTGCTTCCCTCCGTAGTAAAATAAATATACTCAGTATTTGCATTATTTCCAAATATAAAGGAAGTCCCCAAAGCCTTGAAACATTTTGAGATTTTTAACTTTAATCTGCAGGATTTCTTTGACCATTTCTCTGACTGATGGAGTAATTAAAGAACTACAAGAAGCACTGGAAGCAAACTATTTTTTTTATGTAATTAGCAATAATCGTGAAAGATCCTGTATTTTGTGAATTTGCCTAATATGGTTAACCGTTTATGTTGATGTAGATGAATAACCTTTGTCACCCGATTGTCTAATCATTTTATTATTTGCAGAATGAGTACATCTAAACTAGTAAATCACACGTTATTGCGGTGATTAGAATACTTTTGATCTGCAGTAACTCATGCTTTGTTAAAATCAACATTGAATTTACTCGATGCTTCATTGTTCCCTCCCTACAAATTAGTGCTGAAGTGGCAATAGGGGCAATCAACCTAATCTTTAAGGGCTGAACACACTGTGATCAAAAGTTCCCCACTAATGGCCCAGCAAGGCAAGATACTTAACCCCAACGTGATCCCTGGGTGCTGTAAGGGCTGTTCACTGCTCCTCAGGGTTGCTGAAATGCAGAAAAAAAAATCCCCCCTAGGGGTATCAATAAAGTTTTCAAAAAACCCAAAACAATAAAACGTTAAAGGCAAATTGCTGAGCAAATGGCAAAGAAAAAAGACCAATCCATATCAGATTTAAAGACGTTTCTATCTAGTTGCAGAATGTCTCCCAGAAACATGCGGCCCTGGCTGCACCCAATAGCCTACTAACATTCTTAACTGCTAAATTTCCATTTACAGGGGTGCTAAATCAACCGTAGTTGCAGAGAGATTGCCAATTATGTTGAAGACAGGAGGAGCAAGGGAGTGGAATTAAAACAAATCCCAGTGAAACGCTGGGCTAGTAGATATCTGGTCTTGGATACTATACTTGATATGTTTTATTTGCTTATGATATTTTTATTCCATCATTTGAAGTAAATTCCTGAAAAACCTCAATGCTGTAAGGCACCCGCCCCCCCCATTCCTTACTTGGCTCCATTTGACCTTCTGAAATGACTACATATTTTGTGCTAAATAGCTTCTGGGTGCACTTTTGCTTTTCAGGCTTTTCCAGTCAACCAGGAAACATATTCAGACGCTGCACCTGTTCGGTTGTGGCGTGTACACATGCAGACACAATGAAGATGCACGAGTTTCTAGCTGCAAAGTAACTACCGTAGCAATTACCGAGCAAGCCAGAAGGAACCGATGAATTGACCGTTCGTTCCTCTCCCACAACTGCATCTGCACAGCCGGCTGCAGCTGAGAATTTGCGTGGGTGGGATGTCACAATGGAGACTGAGTTCAACGACTCTTTCATGTCCCATATAGAGACCGAGTTCAGCAACTCTTTCATGTCCCATATGCATACCCATTTAGTAGTAGACCAGTTATCGCTCTCGTTTGTCTCTCCTTGGGAAAGGGATTTAACACCCTGCAGTTTATTTAGGCTCACGCTTTAATTGAAATTGTCTCTCACTTCTCTGGGAGCCCCTCTCATAGTCTCTCAATTACAGAATTACAGATGGCAGGTTTAATCTGTACATCACCATACTTGTATGTCACAGTGTATGACAAAAATCGGCCAACACAGCAATGGCTCGCCCCTACTTGTGTCTCACGGCTGTCTCACGTTTATCTCATTGTGCATCTTCTTCTGTCTCTGGTACTACTAGTCAATAAATTCTGTCCACCTCTTCACCAGCTGCTGTTGAATCTATGGAAGCCGTGATGAGCAGCGGCGGAGGAAGCAGCAGGTGTGTCAAATCTCATGTTTTTCCAGCAGTTCTCATTATTTTTAGACTGCAAATCTGAGTCTGATGCCTTTTGCAACACTAACAGTTCATATCCTGTAAATAAAGTGTAATAATTTTGACATGATCATTGGAAAGATTGTTTGAGTGTCATATGCTTTTGTTTTCAGCTCTTGGAAATGGACTAATGAAATGTCTAGAAATGTATTGTGAGTCACTAACTGCATTCATTATAAATTCATTGCCTTTTAATAGTGAGCGTTAAATCTGTTAATTAGATTCGAATGCTACATTTGATTCTGTTGTTGGACATTTGATTCCTCTCCTCTGACAGCAGATTTCCCAAAGTTAACAGTGGGAAATGATCCATTGCCCCTAAACAGACACTAATAAGCACTAGATCTATAAGAATACCAACTGGAAGGCCCAAACAGCATTGGTGGGAACTACCTAATGTACATTTATAAATATGCGTTGTATCATTGATTTGATGGCCGTTCATGAAAAGAAAAGAAAAGGCTTGTTGTTGTATGCTCGAGGAAAAGGTATCCGATAGTAGTTCTCTTCAGGGCGAGGTTTAGTCGAGGGCGTTGTATAGCCTTTTGTTCAACAACAGATGTTGTTTAGCATATTGACAAAAGCATCTCAGCATTGTTTGTCTTTCAGAGAAATAAAAATGGAGCTTTATTTACTTTGTGCTTTGTTACCCTCGCTATTCTAACCTGTCTTGACTGATGACTGATTATACATTCATTTCTTACTACCTAGGCTGAGTGAAAACACTGCAGCAGTATTACTAGTATGCTACTATTTAGCAGTGGGGATTTGTTGTGGTCTAATTTCTCTCTGTAGCCCAGGCGACCAGTTTGGGTTTATGTTTTCTTTTCTATTAGCATATTTGGCTTGCGGTCCACTGACTCAGTTTTCTTTCTGTTTTTTTTTTTTTTTTTAATGCTATGTTTAAGTTTTTCCCTTTCTAACATTATAAATGTCCCACTGTAAGATCAGGATTATTTCTGCGCGAGACTTTCATCCACTTTCAGTCATTTCATAATATGATAGTGTAGTCCTCACATTTATTTAATGTAATATGTTGTCTAAAAAAGGGAAGTACAATATGCCATGTATCCCCACCTATAAAACTACTTCCGCCATCACCTCATTTGCTACATCTATTGGCCATTACAGGCACTGCATGATGAACACAGATAACTCTTTGTTGCAATCTGAGAGTATATTACTGTATAATCACCACATCCATCTGTGGCTGCATGCTAAACTGTGAGCTCTAAATGCTGCTATCAAGAACCTCACTTTTATTTGAACCAGACACAGTTGAACTCGAACTCAGGTGAGGCATGACATGATTTAAAAACAAAGAACACAAAGACAGAAAAAGAAAGAAAAGGCACAACAAATGAAAATACAGAAGAGCCCAAGTAGTATTGGAGAAAAAAAGCTGTCCTCTAAATATCCAGTGCATTTAGGCCAAATTCAGACCGATGTTCCTTGTCATTTCGGTGAAGGCTGGTGCTTTTGTCCTCCCATCCCTGACGAGCCACGCTGTGCTGGGATGTCAAGCTGTTGAGTGTCTCCTGTGGAAAAGATTAGTAAAAATGAGACACACGTTAAAAGTCACCCTTTAAAATCACCCGCGTGTTCTCGGACATCCTTTTCTCACCATAGCTAGTTTTGGGTTTCCTGAGTAAGCTGAAGGAAAGATGTAGAATTTAAAATTCCCTACTCCTTTTATTTTTTATCCATCTAATCACAATTGAGCGCTGCCTTGTTAAACTAACCAAGCCCTGGTTTTGTTGCGGAATGAGCAGCAATGAGCCTTGGCCTACACTCGATTAAAAAAAAAAAAAAACATGAAGGGTTGGATAAATGAGCAACTGCATGTGACATCTTCCACAGACTCAGGAGCAGCTATGTAATCAACACTGTGGTTTCTTAATTCTTAAATAATCATGGGCTGACCTCTCACAGGCTTTACCACTTCTCTTTTATCTTACGATTAGTACATTGACAACATGGTCGTTATATCTGTGCTCACCAAAGATGGCCTTCCCTACAGAGGCACCGTTCATTATCTTGCACAAAGAAACATTTAAATGCAGTGTCGTACTGTTCATCATTGTTAAATCCGGCAAACAGGGTTAGCGGACGTGATGCGATCATCCACATCTATTTATTTACACACAACCTAGTACGTTGAAAAGTCGGATTTTATAGTTTTTCTTAGGAGAGGATCTTAGGCCGAGTAAAGAGTTTATGAAAATGTTGAGGTGGATTCAGGTGCATATTGATGTGTTATAGACTTTTTCCAAATACTCCAACATTGGTCAGTAGCTTCTATTTTTAATAGTTGCCAATTTTTAAAATAAAAATCAACAAAGATGCATATTTAGTCATAGTATACATATAGAAGAGTAGAGACAGGACAATAACAACATTGTTAAGGAATTAGTGAAAATGGTGGCACTCTGAGGGATTTTTAGCTCTACAGCAGAGTTCAATCAGACAAAGGAAATGCGATTCTTAAATTATTTAGAGATCTATCTGCTTTAGATTTTACCGATGCTTAAATCTTAGTCTACCCATTAACAAACGGCTGTGTGAAGGATGATCTGGACTGTGATGCCAAAGAAATCCTGCAGATTATGATTAACTTCTGATCGGCGCTTGACTTTCCCCAAACAATCACAGACCTGTTTTTGACACATGGGTGGATTGTCTGTAAACCATAATGTTTTTGAAATGTTCTTTTAGGAGAGTGTTATCTATTACAGGGAGTACAATGTCATGTTAACCTGTAAATTGATTTGACAAATCAGTGATCAGAAGGAGGTACAACACATCATAATCTCTATTTTTCACAAGAATTTCCTCTTAAGGAGTGCAAAAGTAAAGTTTAATACATAGTATATGCAGTCTAGTATGCAGCAGAAATGTTAAAGCAAACGTGACTGAAAATGTTTACTTATATGGGTCACAAATGGTAAAACCTTCATATTTATTTTGTTTTGAGCAATTGAATAAATTATATTTTTTGTAAGGCAACCTCAATTTTTCATTGTTTTGTTGCAGATGACTTGTTATGTTATAATTAAGAAAGCACTAATGACAATGAATTGTGCCCACATAACCATGTGATTTGATCCGTTTTTCGGTGCGTCCCGGCTACGCGTTCCTTGTTGTCAGGGGTGACCAAGACCAGCACCGCGAGAATTCAACGCTGCATTCAGAATCCGCTGAACGTTCGTAAATGTTGTACAAAGACAGGCGCGCACCCGACCACGTTTATGACTCACGGACGCGCAACGGAAAGGCGTGGAGTTTGGTTTTGGGGGGGGGAGGCGCGAACGGAAGGGGACGTACAGGAAAAGAAAGGGCCTCATAAACACGTCACGGGGGAAACAAATTTAGTGTGTAATGTTTAATCCCCACAGTTGTTTATTTTCTTCTTTTCTCCTTTGTGACTGTCCAGATTTCCCTGTTGCTTAGTCGCTTTAGTCTCTATTACAAGCCCGCAGAGGCAGCCTGCCACTGTTCCACAGCCACACAGAACTTCCCGTCAAGACGCAGCACAGAAGAAAAGAGCTACTGCAGCCGAAGAAGAGGCAACAACGTCGGGGGGGGGGTGTCAGGAGCAGAGAAGACACGAATCCACAAAGGCCTTTGGGCAGAGAAACGGCGTCATTGTCCTCCGGCGGAAGGCGAACAGACTCGGAGACAGGTCTGGCGCTCTGCTAATTAGCCTGCGTGGGTCTCCGCAGCGAGACGGCGCAGCTAACTGTAGCGCGGAGCGGCTGCGCAGGGCGTGAGTAGCTGGAGCTAAGTGGGCTTCTCTCGGGACTTGTATCCGGACAAGAAGATAGCAGCTCTACAGATGGGAGCCTTTATCCGATAGCCGTCTGTCCCTATCCCCTAACCCCCCCCCCCCCCCCGTCGGACCCTGGCTCGGGTCGCCGCTCGGGAGCTATCCTCTCCGGAGGGTGCCGGATCACCATCATCGGCCGGTTCTTCTACGGACAGCGGTTCGGTCCTCTGACCTCTGCCTTTCCCCGCCTGTTTGCCGCTCTGGGCGACCCTCGCTGAGCCCGAACATGGCAGGGAACCTGAAGAAAGGAGGGGGGCTCATTGGTATGATGAAGGATGCCTTTCAGCCACACCATCATCACCTCCATTCCCATCACCAGCCCGGGGCCGTGGACAAAAAGACGGTAGAGAAATGCTGGAAACTGATGGATAAGGTTCGTAAGTTAATGGTTGTGGTTAAAAACCCAGTTCGCGATAGCTAGCGCTTTGGGCGCGACTGCTAACTGTCTGCAGCTAACTAGCGATAAGCTAGCTAATCTTCGACTGCTTCTGGTCTGGCTATGCCAAGTTGCTAACACTTATGTTAGCTACTCAGCTGGGAGACGACATTGTTAGCCGACGTTAGCTAATTTGCTAACCGAAGTGTGTGCGTTTCTTTTACGTTACGTGACTCTCACCACTTAAAAACGGAGTTTTAAAGTGTTCCGGCATAATATTAGCTCGCAGAGCCCACGATTTCTGTAACGTCAGTGCTCCGCCACCCTGCTAACCAAACTTGTCACACTATTACAAGTGTAACTCTTGTAACGTGCATCGATAGCGTTAGCATTAACAAAGAAGGTAGAGTGAGCGTGAAATTGTGTCAAACAGGAGTGGATTGGGTTTGTGTTCTTTTGACCAAAGTAGGGGATGATAGCAAATAGTTTTCCCTGTAGATTGTCAGGTTCTGGAGACTGTACCAAACCATGACGAAAAATGTAAACGTTTTGCTTTAACTATGTCAATTATGTTCTTATGCGCTTCTTAGAGCTTCTTATGTTCTTAGGGGAGACTCATTTTAAGGCGTCACTTCTCGGAAAAGTCTGTAGTAGTTTGACCCCCAGTTTCCTGTGAGATGCGCGCAGCGACACAAGACTGAGCAGCAAAGACAAGACAGTCTTTTGTGTCTCTTCTTCCTCTTTGAGGTCGTCGTTTACAGCCCTGGTCTTAAGAGACGTTCCTTTGCAACGCCATCTTTTTTTTTTTTAGGAAAACCACATTACAGTTAATGTTGCTCCATTAGTATTTGTAATAATTTGTCTACAATAGACCGTTATCCACATTGTAAGAGTTACTTGGAGACGTATATATTGTATCTTTTAATTTTCACCCGCCCACCCACATAAAAAAAAATAAAGCAGTTTTTCTGTGGAAATACATTCTACACAGGACAAAGTTAAATCTTATCAAAACCTTGGGAGCGATGTCCTTCTTCGTAGTTTTTCTACATTAACTGCTCTACGAAAATATGCACAAGTTATAATTAATAACTGTTTAAAGTTGTGCATTACATATTAATATGTCTGCTTTGGCATTGCTATGTGCCTCGGGATAATTAGCTATTATTATTTAAACCACAATTTGCACGTGTATAATCGCAAGGATTATGCGCTGCCATCACCTCTTGCAAAATTTGCAATGATCACTGTGCTTAGCCAATTAACCACTAATAATTTTCAGGGCATGTGGTACTAGAGATGATATCACTTTTGTTCCGTTGTTCAGTGATACGTGTAGCTGGGGAAAGCACAGTGCCTTTGCTTTGTAGGGATTAAATTGGTTACCATAATAGAATAAATTTCAAAAACATATGAAACAATCAATAGTCTTATTGTTACATTATTTTCAAATTCATATGGTTGAAAATGAGAGTACCAAGGTTTTTTATTCTATCAGTATATCATAGCATTGCTTCAAACAGTTCTTGTTGCCCTCTTCTGTAGCAGTTTGAAAACCACCGTAGTTGCGCATTACAGACACCAACTATTGATGCTATCATATCACATGAGAACTTGGTAAGCATCCTGCTGTTGAGTCCTGTTACCTTGCCTCAGCTGGATCTGAGCACCACTTGATAAACCAGCAGATTTATTGCTGCTCAAATTATATAGTATAGCATAGAAACTGAGAATTAGCTCCCTTTGTCGACTGCATACTCCCAACATGGCACAGGTGAAATGTTTGGGGCTGGGGGTGATTTCCTGAGAAGGAAGGTGGCTAAACATGGCATTCCTAATTCAGCCAACCCTCCAAGCTAACGCATAACACACCATTTCTACAATGGTAGGTGAATGTTACAGTAATTTATAGTATGGTAAGCATGTTTGCCTGAAGCTGTAGCTGATGGTCTAAATGTCCATGTTTTATAAAGGACACTCACTCTGTTGGGTCAGTGATCGGTACTGGCCAAGCTTTTGTGCAGGGAAGTTTGTGTAACGCTGTTTTCTTCTGCTTATGTGCATTAGGTTTGTTTTCTGTCATTGTGGCTGACATCTTTATCACAATCAGTGCTTCATCTGTTTAAATCACCAAAGCAATGATGCTCAGATTCCATGTAGAATTTAGCATTTGTAATGCAGAAGTGTTGTACACTGCAGAATAAAACCAGGACGTGTAAACATATAAACATCTTTTTTATATACGCTGAAGAAGCAGAAGCATGAAGCCGTGGAAATATGATGTTTGACATGCATCTGTTAGTGAAATCAATATGAAATTGAGATAATGAACCTCACAGCGAGAACTGACAGTGTATGGATAAATGTCGATGTGTCTTTATCCTAATTATTTATTAATTTATTCCCAACAACCATGGTTTTTATCTCATCAGCCATCTTTCTTGCAGTTATTCCTCGTCTCTAACTGCGTTCTCTCTTCCTCTTGCCCACCCTCCCTTTTTTGCAGGTGGTGCGCCTATGTCAAAACCCTAAATTGGCTTTGAAAAACAGCCCCCCTTACATCCTGGACCTGCTTCCAGACACCTACCAGCACCTGCGCACCATCTTGTCTCGCTACGAAGGCAAGATGGAGACTCTGGGGGACAACGAATACTTCAGGGTCTTCATGGAGAACCTAACCAAGAAAACAAAGCAGACCATCAGCTTGTTTAAGGAGGGGAAAGAGCGCATGTATGAGGAAAACTCGCAACCAAGGTGAGTAAAATGGATCAGGATTTTGCATCAAGCTTTAATATTGCTTGTGCGGTTATTTTTGTATATTTCATTGTTTTGGTACTCGGTTAAGTGGCTTGAATCTGAGGAATAAAGTCTTTGTGACACCAAAGCTATTCATTCCAATGGCCCAATTTACAGCCTTGCAGACACAAAGTAGACAATTGCACATTTTAATCTATCCCTAGCCCTCAGAGTTCTTGTAGCTCAGGAACATCAATGTCAAAAGCAAGGTGTTGTGGTTTTAGCTTTGACACGTCTGTGGTCGGAACAGAGCTTTATCTACAGCTGCCTGCACGTGTGTTGCTCTCTTTTGTGACTGACATTGCCCCATCATTGTCTCCATGTAGCTGTTTCATGTGTGGAGAGAATGGAAGTGAACCGGTTAATCTGTTTGTATAAAAACACAAAATCAGGATAGGATTCTGAAGATCAAAGATGATGCAGAAGACCTCCATATTATATTGAGCTTCTTGGGGAGCACAAGGGTATTTTATTTATTTATTTAAGTCCGTAAACTCTGAGGTGCAGATTAGCATCAGTGCGGAGCTCCTCTTACCTTAATTTCACTTCCTGCTTCAAGCAAAATGCTGCCTAACATAGTTTAACAGGTGCGATGAAGAGTATGTGAAGAACTGGCGTGAAATCATTTGTGAAATTTCCTCATGTAAGCTGCTTTCTCCAGATCTTTATTTTGGGTGGGTGCTCCTCAAGCTGCCTGAAAAGATTACTTCAAACGATTGTGAAGTCTTGGCGCTCTCTTTTCATGTCCGTTGTCTTCTGCTTTCAAATTAAGCAGATTGTGGGGGAGTATACTAGCAAACGTAGAACCTGCAATTAAGTTCTTTGTCTTCCAAATGTTTGTTTGTTTTATTATTTTTGCCACAGTTGGCAGATTTCTTTATTTATTAATTTTGCAAAATTATACTGCTGCAGAACTGTAAGAATACCCTGTTATTATGGGATTTAGTCTATGAAAGGAACAGGTCATGATAAATAAATGGATAAATTAATTTATATGCCTACTGGGTTGAGTAAAACTGTCACATTTAACATTAGGTGATCTGATATGGTCCTTTTTCTCACAAACTTCTGTGGTTCAACCAGTCATTGTGTCTGCAAGAAAACCTCCAAATCTCCAAATGCAACCGGAGAGCGCGCGAGCGAGAGAGAGAGAGAGAGAAAAGAGGAAGCTGCTGTCTCGGTCACTCTTGTGTTAACAAAGACAAAAGTTGCAAAATGTTGTAGTAATTCATTTATGTCATTACTTTATTGCACCAAGCGGCTGTGAATAAGGAAATCTCTGGGTTAAGCAGAGGAAATGCACAGTAGCCAGGCATGAAGCACAAAGGCAGCTATTGTTTGTGTGACATTAACCAATGAGTATCAGCCCACTTAATGCTATAGAACCAACCATTGATGGAGAGCAGTTTGGAGACCCTAGTATGTGGTTAAAGTGCTGTGGAACTCACAGCACATAGCTTCAGCTGAAAAGTTGAGAACAAAATATTTCACTGCCTGCATTCAGAAAAGACTAGTTTGAAATAGGCTTCTTTTAATTAAGAATACAACAACACAGTCATCTATTCCCCCCCCCCCCCCCCGCGATGTGCCTGAGACGTGTCTGAGGTGTAACATGACTCTCGCTCATAGCAAGATGGAATATGATCCAGCAACTCTCGTGACCCGCAAAGCGGAAAAGCGGCAAGAAGACGGATGGATGGATATTAGCTGTACTGGAACTTGCTTGCTTTGCGGGCACCCTTGTCTCCAAAGCCCAGTCACGACACCTGATTGTCTGTACAGTTATGTTTTGGATATAATTCTCATTTTTAAAGCTTACTTTCTGCAGCTGTTTACAGTAAAGTGTGTCTGCCTCTGTTATCAGTCCGTATGCCGTCAAGCCTCTGTGGTCAGAGAAATGTCAAATGCACCCATTCCTGTTTTGGTTCAACAAGAGAGCACCATTCAAAAATAAATAATCTGCAGACGTTCATTAATAGCAGGTCAGTCCAGCGTGACTTCTTTGCTGCTGAGACTCAGAAATACATTTAATTATTAGGTCGGATATATATTCAGGCACCTACATTGGCTTTTAATAGGAGTCTCACTCTCAGTGATTTGTGTGTATGTCTCTTAGAGTAGAGGGGTAAGATAACCGAGTTGACAGTCGAGCTATGAATCCAATAAAGGAGCCCTATGGTGGTTGGCCTCGCAGCCAAATGACTGAGTGCTGCAAATAGAATGCTTGTCTTACCTTCAGTTATATTTGAATGCAGTTGTAGCTTTTGGGCTGTATTTGGCTGGTATACACAAACACAAACAAATAGTGGAGTGCTCTGGTTGTTAACCAATGGAGCAGCTGCCTTGTGGAGTCCACACACTATTAGATTATGGTAATGAATATGACACAACTCATTAGTGTCTCTGCCTGCAGGATACAAGAATCACTTATTGTTAATTCATATAGCGAGAAATGAGAAATGAGCTCATATGACTTAAATAGTTTGAAACATTAAGCTGTTGCTGTGCCGCTGTTAAGCTTTTATATAATTTTCTTCTCAATCTGAGTTTCCAGCCCTTTGGGGCCGTTCGGGGTTCTCAACCATTTGTGGCTGTTTGTAGAGGGTTCTCTAAATGCATCTCGATCCCCACGAGCACAACCGGATTTGTAAATGAGTTAAAGTACTGAGATGTGATTTTGTAAATGTATAGAGGACCGAGCAACTGGATAAGACGGATGTACCTGCAGTACACAGGTGGCGTTGTGAGTATGTACATACGTATGTACACAGTATAAATGGGGCTTTCGTTTAACGACGGGATCTTTGGAGCTTATCGCCGTCGTTAAGCGAGGACACGCATTTTAGTTGTAAATATAAAAATCTTCAAATCTATATTGCGATATGTAATTATACTGATAATATAAATCTATTGCAGTGCAAAAGTGTGAATAATATGTGCTTGCTGCTCTATCAGTGTAATTGTCATGAAGCTGCTCATATTTTAGTCTATCATCTCCTAAACATGTAGAACATAACTTTGGAATGCTGGATCCTCCGGATTGGTTTGTGTTTGAAGCCCCATTAGGCTGCATGCAGAAGATGCTGCCATTCTGATGATATTGCAGCTTGTGGTAAAGCCAGGCAGGCGCTAATTCACACAGGCTAACCCTTACTGGCTTCCACGCTGCACTACTTTATCACAGACAGCAGGAAACAGGAAGGGAGCAGCCAGCTGCAAGGACAGAGGTTAATCTATAGCATGGGGGGGGGGGGGGGGGCAGACAATCTTGACGTTCAGAAAGAAAGATTTCGCTTGATGCTGTGTTGCATATGTTCTTTTTTTCCTTGAAGCTCTTATGTTGTGATGGTTATTGTCTCACTTCCTCCCCTTTTCTTGTGATGCACAGGAGGAATCTCACCAAGCTGTCTCTGATCTTCAGCCACATGCTAGCCGAGTTGAAGGCCATCTTCCCCAACGGTCTGTTCCAGGGAGACAACTTCCGAATCACCAAGGCAGATGCTGCAGAGTTCTGGAGGCGTGCCTTCGGGGACAAGTGAGGCCATTAGCTATTACTTACGATGTCTAGAATACAGTGTTATCTCAGTCATTCCAAATGAGCGCATTGCTCACTCTTAAGGCGCTGCAAAGAAAGCGTTATTTTATCTCCTGTTCTATAAGAGTCACAAGCAGCAAATGTCTTTCCTTTTTTTGGGAGTCAGTGTCTATAATTGTAAGAACTAGTGTTTTACATTACGCCATGTGTCTTCAGTTTGTCAGTTTTTCAGCGATTGCATCAGGTTCATGACCAGCATGACCTTTAAAATGCACCAAAACAGCATTTAAGAAAAATAAAGTAATGTTGATTCATTAGAATTTTATTTCTCAAAAGTAAATACAGTTCATATCTGTGTTTATTTAGATATTTGGATAGTGAATTGGATGCAGGCACCAAATGAACCGCTCATGATGCAGGGCAGAAGCATTAGACTAAGATTTTTTTTTAAAGGTTACCTGCACCTTTATTGCTCTCACCTGTGATAGAATCACAAGGCAGCTTGTAAACAGCTTGATATTTTGGTTTTTAGTTTTAGCAACATGATAAAATCTACTGTTATTTTTTGGCGATACAGGACGATTGTGCCTTGGAAAGTGTTCCGTCAGTCACTCCACGAGTTTCATCCCATCAGCTCCGGGCTGGAGGCCATGGCCCTCAAGTCCACTATCGACCTCGCCTGCAACGACTACATCTCTGTCTTTGAATTTGATATCTTCACCAGGCTTTTCCAGGTACTGAATACACACACGTGCACACACTCGCCTTCTCTTATCTTTTCTCTGTGTGTTAGTGAGAGGAGAAATGCACAGAAGATGGATAAAGAGGCTAATTCATGGATGTCTGTTGCATTCTGTCAGATTTCATTTGAGCAATCAGCCACATCTTGTACTGTTAACTCTATCAACTTGTTAGCTGCATGTCTGCTGACTTCCTCGCGTCACACAGGCCTGAAATGACTCTCATTTCATGGGGATCTGTTGGTGCTCCACAAAGCTCGGATAGGCCTGTTCGTTCCAGAGTGCTTTTCACACTGAAATCCTTCTCAATGAAAATAGTTTGTATGTTCTTTTTGCCGGATGAATAAATATACAACAACAAAGAACATTAATGGAATAATCCCCGAAAAGGAATTTGAGTTTGTCTTGTAGTTCAAGGCATACGGTGCAGGATTAGTGTCTGCATTTAAATACAGCCTTCAGAGGTGCAGTAATAAAGAAGGAGTTGGTGTTGGTTTTAGTTGATTTTTGTAGGCTGCAACCAGATCGGGATTGTTTGATGGACAAAGAATGTGACTCAACAATCAACTAACAACTAACTTCCTGTTGTTGACAACCAGAAATGTCCCAAACATGGCAATTGGCATGTCCATGTATTGTTTTTAAAAATAAATGTCAACGTGAGTCCTGCGGTTTGTCACTTCCTGTTTTAATATAGTTAATGAAGGTAAAAGCTACACATAGATGTCACAGAACTTATTTTGTGATTGTGATTGTGAATAGTGTGGTGTTCATTCTGTTTCCACTGAAACACACAGACAGAGAATTTTGGTGTAGCAGATATTATTTTATATTTGCCAAATTATTCACAGATTATTTTTGGGTTCATGTTGACTTTATAAAATGAGGGCTAAGGATGAAAAGGATGAAAATCATATTGAAACTAGAAAAGAACTCTGGGCGCACAAACCTCCAAGATGCGCATTCCCCTCGTAATTAGATTTACATCGTCCACATGGTGATCTGGATTATCATCAAAAGGTTCGAAATGGTTCTTGGTATCTTTACATTGAAAGTAAAAGTGAATCAGAGTTGATGTGTATTTTTAACAAATTTCCGAATCTATAAATGGAGTTTTCAATATTAAAATTCAATATTTTTTTCCTGACCTCATTCTGGATCAGATCCAGAAGACATTATGCTCTCAAAATTTAATGGGATCTAAGTTGGATCAAGATCCATCCAGCAGTTTTTCTCTAATCCTGCTAACAGACAGACAAACGCCATCAAAAAACATAGGCTCCTTGGTGGAGGTCAGTGAAGCAGTTGTTTTAGTGCCATCCATACATGAGCCTCATTTTCCTTTTTGGTTTAGCCTTGGTCATCCCTCCTGCGGAACTGGAACAGCTTGGCAGTGACTCACCCAGGGTACATGGCCTTTCTCACCTACGATGAGGTCAAAGCACGGCTGCAGAAGTTCATCCACAAGCCTGGCAGGTGAGACAGAAGCACGTACACACGGACAGAGACACGTGCAACCATCAGGGTGTTGATGGTTGAGTCTCTGTACAGACGATGAAATTCCTTGTATATAAATAACGTCTTCAGCACACGTTCAGTCTTCGTCTTTCACTTACCATGTATTTAGAATTGACTTTCACGAGCACAACTGCCCGTACAATTTGCTCAAGAAAGTTTGAGCCTTTCCCATGTAATGCTACACAGTGACAGAACTCTAGCAAGCCTAATTGTACCTCAAAAATGTGTTGAGACAGGAAATGTATACAATAAGATTAGATTCCGTCTGTAAAGTTTCAGAGCATAGCTGAAAAAGTCATGAAACCTGCTACACACGACAAGTGCGGACTGACGTGGTGACCCCTGCTGTAGGGAATTTAGTTTCTGTGGCTACACGCTAGCTTCAGGCTCATTCTGCTGGGGGGTATTGTTTTAGGAGCAGATCACAGCTACAAGCTGTTCTGTTCGTGAAACGTCCTACACATAAGAGCCCCGTACTGAGGTGGGGGGCTTTTGTTTGGGATTTCACACTTACCGGTAACTAAAATACTTTTCAATATTTTCGTTTTTATTATGTTTTCCATGTACTGATTTAATATATTTAGCTATTTTCCTTCCAACGACGTATCTTCGATGAAATGCACTCGCCGATTTCCTGCTTGCCTCTCGGCTCTGTCCTCAGCTACATCTTCCGACTGAGCTGCACACGACTGGGCCAGTGGGCCATCGGCTACGTGACGGCAGATGGAAACATACTCCAGACCATTCCCCACAATAAACCCCTCTTCCAGGCCCTCATAGATGGCTTCAGGGAAGGATTGTAAGAATACAGGCATTGTTGTTTTTCATCTGGGCATCGGCTCTCTGTTTCTGTGGCAAGATTTTCATGGGATGCGGTTTTAATGAGTCGTACGCAGTCCCCCGTGATGTGCGCGGCCTCTCTTTTACTGCCATGTCAAAAATGCATTATTGAATCATCTGAGGTTCAAAACGGTGCAGATGCATCTTGTTATCTGTTGTGATCAATCCAGTTTTTCCCAACGGGTGTAAATCTCAATCTCCCTTGATATATTTGTTTGCAAAATTATTAAATTATTATACCCCCCCCAACCTTAATTCTAATTCTGAATTTAATTTCATAAAGTCTATCCATTCCATTTCCTACATTTACAGAGCGGTATGATAGTCCAGGATCATTTCAGAGGAGTTCATACCTTGTTCACACCGTTTCATTGTAACTTCCCCTGAATCTACAGCTATTTGTTTCCTGATGGTCGGACACAAAACCCGGACCTGACGGGACTGTGCGAGCCCTCCCCTCAGGACCACATCAAAGTGACACAGGTCAGAACAGCTGCGGGCTTCTTACACTGTTGAAGTTTCATGATGTGTGGCAGTAGAAAACGGTTGCAGTCACGTGAGTGATTCTAATATTCTCTAGCTATATTTACCAATATGTTTAAATTGAACAGTGTTTATGTTCTCCAATCGAATGATCAGATCAAGTTCTGAAATGTTTCAGCGTTCCAGGAGAGACGCCAATCACCTGATGGTGGATTGCATTTGTTAGCTAACAGCAGACCATTTATCCCCTTTCATGGCAATGCTACGCTCCTAATAGCAGTGGCCTTTTATATTTTCAAAGATTGTCCAATCCTGGTTTCTGATTCCAAATTCAATCTCTTCGGCCTTAGAATATTTCTAAAGTTCTGCCGGAAGTGAAACACTTTGTAGTTTCAAACCCCACTTGTCTTTTAAACTACGTTAGGTGATGCACAATGTCATTGTTTTTAGGCGTAGAGATCTCTTAGTTGTCCAATTTTCTCACCTCAGGAGCAATACGAGCTGTACTGTGAGATGGGCTCCACTTTCCAGCTGTGTAAGATCTGTGCAGAGAACGACAAGGACGTGAAGATCGAGCCCTGCGGTCATCTCATGTGCACGTCCTGTCTCACAGCCTGGCAGGTATGAGATGTGTGTGGATGGAGAGATTCTGTTTGGGTTGACTTCTCATTATGAAATGACATTTCCCGTGAAACGTAACCTCGCCTGATCTGGTTGTTGTTCTGACTACTTCCTAGGAGTCAGAGGGTCAAGGAACAGGATGTCCCTTCTGTCGCTGTGAGATTAAAGGTACAGAACCCATCGTTGTGGATCCTTTTGACCCCAAGGATCCCAAAGATTGCATCGGGGGCTCTTGCATGAGTGCATTTGGAGCCGAAGGCGCCCCTTCGCCCTGCTACGATGACGATGAGGACGACAGACTTGAAGACCCCCACCTGATGATGAGCAAACTGGCCTGTGCGAAGGTGTGTGGGCATCTATTTCGGATGCCTTCCTGGGGAGGTGTTCCGTGCGTGGATGAATGGATGAATTTTGAACCGAGGTTCCACTGTACTGGGTGAACCTCAGGGGTTCCCCCCTCTTCTCTGTTTTTACGAGACCTGCCTCTGTAAAGATGAAACACTCCTCTTCTCTTGTGGTGAGCTTCAAAGTCACAGCTCATATTTTGAGTCTTTCATCTCCGTCTTTCATGGTGGCAAGGTAGCAGCTTTTTTATTTTTTTGCTCTCTCTTTTGATGTGTTTATTACTGATTATGTTCAAACATAGCTGGATCAGATGTGATTGGTGGTTTGGTGTTCATCCTTTGATTCAGGTGGAGCGCCCTCCATCACCCATGTCCATTACGCCTCAATCCTCTCTCCCCCCCGTGCCTCCCCGACTGGACCTCCTCCCGCACAGGACCCCCAACCCTCCTGGTGCCTCCAGCCCCGGGGTCACCTCGAAGGTACCTGAACATCACTCACAAAGAATTCCGCGGTCGTCTCATCGTGTCGGTTGATCGTCTGGCTCCTGTCTGCAAAGTGGATTCTAGTTTTCTGTTCACGCTCATGTGTCCTCTTAATGTTGCTCCCTCCATCTATTTCCACACTCCAGGCAGCATCGCATCACAAAGACAAACCTCTCCCCCTCCCCCCAGCACTGAGGGATCTTCCCCCTCCTCCCCCCCCAGACCGCCCCCACTCAGCCGGGCCTGCCGCTGACACTCGGCTACAGAGGCGTCCATTACCCTGCACTCCGGGGGAGCCCCCTCGAGATAAGCTTCCTCCAGCACCCCCCAACAGGCCACTCGCCGACTGGAACTCCCGACCTGTTCCTAAGGCCCCCACGTCCTCTTCTTCCTCCTCCTCCTCCTCCTCCTCCTCTTCATCGTCCCAAGTCTCCGGCCTGGGAGTGGAGATCCGCGCTGGCGTGAGGGAACTCTCCAATCGGCACTCCCTCCCCTTAGCATTGCCCTCTGCTCTGGACACGCGCCCGGACTCGCAGAAGAACAACAGCTCCCTCAGTCTGGACCAGCAGCTGGTCAGAGGAACCGCCGGCCTCCACACATAAACGTCCATTAACTTTAACGTGTATTCCTTAGCTACAACTGCAAGCGTGCTGCGTTTGAATAGTCACTGTCCAGAGGAAGAGATCTGACGAGAATGCAGGACCGAGGCGGCTTACAGAGCCTGGGATTCTAGATCAGAGTCTAGAATGAGTCCGTTTACGTTAGATGTGTGGCTAAACAAAGAGCGGCTGCAGGAAGTGATTTAAGTCCATCAGGAAAATGAAGCCGCGTGGAGTCTGGATTACGCGTTGTAAAAACTGGTCTCAGTTCAGCTCGAAAGCTGTCAGGGAGCGCAGCTTGTAGATTTCGTTGTATGAACTGTATTGATTTTTGAAATGTCCTTTTCTGCGTTGTTTATGTATTTTTTTTATTCCCCCCCCCCCAGACCTTTGCAGCAGCAGCCAGTCAAGATTATGACGACCACAAAGTCAAGCCCTCCTCCTCTGCTAATGCTATTTATTCCCTGGCAATTAGGTATGCTCTGCTGGCCCCTGTAGCGCCATTACAGTCATGACATAATTCACAAAGGCCGTATAAAACATTTTTAGGAATATTATTCTGTCAAAAACACTTAACCATGTTAATATTTCATAAATCAGACACACTCTAATATAAATACCCTTCTTTCATTTGTTCATAGACCTCCGGGCCTAAGAGCGGGCACAGGGCAGGAGCCTCGTGACAGCGAGGAGGAATCGGAGTACATGATTCCGTCCTCTCGCCCCGTCCTGCTCCCCATCACGACGCCGCCTTTAGTGGAGATCCCCCCAGTCCCGAGACACTCTCAGGCTCAGCCCTCACCAGCAGTCCAGACACAAAACTTCGTGCTCAACTCCCGGTACTGAAAACGCTTTGACGGCATGTTTAGATGGAATGACGCCAGCGGTTGCTGTGCTGTAGCTGTGATGTTTTTATCCTCTTTGCTGCAGTCTCGCGTTGACTGAACTCGAGGACGGGCTGATAGCGTACGAAGCGATGTACAACATTCAGGCCGAGTCGCAACAAGCCAGAGATTCAGGTATCCATTTATTACCTCCATGATCCTTAGTCGTTCAGACCTTTCTACCACCATGCAAAGACGCATTAATGCTACAACGGCACAGATTCTATCTGTCGGAAGATGTGCTATGTCTGTATTGATTTTAATACCCCCCCCAACACCCCCAGACTATTCAGAGTTACCCCCTTTGACGCTGACCAATGGCCCCAGAGAGCATGCCGCCGAAGAAGTAGAAGAGGAGGAAAACGGCTATGACTTCCCCAAATCCCGGCTGCCGATGCCCCCTGCTCGACGGACTCTTTCAGAACTTGGGGGGTCATCCTCTTCATCTTCGTCATCCTCGTCGTCTTCATCGTGCTCGTCCGCCACTTTTGCTTCGAGCCGCCTTTCTCTAGAGTCGGATGCTGGCGCTGCGGCGTGTAAGAACACTTTCCTCCTGTGAGACAAAGCTGCCTCGTGATAAATGCAGAACTTCTGTCACCCCTAACAGTTTCTAACATCGGTGTTGCATTATGTAGGCCAAACTGTTGGATGATTAACAGCGTGCCTGCTTCATTCAGTCAAGGTTAGAAGCTCGCTAAAGTTCATGATAGAGTACAATTTGGACTTTGCTCCAGTGTGGCGCAGCACGGTGGCACAGTGGGTAGCGCTGTGAAGAGTTTGCATGTTCTCCCCGTGTCTGCGTGGGTTCTCTCCGGGTTCTCCGGCTGTTTGTTATTGGAAATGAGAATTAGTTCTCAATTAACTTACCTGGTTAAATAAAAACCTCCCCCTTACGTCTGTTACAATGACGAGAGCCTAATTTTTCTGTCATTCTAGAGCCTTGCTTTTAAACATTGTTCTAAATCTTGTGACTTTAAAGATTTATCTGCATCCACATGTCTCTTCAGCCTCGTCAGAGCTCGCAGAAGTTCCAGAGAGACCTCCAAAGCCCCTGCCCAGACGAATCAACTCGGAGCGTCGACCCAGCCCCACCCCACCCGCCACCGCCCCGCCCAGCAGCGGGGCAATAGGAGGAGAGGCCAACCCTCAAATCAGTAGCGAGATTGAGCTCCTCATGAGTCAGGGATACTCCTCCCAGGACATCCAGAAAGCGCTGATGATTGCACAGAACAACATCGAGATGGCCAAAAACATCCTCCGAGAGTTTGTGTCCGTTTCCTCCACCGCGCATGTTCTCACATAGCACACTCCGGTAGAGCCGTCGGGTTTGCCGTCTCAGCCTAGCTTGGCCCAGCCTGGATGGGTTTATGTTGGCCCAGCCCAAAGCCGAAGCCAAAGCCCATTGCCTGTGCAGCACCTACTGCTGCTGCTGGCTGGTGCCCTACGCCCGCCCCCCCGGTGGAATTAACGCACACCATCTCTGGGACTCTGCGCCCTGCACTCGACGCGCTTTCAGCAGTGTCTGGCCTTGTCTGAACTGCTGCAGGGAGGAGTCCTCGTTTTCAGGGTCGTTCCCCATGGGGTGGGAGGGGGGGGGGGGGGCCGAGTGGCAGCCAAGGCAGGATGCAGTGGCCCAAGACTTTCATAGGAATCCTGTGGAAGAGAGATTGTTACCTTTCCTGTTGAAGCCTCTCGCTGAAAATGTAACCAACACCTCAGATACAATGTCAAATATATACGTCTGTATGAAAGTTAATATATGAGTAAATATTAAATGTGTGTAATATATACAGTACATGCATATGTAATAGGTAAACGTGATTTCAACTTTGGGGGCCGCTGTTGGTACAAATGGGTAAAGGGGGCAGCCGGGGACCGGGTCATCAGGGGTTTGGACCCTTCTGGCAGACGGAGGAAGAGTCGGGTGTGTCTTCGTCAATGATCAGCAGGATCTTACGAAGTGTGCAGCAGAGCTTTTATTGATGAATTCAGTCTGTGGCTTTTGATTAACAATGTTGCTTTGGTACGTTTTTATTTTGCTTTTTTTAAGTCACTCCTATTTTGTCATGTTTTCTATTTTAAAGCAGCTGGATGGTGGATTCAGGTCTGGACTAGTGTCTGCCTCTCTGTGTCTGTCTGTGTTGGTGAGTGTACGTGTGTGACTGATTGCCAGACACTGTTCCTCTTCAGCGCTCCCTGCTCCTGTACAGCGTGGTAGTAGAGTCCGGTGTATGCTCAGAATGGTGCTCTGTGAACATACGACCGTCCTCCTTCCTGAGCAGCAGGATGTTGTGTAGCTGCAGCGCCTTTTGGCACGGAGCTAATTAGAGGACACGCTAATTTGAACGACCCTCCAGTAGCAGACGGGGCTAGTGTTGTGCGATGTGGAAAGCTTTTTGTTCTGTCTTTGTCGAACTTCACTGGCTTGCTGGTTCAAATTTCCGTCGATGGATAATCCAGTGTTAAGAAACTCATAAAAAAAAAATGTCATGGATTTACTTGGGTAATATATTATTGTAATATAATCATAAATATAATTAATTCAGAAGTGCTTTACTGCTGCTATTATTTAGTGCTAAACAAGTATGCCTTAAATGTACATTTGTGAATACTGGCTTTCTTTAGAGTGACAGTATCGCCTCTCTTCTTCCTCCAGCCCATAATGTAGCACACTTTTACACGCTAGTGGCTTCTGAGCCTGCAGCCCTCGTAAGTTCTCAATTCTTTAGTGGTTTAATGATCAATTTATGTTTTTCTGTTCTGTTCCATTATAGCCTCCTTTTAGACTGGATCCTAACCGTAATAAAACAAACATTCTCCAATGGATTTGGGCTTTCCTCACTTATTAATTTCCTCTCTCGGGGGGATATAACCGCTGAAGGAGAGCGATTGATGTAGCTTTGAAAAGAAAAAGAAGGCTCGTGGCCCATCCCCAACCCGATTATTCCTTAAAATCTATTTGGCCCAAATAAGACAAACTCAGGAATTCTATTTATCTAAGCATGAAGTGGCTGTCGGAACCCGGAGCGGTCTCCTGGTCACGGATCCGGATGGCCATTAGATGCTGAATGAAGTCTCACAAGTATAGCCTGATCCTTTCTATCACATTCTATGTTGCACATGATTTCCTTGTGTTCACAGGACTCCAGACAAACAGCTTAATTTCTAGGTACTTATGATTTATAAAGACAAATAAATGCAAAAAATATTTTTGGTACACTGACTTGAACTTGTGCAGACGGAATTTCCTCTAGCTCTGCTTCTTCTTCTTTTTTTTGCCTTGAGGAGCGATAAGTGATGGGGAGTTCCCAATCCTCATTACTGTGATATTCTGAGGACAACCATTCATTGTTTGATTTATTTGTCTTTATTGTCATACAGCAATACCGATTTCTGCTGTGATACTGTCACTGTAAAGAAGATCAAATCTTATAGTCAGCGGTGTAAAAGAAAAGTTTGTTTTGATTCCTGTTTGTGTGTTTTTTGTTTACTGTGTGAATAATCCTGTGAGCAGTGCCATATAGTTTTAAGCCTTTGTTTTTAGGAGGTTTAATAGTTGTTCATCTCTACCTGTTGGTTCCTGAAGGCAAATATTGCTTTCACAATAATGTGTTGGGGGGGGGGGGGGTCCTCTTTCTGCCAGAGGGGGGAGTCGTCGTTCCGTGCAGCCATGTTTCTGCTTTAGCCATTTAAGCTTCTGGATGTTTTTTAAATCTCATGTCACTCTGGAAGTATGCACAGTGCTGTTAATAAAATAAACAAATGCCATCACGTGACTCCTCTGCAGACACGCATGTTGATAAAGTTGTTCAACGCCATTCTCAGAAATCACAAGCACGCACGCGCACGTTACTTTTTTTTTCAGTCTGTTTCTCGTTT